>NW_026706027.1:0-312736 GCF_029867415.1 Vicia villosa | reverse complement strand
CAGGACCAGAAGAAGGACCCGGGCCGGGATCCCGGTGGACTATGGTTTTTGACGGAGCTTCTAATGCACTTGGCAACGGCATCGGGGCTGTGATCATTTCCCCCACAGGAGGTCATACACCATTCACTGCCAGGTTATGCTTCAATTGCACTAACAATATAGCCGAATACGAAGCATGTATTCTGGGTCTTAAAGCTGCTATCGATCTAAGAATCAAATTCCTGGAAGTCTACGGAGACTCGGCCTTGGTAATCTACCAAGTCAAAGGGGAATGGGACACGAAGCACCCAAATCTAATTCCTTACAAAGAATATGTGCTGAGTTTGATTCTTTACTTCGAAGAAATCACTTTCGAACACATCCCACGCGAGGAAAATCAACTAGCTGATGCTTTAGCTACCATGTCATCCATGTTCAAAGTCAGGTGGGACAACGAGGCGCCTATGATCACCATCTACAGGCAAGATGAACCATCCTATTGCAATGAGATCAATACCGAAGGAACCGAGGAAAAACCATGGTTCCATGAGGTAAAAAGATATCTCGAAGCTCAGGAGTACCCTGAAGGGGCATCCATTAACGACAGAAAGTTTCTAAGGAGATTTGCTGCCAAATTCTTTCTAAGCAATGGAACCCTATACAAACGCAACCATGACTCGACTTTACTTCGCTGTGTAAACAAGAAGGAAGCAGAACAGATCATGGAAGAAATACACAATGGTACCTTTGGTACTCATTCCAGTGGACATACAATGGCTAAAAAGATCCTGAGAGCAGGTTATTACTGGTCTACCATGGAAACAGACTGCCATCATCACTCCCGAACATGTCACAAATGCCAGATATACGCTGACAAAGTACATGTACCTCCAGTTCCATTAAGCGTCCTGACGGCTCCTTGGCCTTTTGCAATGTGGGGTATTGATATGATTGGAGAAATCAAACCTACTGCCTCCAACGGACATCGCTTTATCCTGGTCGCTATTGACTACTTCACAAAGTGGGTAGAAGCAGCTTCATTTGCTTCTGTCACCAAAAATGTGGTAGCCCGGTTCATCAAATACAATCTCATTTGTCGGTATGGTATCCCTGAACGGATTATCACGGACAATGGCACAAATCTGAACAACAGAATGATTACTGAACTTTGCACACAGTTCAAAATCAAGCATCATAATTCCTCTCCATATCGACCAAAGATGAACGGCGCGGTGGAAGCTGCCAACAAGAACATCAAGAAAATCATACAAAAAATGACAGTAACCTACAAAGACTGGCATGAGATGTTACCTTTTGCTCTTCATGGTTATCGCACATCTGCGCGTACTTCAACAGGGGCAACTCCATTCTCCTTAGTCTATGGTATGGAGGCAGTTCTTCCAATTGAAATTCAGATTCCTTCCCTAAGGATTATGAAAGAAGCCAATCTAGACGAAGACGATTGGATTCAAACACGGTTGGACCAGATAAACCTGATTGATGAGAAAAGGCTCGCAGCTATTTGTCATGGTCAGCTATACCAAAAGCGTATGATCAAAGCCTTCAACAAAAAAGTCAAAAGTCAAGCATACCAAACTGGTGGCTTGGTTGTCAAACGCATCATCTTACCACAAGGTGATCCCAGAGGCAAATGGACTCCCACCTACGAGGGACCATTCATAATCAAGAAAATATTCTCCGGCGGCGCCATGTTGCTTACCACCATGGATGGCGAGGATTTCCCACACCCTGTGAATGCTGACATAGTCAAAAAATACTTCTCTTAAAAAAAAAAAAAAAAAACAGCTCGCTAAGTTGAAAACCTGAAAGGGCAACTTAGGCAAAAATGAGCGTCTCGGTGGATTGAAAACCCGAAAGGGCGGTCCAGGCAAAAATTAGAGACTAAACAAATACTATCCCGGTAGGCTGAAAACCTGAAAGGGCGGCCTAGGCAAAAGTTAGGGAATGAAGCATACAACTGTGTTCCGTTCAGCTGCCTACTCACCATCAAGATTCAACACCTCAAAGACACCGATCAGTCTAATCACTTTCTTCCAACAAGTGAGGGATGAGATGCTCGAAGACAGATTGGCAATAGCAGAGTTGAAACTTGACTGGATCATTTTCACATAGCTATTTATCTTCATAAATATTTTTCAAAACTTTCTGACAGTTTCCTACTTCTAGGATTATTGTCTCCCTGTGCTAACCCGCCTATCATGGCTCTTTTCAATGCAGCTCTTTCAAAAATCACTATTTTCACTTTTTCTGTTTTAAATACGTAAGCATCCCCATGATAATTTTGAATGAACATATGCATTTGAATATGATTGATGTTTACCAGGAAAAACAGGAATGGCATTCAGGAAATGTCCCGATCATCTGGACATCATTCCATCAGAAGAAAATTCCCAAGGGAAACGCATTTCTCAGCAAATTCCTCAAAAAGATTTTCTCTTCAAAAGAAGTCTTATTCCCCAGCAGGTTTGTTCCAGATTACTATCTTCAGAAGGTGTGATCCCCGCACCCGGACTTGGTCAGATAGTGCATCGGAGGATTATGCATCTTCCTCATTCCCATTCGAAAGGGCATCAGAACTTCCAAGTTATCTTTGGTTCCCCAAGCAGTAGTCAAAGATCCTTCAACAGGATACCCGGGTTCTCAAAGAATTTCCCCAGACGAGGGTACTCAAGCAAGACAAAAGATCATCAACGATCACAATACATTCATGTCCAGCTGACTAGTGGGAATTTATTTTTCCAACTAGAAGCTTGACACGCATTCACATTCACATTCACATTCACATTCACATTCATACATTCATACATTCATACATTCACATATTCATACATCATACATCATACATCATGCATCATGCGCATATTCATACACAACATAACATGCATATTTCTCCGGGAATATCTCACATTTACATGCATCATAAACATTGCATATCACTAACTTGATTTTTCAGGTAGACGGATATCTTCAACAAAGATGTTCTCAATCACATGCCGTGTTCACCTGAATTCCATGAACGGTTCTCTCAGATATAATCAAGCCGAAGATTCATTCTGATCACTTACCAACTTAAAACAAGCATCATAGATCAAAGTTGATACCTCAAGTGGTTCCAGAACGATCTAACATTGCAGATCTAAAGCGATACCTCAGACGGTTCCAGAACGATCTAACATTGCAGATCTAAAGCGATACCTCAGACGGTTCCAGAACGATCTAACATTGCAGATCTAAAGCGATACCTCAGGCGGTTCCAGAACGATCTAACGTTGCAGATCTAAAGCGATACCTCAGGCGGTTCCAAAACGATCTAGCATCACAGATCTAAAGCGATACCTCAGACGGTTCCAAAACGATCTAACATTGCAGATCTAAAGCGATACCTCAGACGGTTCCAGAACGATCTAACATTGCAGATCTAAAGCGATACCTCAGACGGTTCCAGAACGATCTAACATTGCAGATCTAAAGCGATACCTCAGACGGTTCCAGAACGAGCTAACATTGCAGATCTAAAGCGATACCTCAGACGGTTCCAAAACGATCTAACATTGCAGATCTAAAGCGATACCTCAGACGGTGCCACAATGATCAACTTCCAAAATCTAAATCGGAAAAACTTTGGACAAGTTCCGTAACGATTATCTTCCAAGACTTAAAGCGGTAACCTTGGACGGTTCCGAAATAGTCAAACACAAAGACTTTCAAATCCTTCATCAAGATATAATCAATGGATTCATTCTGATGAACAAACCATCAACCCATTTACCAGGTGGCATCTGAAAGCCCATCTCAGGTAATGTTTCAATCTGTCAACAACATTTCGCAGACGACATTCAAATGCAACTTCCAACATCTCTTCTGATCGAGGTAAGTGCAAATTTTCAGGGCATCTAAATATTCAATCATCTTCTACCTTCAGATTTCAGACAATCTCTTCAGGTTTAAGAAGATTGAATAGGGGCAACTGTTATACCCCAAAATTTGCCCACATATTTTTCAAGAAAACTCCAATCTGAAAATTAAGAGTCTCATATAATCATGGATTATTTCAACAAATATCCTGACATATGAAATACTTAGTTTTTAGAATCTTTCTTATACAGTAATTTGGCTTGCAGTTGAATTTATTCTTACGCAAACGCCAAATACTGTTTATTACTTCACACATGCTATTTATTTATTTACAGATAAATAGTACTGACACAAGTGGTACAGAGTTAAATCTTTTTGCAGGCGCAGAATCAGGAAACTCAGACTGTACTGGTAACAAGTAGATTATTATAATCTTTTGTTTCCCACTAATTTTTGTACTATATTCCATTATTTGCAAAAATCTTTTCAAATCTCTTTTTCAAAAATCAAATCTCTCCTTTTTCCAACACTATCATACACTTTCTTTCAAATCTTACTTCCACTCAAATTTTCCTTTTGTACGGAATCACATCATTCCCCAACGTCTCTATCCTTCTTTCCATTCTATAAATACCTCTCATTTTCTTTCATAAAATCTCACATCAAATTCCAACTCATCTTTCAAATTCCTATCTCATATCTATTTTCTCTTCTTCCCTGACAAGAATGGCAAAGTGGATAGAGACACTGTTTCTTACAGTCATCACCATTGCTACGGTGATCATGACTTTCTTCTGCCTGCACAGTCCTGAGGAGTGTGGACCTGCAATTGTTGCACTCCCAATCATCTACATGTTATTGTTCATAGCATGGGTCATTAATCGTCATTCTTAAAATTTGCCGTATTTCTTATTTCTTAAATGTACCGTTTATCCGTCGTACTGTTCAATATAGTATGTGATATTTGTACTGTCAGTATTAAATGTTGTACTATTTGTCATAATATTGCTTCATTACTAAGATAATATTTTGTGTGTTTTCTGCCAGTCAAATATTCCTATTTCTGTGCATTAAATGATTTTCAGGGTTATTATCGGTAATTTTGCCCGCATACCGTAAATATTAGTTATTTATTATGTCTGTGTTTTTCTAACAAGTCAGGTAAATAAACTTTCATTTTTCACATAAAACAAAAACAAAAACAAAAACAACAAAAAAGAAAATTAACTTTGACTGTTGATTTTTCATTCTAAACTGCTACATCAATACCTGAACAGTCAGTCGACAGCCAAACTGCTGGCAGTACAATTCTCAGTGTTTTGTACCATCAATCAAATCAATCTTTCACAATTCAAAATTCCAAGATTTTTGTTCAAGAAGTCTTCTGAATATCACATGATTAGCAGAGACTCAACACTGCACAAAAATCAGGTACGCTTAACTGTCTCCTACACAAACAGTCCCTAATCAGGGTTTTTCTTGTTTTTACAGGAGCAACAAGTTTTTGAGAGCTCAAATGGATTTCATATACATCCATATATCTCAAAGTACCATCATACAAATTTTCAAACTTCAATTCACTCAGACGCACCGTCAGCAGCTCAAACAGTCAACAGACGACCCGTTTGACCAAAAAAGTCAACAGACAGTCAAAAATGAAATTTTTTGTCAAAGTCCATATTTTGTCAAAGGATTCATCATTTGATCATTGGATGATCATAATTCATCAAGGAAAGATCAAAAATCAACAAAACCCTAAGATTCAAAATTAGGGTTTTTGCCTGAAAAGTCAACTCAACTTTGACTGATCATAACTCTCTCATCCTTCATCCAAAAAATTCAAACCAAAGCTTGTTTTGAAGGAAATTCAATTATCTTTCAAATGCCATTGATCCCATGGTCATTGGATTCACCATTTGAAAAATATGATCAAAGACATTACAGGTCATTTTCAAAGTCAACAAAAAGACACTTTTTTCAAAAGGACACACAAGGAGCTTCAAAAATCATTTTGACATGAGACCAAAGACATTGGTTAGAGGACTCTTTGAGGTTTCTAAAAAGTGCAAGATCTCCTTCATATGACAAAAATTGAAGGATTTACACCTTGTTGAATTTGGCTAAATTTTGGGAAAATGCATGAAACCAACATTGTTCAAAATTGCATTTTTTCCAAAAGGGGCCAAGTTTTCAGCATTCAAACATCATTTCCATGATGTAATGGGCCTCCCACGACCAAGACAAAGCCCACATCATTTTTCTCCATTTTTTTTGATTTAATTTTATCATTTAAGATTAAATTAAAAAGGAAAAAAGGAAGGATGAATCATAGCTTATTTTCTAAGCTAAAGCTTGCACATGTGGCTTAATTATGCAGCAAGGAAGCTGCAAGGAAAGCCTAGAGCAAAGGTGTGGAGATCAAGCAATGGTAGCTTAAGTTTTAAGCTTGAAAAGTCAAGATTCCAACAAAGCTCATGAATGCTTCTTAGCTTATTTTTTAAGCACTCCAAGGCTTATATAAAGGCAAGAATATTTCAGCAACAAGAGGAGGCAAGACCAGAAGCATAGCATAGCATATAACACTTGTAATCACTTCAAAAAATCCAAAGAAAAACTCAAATTCGAATTTGTAATTTCAGTCCATTTCAATACAAACTAAACATTCATATACCTTCCTTAAACATCACTGAAACTATCTCAATCAATTACAAGCCTTGAAGCTCACTGAATCGAGCTACACAGGTCAAAATTTGTTCAAACTAAAATCAATTCGTATCTGGTTATTCACACATGTTTAACAAGATGTAGACATACTATTGAGTTTGGTTTGAGGTGTAGATCATTTCTGGAAACTTAATTGAAGTTTGGACACGTATAAACGAAACTACCATTTTAGGGTTCATAGCTTCAAATTTAGGGCTTTCCAAATTAGGCAAAATTAGAAGTTCTGATTAGCACCATTAGATTCGCATGAACAAGACGAAACGAATGGAACCATCGCGCCAAACTTCTTTGCATGTTTACCCCTATTCGCTATTTTGCAGGTTTGAGGTTCACTTACTATAGCGCTTTTTTCATAAAAACGCTGTAAAAGGCCCTGGCGAGAGGTTGAAGATGATGAGGTGTCCCCACCTCATTGGTTCAGACGCGCGCGTTTTTTTTTTTAAATTGTCCTCTGATTCTGTGCTTCGCAGGTGTAGCTTTTACCACGTGCCTCACCATCTGGACCACCTGATCTCATTTAATGAATAATCCAACGTGCCAGATCAAACCATCCTTATCATGGACTCTCAATCCAACCACACAGGATCAGTATCCTTTTATTTCTATTTTATTTTCTATTTTATTTTGATTTCTTTGTTAAATTAATTAAAAATAGTTTTAAAAATCCAAAAAATACACAAAAAATATTTTTAGACTTCTAAAATAATATACTATTTTCTGAAATAAAAATATTTTATTTTCTTCAAAAATTTAATATTTTGCATAATTAATTAGTATATATTTATATATTTGCTTTTTAATTATTCTAACCAATCAAAAAATCATAAAAAAAATTGTTCTTTGTGATAAATATTGTTTATATATTATAAACTAATTTTGTACATATTTTGAATAATTTTCTTTTTAAGTTTTAATTATTTGTATAATTATTTGCATAATTATGTTTTAATTAACTTAAATCAATTTCAAATCAATTTCCAAAAATTCCAAAAAAATTAGTTTTGTTTTAAAATTAATTAACAAATATTTTGTACATATTTTAAACTTAATTTCTAGGTTTAAATCTATTATCATCTTTTTCTCATAATTAATTTAATTAATTATGCATTAATTTTAAATTAAAATCAATCATAAAAAATCCAAAAACATGCCTTTTATTTTTCTTGCAATTTAAATTCCTAGATAAATGTATAGGATGTCAAATTCATGTAAATAGGCTAGTTTACATTTCCCGCACAATCGATGTAATAGCGTAGATTTACTTTCCGCACTTTACATTTCCGCATTTTAATTTCCAGCAAATATAAACTGCGTGTATGTCAAAGATAAAATTGAACCGTTAGATCACTAACTTCAAAGATAAATATCTGAATCCAATCACAAGCACACTTGCACCTCTTCAGGTAATCCCTTTTACAATCTTTCAAAATCAAAGTCAAAATTCTACTGTTTCGAGTACAAAATCGAACCTTGCTTTTATATCCGGTGAAAGGATAGATTTTTAAAGGAAACAGGATAAAGACCTTACAACTCAGGGTAGACCTCCTAGTTTGCTTGCTCAAATCAAAACAAACAAAATTCTCATACACTGTTGTTTTTCAAAACAAAACTTTCAAAAAAGACAATACTTTGTATACATCCAAACACGGGTTATTACAAAGTTAACGTTCTTTTCAAAACATCTTTCGAAAGATAAACAAGCATTTTGTATACATCCACACACGGATCATTACAAAATTCAAATTACAAAGGTATTTGAAACCACATATGAGCAATTTCAGAGCAATTGAAAAGTGATCGAAAAACAAGTGAGCTAAGCAAACTTAAGAGCCCATGGATAACCATGGATACAAAGGGTGCTAACACCTTCCCTTTGTATAACCTACCCCCTTACCCAGAATTTCTTAAAGGTCTTTTTTCTGTTTCTTTTATAAACCTTTCCTTAATTGGATAAAATAAAAGGTCGGTGGCGACTCTGTGATATTTTCAAAAAAATGCGAAAGCATTAAGCGACAAAAAAGAGTCAGTTCACGTATCTCTACAGATCAGAGGTATGGCCCGGTATTAAAAAAGATCGGAGGTCCACACTAGTACTGCTAAGCCTCAAACTGAGACTTATCTATAATGAAACAGTGTGCAATTCTCATTAAAAAAACCCTATAAATAGTACCATAAAATATAATAGAAGTAGACAAATCTCACTTTCAATTTCAAAAAGTAAGAGTGGCTAAGCATAGATAGGATAAGGATGGCCACGGTTCAGTCAATAATATTTTATAAGAAGTTTAATTATCAAATACCACTAGGTGGAATAACTTAAACACGTACAGGAAGATGACTGACCAAAATTTATTAACTCAAATAAGTGCTTTTTATTTTATCAAATAAGTGATTTTTTAATAGTCACTAAATCACGAAAGTAACGAGAATTAACATATCTTTTCCATGCATGCATGCTTTGAATTAATAAGAATGTTATTCTATCGTTAATTTCAAAGGATACTATTAAATCTTAATAATCAATAAGATAGCACTCAAAATATCTTCACTAATTTGTCGGTGTCGTGTTGTATTTACACACAACATAACCTACAATCACTCAAATTATCTTCACTCTTTTATGAATATATTTCAACAAGAATCCAATTTCCAAACCAAATATAATCCGGGAATTTTCAAAAAAGAGTCATTAAAATGCAATCCTATCAATTACTATTTCTCTTCCCTAAATGCACCTGGACATGTTATAATATCATCAAGTGTAACAAGAAAATTAGTAAGTAAGCGTCCGGTTCATTCACCATAGATGCATGTTTCGGCATAACCGATCCGATTGTCATATTTCGGCATGATATCTCAACTTCACCACTCAATCGACACTAGTAAAAATAACTATAATGTTTCAGCTTAATTGAAAATGATTAAAACCTAAGCAGTATGAATAAGAAGTATGAAGAGAACACTAGAATACAGAATCCTCTCTCAGCATATTCAAAAACCTAAGCAGTATGAATAAGAAGCAGAAGAGAACACTAGAATACAGAATGATATGAACCAGATGATTCAATATGAATAAGAAGCAGAAGAGACAACATAGAAATTACCTAAAGGGATGCAGCAAACCAGAGGCGGAGGGAGAACGGAGAACGACACTGAAGCGGCGGAGACGGCACTGCACTGAAGCGGCGGAGACGGCTGAAGGTCGTGGCAGGTCGTGGCGGAGGTCGTGGCGGAGGATTGAAATTGATTTAGGGAAGAAATTGATTTAGGGATTCTGTGTTATGTCGCGAAGGAGAAAGATACTGAGAAGCGCTTCTGAAATTAATTGGGGCAAGTTTAATTTGTTTTATTTTAAAACACCTACGAGGGCGCTTCTGAAAAGCGCTTTAGAAGGGCCACCTATGCCAGCGCTTTCTCTTAAAAAGCGCTTTTGTAACCCCCCCCTTTAAGAGCGCTTTCAAAAGCGCTTTCATATCCCCCACTATAAGACCCCTATAAGAGCGCTTTTGAAAAGCGCTGTCATACCCCCCCTTTAAGAGCGCTTTTAGAAAGCGCTTTCATAGCCCCCCCCCTATAAGAGCGCTTTTGAAAAGCGCTTTCATTACCCCCCCCCCTTTAAGAGCGCTTTTTTAGCGTGTTTTTTTATTTTGTTTTTAGTGCAACCTATAACAGCGCTTTTTATTAGAAGCGCTTTAGTAGGTGTGCTGCTAAAACTTAAATTTGGCGTAGTGTCATCATCCGTCGTTTTCCATTGCTCCTTTTATTATTAATATATAATTGAAATTACGTGAATATTTATGAACGACATAATAAGTTATATTATGTTTGATATTCCTAACACGTGAATTAAAATTTGATAAATAATTATAAGTTATAAATATATTAATGTTACCCATTCTTTGTATCTATATATGTTATACTTTATTTATTTGTTTCCAAAGTTTTGATAAATATACATCTTATTTTATGCATTTTACTATGCAGATATATGTTGCAAGCTTTGTTACTAACTGGTTATGATAATTTAAGAATATAGCATTTGAAGATTGTACCATCTATATATTTTATTATTTTATTTAAAGAGCTAAAAGTTTAGATGTATTATTAGCACTTTTGTTTTTAACTATTAAGTTTTTGGGATTAACATGACTAAGTTTGAGTTGCATTTTGGTTAAATATATGTGTTTGATATATATAAAGGAACTTTTCAAGTCATAATTAGATACATGTAATGTAAAGTCCCGCCAGACCCGTGCGACGGGTTTCCTCCTAGTTTATTAAATAAAAAGTATACCCAAAGAGCAAAAGGTGAAAAATAAGAACATACAGAGATAAATCAAAAGGTGGGGAGCATACAAAGATAAACCAAAGAACATGAACAAGAAATCTAACCTTTGCTCTGTCTGAAACATTCACAGATAGATCAAAATTCTACACCATTAACTGTCACGATTTCACCGTAAGGGTTTAACCCGGCAATTTATTCCAATGGCATTTGTAATCATGTTACTGGGCCCCCTATAAGAGTAATAATATTGGCCTATAAGTAATCATATTTGTTGAGCTTAATCTCTCAATCTCAGCATTTTCTTCCTTACTCACAATCTCTCAATCTCTCAATCTCAGCATTTTCTTCCTTACTCTCAATCTCTCAATCTCAGCATAATGAAAAATAAATGGTTCTCAATCTCTCAATCTCAAAATAATGAAGAATAATCATATGAATATTCTTAAGCTCATAAACATTAAACACACCTCTTTTTTCTTCCTCTTCTTCATCTTACTAATAATAATCACTTTTTTCCTTCAAAAAACACTCTCTACTGCCACCGCCACAACTTCCATATTACTGTGGCGCTAGCGACCCTTTTCAGCTTCACTGCGGCAACAACCAAGATACTACCATTCTAATATCCTCACAAAATTTCACAGTACTTGAAATCAACACCACAACTTACACCATCACACTCAAAAGAACAGACTTTTTCCAAAATCTATGTTCTCTTCAATTTAATGATACTTATTTGTCCCCAAATCTATTTCAATATCTCCTACAAGTCAAAAACATCACCATATACTACAATTGTAGTTATCCTCAAATTTTTTCTAAAGATTCCCTATGTGGATCTCAGAATCTTGCTGCTGCTTATGTTTCTGACGAGCTCTTTGAAGAAACCACGGATTGTAAGAAACATATACAAGTGCCAACAGAAGCAGATTTTCATATAGATGAACCTTATGAATCTGGTTATATTGATTGAGATGATCTTGAAAAAGGTTTCAATAATGGGTTTGAGGTGAGTTACAGTGTGATAAGTAGGGAATGTTTAGCGTGTTTGGGAAATCAACAAGGAAACTGCAGCTGCAAGAATAATAATGATATTGAGAAACATGTTATGCCCTCTTGCCATTATGAGTATTATCCAGATGGTTCTATTGCTTCTTCCACACACTGTCCATCTCATCACCATAGTATGTTTTCTTATCTCTCTCTATCTCTTATGCTACTAAGTTTTGGTTTTGTTTGCTCAAGTTAGACAATCTTGTTTGATTTTCATGTGTTTATTTTGTTATAGATCAAATATTTAAGATAAAGTATAAATTAAATTAGGAATATGTTATTTTTTGACCATAGAATGGATAAGAGACTTCATGTATATCACCGCAGTTGTAGGGCTGTTCCTTACAAATGGAATAATTGTGAACGGTTGGAAGTTGTGGCGGTGGCAGTCGAGAGTGTGTTTTTTGAAGGAAAAAAGTGGTTATTATTAATAATTTAAAGTGTGTGTGTCTCAAACTAGTAAAAAAATTATTGTGATTCTTGACAAATCATCATCCGTCGTTTTCCATTGCTCCTTTTATTTCACAGAATTTGTCACATTTTCTTCAAACAGTATCCTATCTCTAATGAACCTTGCTTGAAGCTCATTGCTATTCAACCCTTTAACCAAACTATTAGCCTTAATTGGCTTCAAACACTCAACCCCATTAACATCAGAAACTATAACCTTTGATGCATATCCTTTGTTTTCTTAAATCTCTCTTAAAAATGATTTTGTGCTTAGAGATTTTTTTGAACAGCCCTACTAAACTCTTTGGCCTGTAAGAGAGAAAGAGACCAACTCTCTTTTAAGAAATATTTCTTCAAACCAAGGAACAGAATTCAATCTCACTCAAGCAATTATTTCAATGATGTATACCTTCACTTTAATGGCGGTGTTTGGTAAGAAATATTCTGAACAACAAGAGTTCATATCAGTTGTAATTATAAAACAACCTATAAAACTTTTTCATGACTGATACTTGTTATTGCTGTTGTTGGTGTTTTCTTCAACCCTAGCACTGTTTGATTTGCAAAAGCTTTAACCTTTTCAGTGCTTCTGAGTTTATCAGATGATTTAGCGTTGGAATCTCTGCGTCATTTCAAATGGATCGGGTCTTTGACGATGAGTTTGACTCAGATCGGAAGGGCTCGGACTTCTTCCTATCTGAAGAGATGAAAACGAAGACCATGGATATATACCAAAGGTATGGTTTTGTTTCTGCTAGTTAGAAGTTCATGGACAGTCTAGCTATTAGTTAGAGAAACTTAACATTATGGCATAGTATTGCAAATTAAATTTATATGTCTGGTTGTTGAAAAAGATAGATGATTAGTATTTTGCATCTCTTCACAATTTCAGTGCAAATATGGTTGTGAATGGAAGCACTGTTAATTTGGGTTTGTGGGATACTGCAGGTATTGTTATATAATGTAGAGAGTGCTTTTTGATTTTTATTGTTTTATCTTGTGAAACAGGACAAGAGGCTTATAACAGATTAAGACCTTTGAGTTATCGTGCTGCCGACGTTTTCATTAGCAAGGCCAGTTATGAAAATGTTTCCAACAAGGTACTTATCCCACTGTGTTTCAGAGTTTATGCTCCCTGTGTAACCTATAACTAAAGTTTTTAAATAATATTAAAGTATTGTTATATTTTTAAATAACATTAAAGTATTGCTTGTTAATTTAAACTGATTTATAGATTTAATTATTTATTCTCTTTCATTTTTTAATCAAAATTTTTAAAAATTTTTAAAAATGTGTAGTAAAATAATTAGTTAATTTATTCTACCCATTAAAATAGAGAAATACAAAATACCAAATTTTGCTTCCTCACGGGATCGGGGAGGCTGGTACCAATCTTGACTCTTTTGTTGGGGTCATTGCCGAGGAGAATGACTTCGAACTCATCGTCTGGAATGGAGCGCTTGGGATGCGCTTGATCTTCGTCGTCATTTGGTGTCGAGGAGCCTTCTGTTGCTGCCTTCATTCCCTTTTCTTTCTTCTTCTGTTCCTTCAAGTCATCTTTGTTGAAGCGACTATCGAGGTTAATTGAATCGACGTGAGGCATTTGCTTCGGCATTTTGGAGCTGCTTGGTTGTGCAGGCTTTGTCTCCAATTTTAGATGGTGCGTTGATGGTGTGCAAACCCTTTGAGGTCGCTTTGTAGCTTCTCCTCGCAGCTTCAATGTCCTCGTGAAGTGTGGCGACAAACCCCTTTGAAGGGTAGTATTTCATCATCAAGTGGACAATGGAAGGTACATCAATCAGTTCCGCTAAGGTTGGCCTTCCCAAGATGCACTGGTACTGAGAGGGACAATCTATTACCAGAAACTGGACTTTGACTGATATGGTGGTTTCGGAGCCTATGTAAGGAGTCAGATAGGACTTGTCGAGCTGTAAGGTCTGGAACAATTGGGAGTACATGAGAGCAGAATTTAACTTTGCAATGTTTTATTCTAAAAAAGTTGACACAACGGTTTAAGTTTATGGAGTTGTCATTATTGTTTAACACACACACAGCCTTTTCATTTTCTCATTTCCAATCCATTCATAACATAACATAACATAACAAAACAAAACATACTCACAAGTTTGTAGTAACCATCCCCTTATTTCCTCATTCTCTCCAAGTTTAATGCAAATATTGAATGTTTTTACTTAATTAATCTTCCCGTTCTTGTCTCTATTTTCATCTTACCATCATCATCATCATCATCATCATCATTATCATCACCATTACAAATTGATCCTTATTCTAAAGCACTCTTGAATCTAAAATCTGAGCTTATAGATTTCAACAACAACTTAGATGATTGGGTGGTATCCTTTGGAAAGAACTTAACTGAAAGTAAAAATTTCTATACATGTTCTTGGTCGGGAATCAAGTGTAACATGAACTCACTAGTAACTACCATATACCTTTCCATGAAGAATCTCGAATGTACACTGTGAGGTAAATGATTCAGTGTCTTCATAAATGGTACTCATTTAAACTTTAGCAGTAATTTCTTCTTTGGAAATCTTCCACCGGAAACTTTCAACCTCAAAAGCTTAAAAACCATGGACATAAGAAAAAAAATCCAGGTCATTTCCCAAAACAAATTTCAAAATTGAAATTTTTTTCTTGTATTTGATGCACTTAGTGATGGACTTTCTGATCAATATCTGACTGAATTTCCGCTTACCCCGCAGGGCTAGTAGCTCAATTGGTAGCAGGAATTGCTATGAATACGTACTTAACCCCTAGGTACGTGGTTCGATTCTTGCGGGAGGCAAAAACAATATTTCCTGGGCAGCCGGTAAGCGGACCTAGGGGGTAAGCGGAAATCCAGGGTGTTACAATAAACAATGTCATAACATTCATAACTGAACAAACAATGCAGAAGATAAATAATGGGGGTTACAACCCTGCAACAGCTATTTACACAATTAACAATGAACACATACTTGATCTTGCCTCACAGCTTCAATCAAGTTTACAATACTCAACTCTTACCTTCAGGTTTCGAGTGAGGACAATCACTTCTCTAACCTACAGGTTTTAAGAAGGACATGGCAGCCATCCCACAACCTGGGTGGTCTACCTACAGAAACCCTAATGACTACATCGTTTAATACAAGGTTTTTCTGTCTAAAACTAGGTTACAAAGTTTCCTATTTATAACCTGATCCCAATTGGATTTGGGCTTACAAATCGCAGGACTCTTGCTGTTACAAATATGCAGAAAATATTCTGCTACAAATAAGGTCTTTCAATCATGAGTTTCCTAATTTATCTCCTAAATTAGAAACTGCTGAATCTTCAATCTTCTGATCTGATTCTTCCTGAATCTTCAATAATCTGATCTGATTCTTCAATTATTCTTTTGACCTTTAAATATGCGCTGTTAGGAGTGAATTAATGGTAAATTCATGTGTTAAAATAAGTATTTTCTTCTCTAAATTAATGCGAATTGTGATAGATCCATAGGTTTTTAGTAAGAATTGAACTGAATAAGTTTAGTTTATGTGTAAAGCAAATCGAATCACTTGTGGGTACTATTGATGCAGGTTTGGAGCTGAAGAGGAGCTTTATAAGAACAAGAAGAGTAAAGAAAGCTAGAAGTCTCAAAGGCAAAGCAAAAAGATGAAGTTTGACAAGGGCGCGCCGCGAGAGTTCTAGCCAGCGCCGCGCCAAAGTCTCTGTTTCTGATCGCGCCGCGCACCTCCTTTGCCGCGCCGCGGCCTCGGCGTTAAAAGCCCAAAACTTATAAATAAAAGCCCTAGCTTCCAAGTGAAAGAGAGATCTTTTGTGAGCGAAATTAGGAGAGCATTCTGAGTTTGCAGCCAAGAACAACAATTGAAGGCCAAATCTTTGCCAATCGAAGACATTCCGTTGATGAAGATGAATCCCTCTATTAATTCTTGTGTGTTCTTCATGTCTATGGAGAGCTAAATTCCTCTTGTTGAGTTTAAGGTAGTAGTTAACCTATGAATATACAATACCATTGATTCTTTCCTATGAACAATTGTTTGAATTTTATTATCAATAAGAAACCTTGCTTTTAATTTACATCATTGTTGAATCCTTGATCGAAAGAGAGGATTTTTACTTTTGCCCTAGGTTACTATATTGATTCAATTGCAATTTGCAGAGATGGAATTGTGATTGGGTTTTCATAATTATCGTTCCTAAGTACTATTATCGTTATTGATATTTGGAGAGATCAAATCTCATACCGGTAAAAGTTATCTAATTTGGTTTGCAGACATGGAATCATATTTGAGGATAAGTGAAGATAATAGTTCAAATGATTGTTCAATTGTGAATTAATCCATAAGTTGTATAGGAATAGGTTGATGAACCCTAAAAGCTCAACATATTTCCTTAATCGTTAACAAATTCTCATTATTTGCATTCTTATTATTCTTTAGATTTGACAATATTAGAATTATAAAACAAATCCAATTACTTTTTCTCACTCAAAATAAACAACTATAGAACGGCAGTGATATTAACCAATCCCTGTGGATACGATATATTACCGAAAATATTTACCCACAAATACTTTCAACAAATTGGCGCCGTTGCCGGGGATTGGTGTCAATATTGCACGCATTGCAATAGTCATATTATTTTGAGTTATCTGCTAAATATTAGATTTTTTTTTGTTTAGTTCCTTAATTTTAGATTTTTGGTTTAGTTCCTTTATTTTAGATATTTAGTTAGTTACTTTATTTTAGATTTTGTTATTGCAATAGTCTTTTAATTTTGATTTTTTTATTATTATTTTTTTTATCTTGTTATTTCACTTGTTTGCTAGTGTTTTTAGATGTTTGTTTGTCGGAATGTGGGACCCAAATATAAATGTTGCGATTCATGCTCAAAACGAGATCCTAACTCGACAAATGGAGTATCTCCTTCAAAGTGTGTCACAGTTCACACCTCAAAGTAATGAGTTTCATGATATCGGATGGTGCACACCGGAAGATGCGATGGAGTATCATATGGCTAACCATGAATACGAACAACAAGGGTTTTCACACTATAATCAAGGTTATCAAAGAGGACCCACTGAGTTAGAGGAAACCATGAATCAATTCATGCAATTCTCTTTAGCCATTCAACAAAACCGGGAAACGCAAGATGTTCAACTTACCAAATTCTTCACCGAGCAAAACGTAAGTCAAGTCTCAACTTTTCAAAATCCTATGACTTGTGTAGAAACCTGCAATGCTACTTCTATAAAGAGTGTAAAAGTGATTGATGAGGAAGTTGAAAACAATGATGATGACAAGGAAGATGTTGCTGAAAAGGATAATATAGAGTATGTAAACATCAAGAAAAATATAGAAGTTGAGTATGAGCTTTCAATGAAGCTACCTTATCCAAGACCTCCTAAAAAAGGAGATGATGTGTTAGGCGAAGGAACAAAAAAGGAGGATATAATCAAAGAAGTCGTGAATGAGTTAGAAACTTCAAAAGTTGAAACTTTTTCAAAAGAGAATATGGTGGACTTAGAGTTAAAGAAGAGTAGTAATGCAAAGGAGCATAAACTCTCATTGGAATTAATTCCTCTACAAGTTCCTAACAAAGAAGGGAATGAGAGTCATTACTTTCGGCCAATGGAAATGTTTAGCCGTTTGCAAATCACCATCCCATCTTTAGAAGGTTTAGAGTTAAAGTCAAAATTTGTCAAAGTCATCAAGGATAGGTTCTCACCGACGAAGAAATTAATGGATAAGGAGGTTATCTCTCTTGAGGAGAGGACAAAACAAATGAAGGAAGAGAGATCGCGAGTTGAAGTGGTAAGAATTAAGGATGAAGAAACCAAACAAGCAAACATGAAATACTTTTGGGGCTTCACATTGGTAAGAAAAGTGCCAAGAAAACGAGACAATGGTTGATGATTTAACCATGAACCGTCGAGCCATGCGACGTTAAACGAAGCGCTTCGTGGGAGGCAAACCACGCTTCTAATGTTTTATTTTGTTTTGTTTATTTTTATTTCAGGAAATAATAAGGGGACCTTTCTGGTGAAAGCTAGGAAGAATCAATTGATATGGCAATACCCCTTGTGAGTCAACCCTCTCGGGCTTGTTCTGAAACATTGAGGTCAATGTTTAGTTCAAGTTTGGGGGTGGATTTACTCTTTTGCATTTTTCAATTTTATGCTTTTATGTTTGTTATTTGTCCCCAGTTTAGAGTAAGTAGTCCCACAATAGAATGAGAATCTCAAGCAAAGCACCAACAATGGAGCAACATGCGTGAAAGCGGTAGTGAGTGAAGTAATTTTTTTGAAAAATTTTTAGTTCACTTTCTTTTTCAATAAAGTGACAAAGAAGATATGAATTTTTGAACTCAAACTCCTAATGTGTGCATGAAATTTAGGTTGTTAGTAAATACTTAACAGAAGTTCTTTATGGTACACTATTTTATTGAATCGGTTTAGCCTTAACCATTGTGAGGAAAGCCTTCCATTGTTTACTATTTGCAGGAGACCATCAATTGTTTTGACTTGTTTGTATCATGCTAAACCGGTTGTTGCATCGGTTGTGGAAATCTGTGAAAGTGATTTAGGCACTTATTTGAATCTGAGAGTTCTTTTAGCCTATTCTAACGTAAAACTTATTTTCTTCTGTGAGAGTGTGATCTTTTTGCTAACCATTCTTTGAGCCTGAGGTCAAGATAAACATCATAATATGCACCGAGGAAAATACCTGGTGAGTTTTGATCTCAATAAAAAGTTTTGTTTTGGACCATCAACCACAAAATTTGGTGATGTGTTTTCTCTTTCACCTTCATGGAAAGTAGGGGAGCATTCATAAGAATCTGAATACAGGTTGATCTCCAAGTTGGGGAGAGTCACAATCAAAAGAAGAGTAAGTACAGGTAGTAATCTGTGAAGGATAAAAGAAATTCGTAGCTTGAAAAAATTTTTTGTTGAAAAAGAACAACGTTTGAATCTAAACAGTTGTTGAAAAAAAAAAAAAGAAAAAGCAAAGAAAAAGAAACACTGAGCTACGAATGAAAAAAGATGAATGGGTGAGAATTAAAGTATAGAGAAGAAGGAATGAGTTATGATTTGGATGCTTCCCTAGATTAGGAACAACCCTTGATTATCTTCTTTCCTTTGAATCTAAACCGCATTACAACCCTAGAAAGACCTTCTGATTCTCAGATTCCACACGACTTGATGCTAACAATTTGGTGAACGTATGATATGGATCTTTGTTGATTTAATTGTTTGGATGAGTGTTTAACCCCTCTTTTATTCATCATACTTTTTGATGAGAGTGATTAGTGCTGATTCAATTACAATTGTGTAATGTTTTGAACTTCTGGAGGTAATTTGCTTTCAAAATTTGTTTCATGTGTATGTTCTGAGTTTGCAGGAAGAGGATGAGTATTTGACTTGGGTACTGAATTGAACCACTTGAAAAACCTTTTTGAAAAACTTGTTGCATGACTGTCGGTATGTTTGTTAGAGGTAAGTAATTTTGTTTAGGGACAAACAAAACTCTAAGTTGGGGAGAGTTTGTTAGGAGTGAATTAATGGTAAATTCATGTGTTAAAATAAGTATTTTCTTCTCTAAATTAATGCGAATTGTGATAGATCCATAGGTTTTTAGTAAGAATTGAACTGAATAAGTTTAGTTTATGTGTAAAGCAAATCGAATCACTTGTGGGTACTATTGATGCAGGTTTGGAGCTGAAGAGGAGCTTTATAAGAACAAGAAGAGTAAAGAAAGCTAGAAGTCTCAAAGGCAAAGCAAAAAGATGAAGTTTGACAAGGGCGCGCCGCGAGAGTTCTAGCCAGCGCCGCGCCAAAGTCTCTGTTTCTGATCGCGCCGCGCACCTCCTTTGCCGCGCCGCGGCCTCGGCGTTAAAAGCCCAAAACTTATAAATAAAAGCCCTAGCTTCCAAGTGAAAGAGAGATCTTTTGTGAGCGAAATTAGGAGAGCATTCTGAGTTTGCAGCCAAGAACAACAATTGAAGGCCAAATCTTTGCCAATCGAAGACATTCCGTTGATGAAGATGAATCCCTCTATTAATTCTTGTGTGTTCTTCATGTCTATGGAGAGCTAAATTCCTCTTGTTGAGTTTAAGGTAGTAGTTAACCTATGAATATACAATACCATTGATTCTTTCCTATGAACAATTGTTTGAATTTTATTATCAATAAGAAACCTTGCTTTTAATTTACATCATTGTTGAATCCTTGATCGAAAGAGAGGATTTTTACTTTTGCCCTAGGTTACTATATTGATTCAATTGCAATTTGCAGAGATGGAATTGTGATTGGGTTTTCATAATTATCGTTCCTAAGTACTATTATCGTTATTGATATTTGGAGAGATCGAATCTCATACCGGTAAAAGTTATCTAATTTGGTTTGCAGACATGGAATCATATTTGAGGATAAGTGAAGATAATAGTTCAAATGATTGTTCAATTGTGAATTAATCCATAAGTTGTATAGGAATAGGTTGATGAACCCTAAAAGCTCAACATATTTCCTTAATCGTTAACAAATTCTTATTATTTGCATTCTTATTATTCTTTAGATTTGACAATATTAGAATTATAAAACAAATCCAATTACTTTTTCTCACTCAAAATAAACAACTATAGAACGGCAGTGATATTAACCAATCCCTGTGGATACGATATATTACCGAAAATATTTACCCACAAATACTTTCAACATGCGCCACATAGGATTACTTAATATTCACATAGAATATTCTGTATTTGTTAAGTACAAACTGAATATTTCTTCCAGTTCTGCAGGCGCGATGTCATGAGTTGATGTCATGACATTCCATTTAACATCTTGCTCGTACCTGTTTTGTTCTTTTCATATATGCAAGATTCACAATAGTATTATGTTTTAATGCTATTATGTTTTAGCCAAACATAGATGCCAATCAGCCAATAAAATCAATGAAGTCGCCATCGATTATTTATTTATCCCAAAAATGGGAAAGGAAAACATCGACTAAAACTTGTAAAAGAAAACAAACAATGGTCTTACGACCCAGAGAAAAGGGTAAGGGTGTCGGTTATGCAAGGAGAAGGGGTTAGCACTCCTCACGTCCGTCGTACTCGACGGGATCCACTCTTGTTAGTCTAAATCTGAGGGTGTTATCTAGAAATCTAAACCTAAAAGCTAAAGAGAAACGCGCGAAGAAGGAAGAGAACAAACACACGGGGAAAATAAAAATATATACAAGATTATGCTCGTTCAGACCCTGCGACTTAATGCCTACGTATCCCGATTAAGGAATCAGAGCAGCCGTAGTTCGGCTCAAAAGATTTTGTGTGTGTGTGATGTTAAACGTCGCATTCCACTGCTGCTCGACCTTTGGAGACTTATACAATTGTCGTGGAACGGAGTTAACATGTGCATAAAAGATAATAAAAGAAAATCAAACAAAGTATTTTAAAAGGAAAAGAAAACATAAAAGATGAATATATACAAGCATAAGGAGTTAAAAGGGAAAATAAACAAGTTAAAATATTTTTGTGGTTTTTAATATGAAAATAAAATCAAAATTAAAAGCATGTTTTTGTATTTTTTTAAATATATAATAGAGAATAAAAAAGCAATTAGTAAAAACATAGAAACAAGCAAAATGGAGATGTAATTAAAAAGTTGGGCTCAAAGAGAGGGTCCAAAAGCTGTCTAGAAGGAGGGGTCCGCATGGATTGAGGGTGTAGCAAATTGGAAAACGAAAATGGGCTGGATCATGCAATATGAAAATAAACCCAAATCAATTTTGAAAACAGAAAAAACCCTAGGATAATTAGTGGGGGGGCGCCGTTGGCTCTCTCCTTCTCATTCACGTTCTTTCTCCCTCAGCCTCACATCTTCCACTCTCTGCAAATCCTCTGCTTTTCACGTAACAACAACAACGAACAGCGATCTCTCACTCTCAGCTTTCCTAAATGTCTCTATCTCTCAGATTCAACGAAAACAACAAAACCAAGATTCAAAACTCCTCTCACTCTCTCAATTCCTATCACGCTCTCAAACTCGCTCTGTAAACTTATTCATACGAAATCACAACAATAAAACTCTCTCCTCACTGCTAATCTTCATCGATTCCGACAACAGAATACACAAACACAAATCAACACCAAAATCACGGTATATAAATCCACACGATTACATTCAAAATGCAAACAGAGATAAGATTCAAACATTACAAGCAAAACACGGTTCAACCATGGCAACAAAACATACATGGTAATCAATCATAGAAGAAGGTCCTAAGAAGCATATAAAATCAGAAAACTAACCGACTCCGAATGTTATCGGAGGGACCAATCCACGGTGAGCTTGATTTCCCTTTTGCTCTGCTTCAATCCTCTGCTCTGCTACTGGTTTGCGTGACGTCGATGCGGTAATGATGATTGTCGTTGCTGAAGATTGTTGTGATGTACTGATGAAAGTATCGTTGTTCGATTCACATCGAGGCAAAGACAACAAATGCTGCGTGGTTCAATGGTATGGCGCGTGTTATGGATAACTTAAGGGACCTGGGTTCGATTCCCAGCGTCCCACATTTTATTTTTCCTTCTTTTTTTTGTTGGCTTGTTTAGTTTGTGTTTCTATAAGATACAATATGCCAAGTCCACGGAGGCTTATGATGGACCTTCAGGCAGCCACCACAGGATTCCTACTAGCCCAGATCTCACGCACCAGAATTAAAGGAGCATATTATGAACATTCAGCCTGCCCACACACAATAAAAAAACCAGGTTCTTCTACATATATATTTTTATTTATTTATTTAGTTATCTAGATTTAAAATTAATCAATTATGTTTAATTTAATTTTTAAATTAGGATTAGAAAAATCAAATTAAGATTAGGGTTAGGAATATAACATTTTCCTCGATTATTCGATTATGTCGATTATTCGACTTAATTGATTTAATTAATTTTAATTAATAAAAAATCACAAAAAACCCTATAAAAAAGGTTTATCGAAATATTAATGGTTTGCCCGATCCCACACTACAAGAAAAAAGGTCTACGGCCACGCTAAATTTTTCCACAACTCAAAAACTGTGGCCACATACAAGCTTTGGTCAGGGTTTTTAAATCGTAGACATATGTTTAGAAATATTTAATCCGAAGTGTGAAACTGTGGCCTTTTCATTATTTGCCACAGTTAACAAACTGCGGATAGTTTAAGCCGCAATATTAAAACCGCGGCATTATAATTTTCACTTCAAACTGTGGTCCAAACTCAAAAGATATACCCCGCCAGAATTTCCCACTTTTTTTTTAGCTTTCCCTCGCTTTAATTTATTTTCTTTTCTAATTTTAGATTAGATTAAAAAAAGAAAAAAAAATTGGGATTTCATTTCATTCATAGGAGAAGAATAAACCCTAACAAAGTGGTGCCAAAAAGAATCCCTCAATATCCTCTCACACTAGAGCTCTCAAAAACCTAACCATGTGGCTCAAGTTTTTCACTGAAACTTGAAGGAGAAGAGCTCGACTTCCATCCTTTTTAGAACTACTCAAGAAAGCAGCCACACATATACAAACAAGCAGAATGTAGTAGAAAGAGGAGAAAGAAGACTCACCGGATCTCAAACTTCCTCAAAGCTCATACTTGCACCACCGTGCGCAGCTCCGTCACCGCTGTCGAAGCAAGCGGCCGCTGCCATCAATTTGTTCGAAAGCTTCATTTCTCCAACTCTCCTGTAAGGTATCCTTTCCCCTGATTTCGTTTCTTGCTTCCATTTTGTATTTCGGTATTGATTCGAGGTCAATTTCTGAGTTAGAACGTTTAGGGTTTCATTGCTTTCCCTTTAGATTTAGGCTTATATGTTGTTTGTTTGTCTATGTGAATTCCATATTTGGATTGAGGGTAGTGAAAGGAGTCGGGTGGTGTTATTTTGAGGAGCTCTGTCGAGGCCGCTGCCGTAGGGCGATTTCCAGCACGGTGGAGTCGTCTTCTCTGCGACTTATCTCTTCCAATTTCTTTTCGATTTGTTCGATTCACGTTAGTTTTCGTTCAACTTCATGTTTTATTAACCTAATTTGTTTGATTTTTACAGAGATTAAGACGAATTCTAAAAGGGAAAACGAAACCCTAGTTGTGAAAAAACGATTTGTAGACATATTCTCCAATGACACTGTCTACTGCTCGGGATTTCTGGACTCTAAGATACACTACTAATCTTGAGAATGGAAGTATTGTGGTGAGTATTGTTGTTGTCACTCTAATGCATTACTATTGGGAAGATGATATTTTATTGTTTCTCCTTGTTGCAGATATCCTTAGTTTGCAGCAGGATTAAGAGCAGTGGAATTGCTACTTGAGTAGCTATGTATGCATAAGGAGGTTGATTTTTCGGTAATTTCACATACCGAGATAGAACTTCATGAGTAGCTATGTATGCATAAGGAGGTTGATTTTTCGGTAATCTTGAATTAAAGATGTTCAAGGTCGTTTCTCTCATTGTTTTTGGTTTACAGATGGACTGCTAGAGAAACTGAAAGTGGACCAATGCAAGGTGTATTTGAAGAATAATGGTCTAAGGTTAACTGGAAATAAGGACGGACACGCTTATCCAGCATATAAAGGAGCATCAGGAGTAATTACTTATTTTCTTTAAAAAAAGTTGTCTTTTTTAATCACTGTATGGTTTTTCTGATTATGTGAGATTTTCAGGATTATAAATGGTGGAGGGGAGAAAAAATACCTGCCTCATAGCTTTGTTTTGAATTGTAAAGGTGAGTATGCTTATAATTTTCTAAAATATGTTGATTTGATGTAAATTTTCAATTACAATTACTATTTTCAAACTCTATAGGCTTTCTCATCTTTTTCATTATTCCAGCCTTCAAAATTTGAAAGCAATTTGGTTTATGCAGGTGACGCATGCACCGGTGATGTTGTTTTGTTTGAGCAGAATGTGTATGAAATGTAAGCTGTTATTTGTGGTTATTTTTCATTTGTCTTAGTGCATGAGAATCATTCAGTTTTCCTTATCTGGATTGGTTTTCTTAGGTTCAACATAGCATCTAGGAGTGCCAGCGGTCCACCGTGTGGCACAAGGATATTTGCAGGCTACATGGTGAAAGAAAGCTATGGTACTGCCAAACAACAACATACATTTACGGTCAGAATTTTATTTTACATAGTTTCTCTTAAATAGACTGTATTCTTATGTCGAGTTAGTTATTTGCGAAATAGAATTGTGAATGTCACACAATCATTTACGGAGTCTATGTTTGAACCATTTTTTATTCTTATGCATCTACTTTCCTTTTCGGATACAGATTGAAGTGCTATGGAGCAAGGGAGAGAAGCCTCAACATCTTCAAGTGTACCTAAACCAGCTGCGGTAATTGAACAACACGTTCGATCTATTGATTCTCGAATTGTCGCAATGGGATCTAACCAGTTCAGAAATTCAGGAAACTCGACTTTTAGTGAAAACTACCATTCTGCTGTCAACGGTTTCAGAGACAAGCCGATTAGTATTGAGAGAAACCATCCTTCCACTGTTGACACAAACAACTTTGCAGAGAGAACTTTTCATCCAAGGAAGCCTTTATGAAATGCAAATCACTTTCAATATAATTGAAACTTATTGAAGGTGTGCTTATCTCTGTTTTTGTTGATATGTAGCTGCTCTTCCTATGTCTAGAAGTTATGGTAGTTGTTGATATGTAGTTGCTTATTGAGGGTGACAACGTTGCTAAAGCCATTGTAGAGATTTTTAAGAATCTAAATATATTGAAATTGGTGATTGGAACTACACAATCTAATCTAAGGTACTATGTCTAAACTAACGTGTGAGTGTGACACTAGGTTAATCATTAGTAATATCACATTTTTACTGAATGTTTTTACTATTTGGATGATTAGAAAACATTTGTCAAGAAGGCAAAATTCTACTGCGGAGATGGTTTTAAAAAGTGTAGAAGAAAAGTATGATGTAAAAGTCATATGTGAAGGAAGAGAAGTGATTAATCAAATGATTAATGGGTGCAGTTCACAGCATGATGAAGTAGATGGTTTTCTTCCAATCAAGCGTTTTGTTCCCAATGCGTTTGGGATATTTAGGTTCAGACACAGTTCATAAGTCTAGGATAAAAGACCATCACATGTGATACACATTTGCATCAGGATTAGTCAATGACACAAGGTGGACCAAGTAAGGTATACATTGCTTTTCGCTTCCTCGGTAATTTTGCAGCTGATTATTCTTTTTATGAAATGTTATAACAATTTCAAGTTATGGCCATGGAATATGAACTTCGTGCTCTAAGGGATCAAATTCAAGAAAAATATATATTTTCAATTCAGCTTCAGAAAGAGGTTAGTTGGTATCTTGTTTTACTTATTTGATTAAGTGTCCATAGAGTCTAATACTAATACGCAAATACGCTTTGCTTCCAATAACTTCTTTTTCTCCATGATAGCTAACAATGAGCAAGTGGGACAAGGAGAATAAATCTCATTCATATAAGTTAGACGGTTCTGAAGCTTTGGGTTCATACTTGCAAGTCAAGCCGTGCTCGAATGAAGTGCTGCAGGTATCAAAATGTTCATTTCAGTGGTATCGCCTCTCATCTGAAGGCAGCTAGAGGGAAGTTATTTCAGGTACCGTTCTTCTAATGCCTGAATTTACATCTTCCGTAAGCTTACGTTATTCATGAACAACGAAAGGAATTAATGGAAACTGTTTCTTCGATTTTTCACGGAAAGCTCAATATTCTAGTATGATCTTATTCATATGTTTATTTTCTTTGATTTAAACAGTGCTCAAAACTTATATATAATATTAAAAAGTTCTCTATGACAATTAGGTCAACAATGCTGCGAAACCTTCAATGAAGAAAATAATAGATAATACTGAAGAGGATTTAACAAGTATAGTTGGCACTAATTTTGTGGCTGGTTACAATTTGTGTCAACTTGGACATCCACTTCTAAAGGAGTCTGGATATGGAAGCATAGTTTTCATTTCATCCATTACTGGTTTAAGAGCTATTCCCGTTTTATCTGTTTATGCATCCACACAAGGTATGTTTTAGTTTCTTTGATAATTAAATTAACTATGAGTATGTTATAAGATATAAATCATATAAAATAACATGTAAATGAATTCAGGAGCGGTGAATATATTCACCAAGAACTTGGCATTAGAATGGGCAAAGGATAATATTCGTGCAAATGTGGTTGCACCGGGACCTGTCAAGACTGAACTTTTGGGATCAATAATGGTATGCATTTGTCCATGTAACATATACGACTATAGTGATAGTTCTAGCATGTCATTAACGTAGAAACTGCTTGTTACAGGATGCGTCTGAAGGAGGTGGAGCTATAAATGGTATAGTGTCTCAAAATCCTATGGATCGCATGGGAGAGACACGAGAGATATCATCGTTAGTTGCTTTTCTTTGTCTTCCAGCGGCATCATACATTACTGGACATATTATAGCTATTGATGAAGGTTTCACTACTTAGATCATTGCTATTAATTTCTTTTCATTTCTATCAGCTTTTTTTTTTCTGGTTTTTGTTTGTTTCCAATCTTGTTGTTTCGCAAATCTGTTGGCCTAGGTTGCTTTGTCGTGCTGCTTCTTTCAGTGGTTGTTTTTGTATTTTTTTTGTTTTTTTTCACCTGTTAATGAACAGTGGTGTTGGTATCATATCATTCTCTTAAGCTGGACACCACTTGTCTTTGGAATACAGTATGAGAACCTTTTTTTTAAGAATGAATAAATAACAAGTAAATTTTTGTTGTAAATATGCGAGTCATATTTTAGAGATGTCGAATTGTGGATTAATATATGTTTTTCTTATTTGTGGCTTTTGCATGAGTCGACAACCAACATAAGGACTATAGCATCATTTTGTCACTGTTCATATGCATGTAATGTATATAGATAAGACACTGATGTGTTATGGTTTAGGAATGGTTTGAATTGAAAGGGTAGTTGCAGGAAATTTATGAAAGAATATTGCAAAGCATCTTAATTTGATGATTTAATATAATTTTGACACAGGGAATGATTCTTATATAGAGAACTTAGCTTTCTTCAAATAATGGCATATATATATATATATATATATATATATATATATATATATATATAATGATACAGAAATAAACTGTGGCAAGATTAATGGTTTAGAATGCATAAAATATAACCACGGTTTTAAATCTGTGGTCGTAACCAAACCGTGGCTATACCTTGAACCAAAACTGAATGCTAAACGTTAAATTGAAACCGTGGTTTTATCATATAGCCACAGTTTTGCAGTCATGGCAAATACAAACCGCGGCCTTAATCAAGCTACCTAAACCGTGGCCTAAAAAAGCCACGGTTGTCAAAAAGGTGTGGTCTATACCAAAAAACCGTGGACTTTACTTTAGGCCACGGCCGCATACTTGCATATAGCCTCGGTTTCTTGGGTGTGGCAGGAGACCTTTTTTTTTTTGTAGTGCCATTGCCATTTGGCAAAAATATTAATTCGATTAATTCTTACTAATTCTCTCCTCGACCCGACTAAATCTATTAGTCGCATTAGACGATAGATAAAAAAAATATAATTTAAAATACATCTAATTTGCTGCCTGCGACGATCAATCTATCGATCTGAGTAACCAGCAATGTCCCTTAATCCGTTAGCTATACTGATCAAATCTATTGATCATCGCATCTAACGGTGACATATTAAATCAGGGTTGTACGCCCAAATCATAAAACACACCAAACTACGAAACTACGGATTTTCATCCCTTCGATCAGGCAATTCAAAATGCATTGCAAAACACAAATTCAAAACTACGATAGGCCATTCAAAAAGCCTTCAAAACAATTTCAAACCACAAATTCTAATTCTAAGGCGTACAACCTTGTGCCCGAACTACGTTGACTCTGATTCTCCATAAGGAGATACGTAGGCACTTGGATAACCAAGGCGAGTCCCCTTCCCTAAAACCTCTATTCAGTTCAAATCTCACTTTTCGCCCTTCTCATTTCCTTAGCTATTAAACCTGAATATTTAGCCATAAAACTGTACCTTAGACTTAAAAACCTTAGAAAAGGTTGAGGGTGCTTAACACCTTCCCTAGACCTGATTATAATAATCTTACCCGAATCTCTTAACTGCGTAGGGTTTCCTATTCGCCCTTCAGAATAGGTGGCGACTCTAAAATCTTTATTTTTAGGGCAGGTTGCTACACTGGTACCATGTGAACATCAAGCTCACCTTTCTCGATTCTATAATCAAGAACCAGAGCCACACTTCCGATCCGGACAAGATCCAAGTTCTCAAATATGAACATTTAGCCCACTGATTCTGAATCCACAAAGGAACAAAGCCACGCCTCTATTTCCACACTAAGATCAAAGCCAACTTGGAGTATCATCTCCCAATGAATGCATTCGCAACAATTCACAATATATGCAATTAAGATTATCATACAACCTTATTTATTCAAGCATATCACAATAATTCGGACAATTCAAATTATCCACCAAACGTTGCACAACACACGTTTATCATCAATAAGGCATACACATAGCATTTATTGATTACACATATCATATAACACACAAGTCAATTCATGTTATTCACACCATTCACCAAATACATCATATACACAAACCTAATTCAAGTATCATGTAAACACTCAATTTCGATTCAAAACCTATCCAAAAATCATTGAATAAATTATCAAGATACTTGGAAATCCATCTTAAATCATAAGCATACAGGATCCCAAGTCAAATAATAAAAAATCACAAAATTACATAGCAGGCCGCGCTACGCGCCCACTTCTGTGCTACGCGCGCTAAGTCAGAAACGTTTGCGCTACGCGCGCTCTGTACCCTGTAACAGCCCGGGCCCCTCGCATGGAAATCCCGGTACTACCACCTCACGATCTTCTTTACCCCCCCTCTCTAGTAAATTTTTTGCCTTTCATGAGAATCGAATCCTGTACCCTGGGGTTCAAGTACATGTTCAATCCATTCCTACTACTACTTGAGCTACTAGCTTTGCAGACACCCATCAACCACTTGTCTTGGGTTGACATTTTGATACAACAAATCATCCTTTGTGACAAGAACTATCAACACAACAAAAGTTCAATGTTATCATAGACTTAATCATGGAATCAAGTTTGAGTAGACAACCTCTATTCTATTGAAGAATCAACATCTGCAACACATTTTTGAGGAAAATAAATCCTTAGAACCATGATGTTAAGACATTGTGTCTCACACCTTTTCAGAGATCTTAGTAGATTGGGACACGACACACACCAGTCTAAGCCACCTCCTCTAGATAATTGTAGACCATTTAGAATAAGTCTACCTCTTCACAGCACAAGGTTCCATGATATTCCTTGCACTACCATCAATTCATTATGCGAGGACACCACATAAGTGAATTTTATCAAGAAGAACTTCCTTGACGAAGACACTGGGAAATCCACATCCTTTGATTTCAGAGATGAATAGTCCATCCATCTAGTTTCTTTGATCCAAAGAGTCCTCCATGCATGAGCTCATCCTACATAAGGGCTTCGGTGGTGATGCCTTTATGTGTTTTTCTCACGAGCTCGACTATTGTACATCCACATACCTTGGTCAGAAATAAACAGACACAGAGGTAGAAAGACTGTAGATCGTGTCCTAATCAACTTGCACAAATCAGATGTCTCCTCTTCCAGGCCAGGAGTTGGTTCCAAACAAAAATATTCACAACATTTTGTTTAGCACCCAAATCATCTGTTTTTCAACCAATAGCTGCATATTTGTTGAAGTAATGTTCTAACACATCATAGAATATCAGTTCCTTTAATACATCTGAACTTGGTGTTGTGGATGTTATATCATCCTTCGAACAACCCTAATATAGACGACCCAACTATACTTCAAATAGCCAGATTCAGAGTTACTTCCTGAAAGGAGTCAAAAGATATGAAGACCCTCGTTGAGACCAACCTGAATGGTTTCAATCTTTCTTCATGCTACTTGAAGAAGCAACTAGTCAGTCATACTAAAGTGCCTTTATGAGTGGACTTGAGACATAGGGCTCAAGTATCGTTGGCTCCTTTGACTGATCCATCATTGTTCATACCCCATCATGAATGCAGTTTCCGAGGACATTCTGTTCATATTTGGTTATAATAGCAAATTGATCAACGATTCGAGTGTTAAGATTGTGAACTAAGAACGTACATAAACATCACAATCCATCACACATTGAATTACCTTCAATTTGATCATTATCACCAAGTGTTTGTATATTTGTTTCTATCACTCTTACTGCATTGCAAACATTGTCCATCATACAAAAAGTTAATCTGATTTTCAATAAGAGAAACGCCTTGATTCTGCAACATATACTCTTATCATTTACCTCAAGTCTTTGACTGGTTTTTAAACACATATATAATCGTTTCGATAGTGGTTCGGAATAGACGCGAGTCGATTCAGAATCACTTCCGCTGAAAAGTCGTTTAAATCCGTAAAACTGTGAACGATCTATTCACCCCCCTCTAGATCCTAAGGCCAGCGTCTAACACCCTACCCAATGACCTTTCTACCTAGGTCTTCCCTATATATGGAATATACTAATCCCACTTCCAATCATCGCAATGATGTTATACAGTTCTCCAGTCCTAGGAGCGGTAGAAACGACCTAAAACGCATTCTGATCCCACCGATAAGCAGTTTGGAAGACATACTTCCATGAAAATCCCTAGCAGAGACTCTTGAATATGACCACGAACTTGGATTTACTTCAAAGTTTCCTCCAAGAACAATAGCCCTCTTGCCTACATGCTTCGAGGATCATAATGGTAACCTTCCAACAACTCAGGAGGTTTACCTCGACAAACCCTAAAGATTATATCTTTTCTACTCGGTGATTGTCTTCTTTTTCTAGGTTACAAAGTCTTCTATTTATAACATATACCCAACTGGATTTGGGCCTTCAATCACATAATATTTGTTGTTACAATATATCAGTAACTTCTACTACAAACAAGGTCTTCAATCTGTTAGTTTCCGAGAATATCTCTATAACTAGAAACTATATAATCTTCAACTATTCTGATTTTATTCTTCTGAATGATTTCTCAAATCTTCTTATTGATTCTTAAGACCTATCAAATAATATATCAAATAGAGTATCAAGCCTTTATATACTCTGCTGACATCTATTGGGTTTCAAAGCTTTCTTTGCTTCAAAGGCTTTCCCTAAATGATGTTTTTCTCGGGAGGGCACATAATTTATTTAAGTTACTTAACATGATTCCTTCTTTGTTACAATTAAAATTGAAGAACTGCAGCATAACCAAAACAGAGTGATTATCATCAAATTGTTAGTTACGCGAATTTATCTAGCATTGAATATCTTAGTCTTGCAGATAATGAATTTTATTGTTCAGATCTGAATGTTTTTAGAAACACGAGACTTCGATTAAATATAGTATTCTTTCTAACAACAATCTCAGTTCAATTCCATTGGTTGAGTAATTGTTCCAAACTTAAATCTATTTATTTTGGAAGCAATGCTCCTCATGGCTTACTTCCACCCCCTCTTATTATACTTGACCTTTCTCAAAACAAATTTGAATCTATTCCACATATTTTGGGAAAACTGGAAAGCTTGGAATAATTATGGCTTTCTAATATATTGTTAGGGAATATAATGTCAGGGAATATACCTCCATACCATTTCTCTCAAATATATTAGAAAGGCTTAAATATTCCAAGCTTGCCAGTTTTCCCAAAATATGTGGAATAGATTCAAATTTGTTTTGAGAAAGGTCAAGTATAATAAGAGGGGGTGGAAGTAAGCCATGAGGAGTATAATAAGAGGTCAAGTATACTAAAGCGCTTTTGGAAAAGCGCTCTTATAGGGGGGGCTATCAGAGCGCTTTTTCCAGAAAAAGCGCTCTTAAAGCCCACCCTATTAGAGCGCTTTTCCAAAAGCGCTTTAGTATGTTGCGCTTTTTTTTTTATTTTTTACTCTCACAGCGGGGCCTATCACAGCGCTTTTCTGGAAAAAGCGCACTTAAAGGGGGGCCTACCAGAGCGCTTTTTCCAGAAAAGCGCTCTTAAAGGGGGGCCTACAAGAGCGCTTTTTCCAGAAAAGCGCTCTTATAGGGGGTGCCTACCAGAGCGCTTTCAGAAGCGCTTTTGTTAGCTACGCCAGCGCCACCTTTCACAGCGCTTTTAAGCGCTTTTAAAGGCTATAAAAAGCGCTTTTAAAGCCCTTCCTCGTTGTAGTGTCGCCACTCTCTCTGATTGTAACAAGGGTCCTCTGATCCACCACTGGTGAGTTGTTCTCTTATATTCGATCGATGCTTGTTTATATATTTTTGTTCTATGCTGTTGTTTACTTTTGGTACGATGAAGAGCATGAGAGAGAGGAGAACCGATTTTTTTTCTTCATTTTTTCCTTTATGTAGAAGAAGCTAAACCGAGAGAGAGAAAGAGAAGGTTGTAGAATGATACAGAATGGGTCTCTCTCTGTTTCCATATTATGTGTGTTTTTTTACTTTCTTATTTTATTATTTCCCTTCCACGTGTCGCAATCCTATTGGTTCTATGCTAAAATTGAAAAGTCAAGGTGTGTGTTTCTTTTGGTACTGTAAATTATTTGGCATGACATTGGTTATTCCAACAGTGGCGCCACCCCCTTGCATCTTGGTAGGTTTTGTTTACTATTATTATTATTATTTATCTTCATTTGGTGTGTCATTAGGATCTTAATAAGGGTTAACTTATTTAGGTTCTTTAGATTAATTAATTTTAGTTAGAAAACCATGAAATATCAAACTCTTTTTCTTAATTAATTAATTCAACCTTCTGCGAATAATACGACGGGTGAATGATAATTTCACCGCGTCTTCGAATTGGTCGACTGCTAATGTCGTACTAATCAAATTATTCAAAACAGACAATTAATAAATTAAACAATTTTTTATAGATACGGATTAAAACGGATGAATGTAAAATTTCATTCGTTTGAGTAATCAAAGACTTAGCGCACGCTAGGTCAAATCGATTATTCTCTTCCGCGAATTAATTTAATTTTAACACTTTCCACGTATAATGATGGGTAAAAATCTATTTTATCCCGTCTTCGAATCGGTCGACTCTCTATGCCGCTCCGATCAAATATCCAACAAACTTAATTAATTCTCAAGATATACTAATCCAATTAAAATTCTTAATTAATAATATTAAAACACATCAATTTGCTATTAGTGATAATCGAATCTATCGATTAGAATTGTTAGCAATCCTTTATAAATCTGTTAATTATGGTGATCAAACCTATTGATCATTACGATTAATAGTGCATATTAAAAATCAGAGTTGTACGCCAGATCTTAAAATACTTTTCATCTTCAAACCACAAATTTCAAAACTACGAAGGGTAATTCAAAATGCCTTTTCAAAACTGCGAAACGATAATTCAAAATACCGTCAATACATTCATACTAATTCTAAGGCGTGCAACCCTGCCCCAAACTACGTAGACTCTGATCCTCCATAAGGAGGTACGTAGGCACTTGGAAACAAGGCGAGTCCCCTTCCCCAAAATTCTAATTAGGTTCAAATTTTTCCATTTACCCTATTAACTTTCTGTCACCTTTCTTTATTAGCCATAAAACCTTTGCCTTAACTCAAAATCTTAGGAAAGGGTTAAGGGTGCCTAACACCTTCCCTTGACCTGAATATAATATCTTACCCCGAATCTCTTAACTGCGTAGGGTTTCCTATTCGCCCTGGTAGAATAGGTGGTGACTCTAAAAGCTAAATTTTAGGGCAGGTTGCTACAGCTGGCGACTCTGTTGGGGATAACTTTGGGTAAATTATTATGCTCCTAGGTCTTGGCAGAGTTTTGGTTTTTTTTGGTAAATTATTTAGGTTTTTGGCGAATTTTCAGGGTTTGGCTAATTTTCCATTTTTAGGGTTTGGATTAGGACTTATGTTTTTTTTATAAATATTTAATTTCTATTTTGTTTATTTATTTATTTTCCGTCATTTGCCTGAATATTTGATTTTATATTAATATGTTTGCATTATGTGTTTAATTTTTATATTAATATATTTGCACTGCTGGGATTATATTAAGACCAGAGGGGACTTGCATCACCCAGAGTGGGTTAGATATCTGATCGAAAAAAAAAGCCAGTGTACTATTTTTACGATGTAGTAATAAAAGGGTAAAATCCAAGTATCGATCTCGAGGATTGCGTAGAAAATATAAGTTATTATAATGAGTCAATTAAACAAAAGAGCATAGGGGTGATTTTGTTTATGATGAAATAAGTGACTTAAAATAAATAAGCTGAAATTAAAATTGAACTTTTTTATAAAATTAGAATAATGCCAAGGCAAGGTGTATGATTTGCTTTATAACTCCTCTGAATAAAGATCTCTTTAACAAGTTCATAGAATGCAATTATTTATTCTTAAGGATGTCTTCCTAAGTCCTTAGTGAAAACCTTTTTTGGTTTATAATCCTATTTTAGAGACATAGGAGGAAACCAAAGCTGTTATTAATCATTAATTTCTAAATAACCTTACGGTAACCCTAGTCCTAGGTAATAACTATAAGATTTCATTGTATACAAACCTCAACAATCGTAGTCCTACAAATTGTTAACCGTAAATCAATCCTTGTTTGTACGACAAAGAAAGCATAAAAACATTATACAATCGAATTGAATAATACGAACATTAGATTAAAGAAATACGGTATCCAGAGTCATTACAAATCAAATCAGGGACACCCCCTAGCATTGGGTGGTTTAGCCTCTCATAATATTCAAGAAAAAAAGAGTAGAGAATTTAGACATTACAAAGATAGTTGGAAACTTTGATCTTCAATAGTGTCCACCGTTGAATCTCTCTGTCTCCGAAACCCTTGATGAAGCTATCTTCTCCTCTGTGATTTTCTATCGTATGATGTAAAAAGTGTTTTAAAATAACTTCAAACATAAACCTAAATAGTCTCCATACAAGCCTCAATCAGTAAAAGTTAAAAATTCCCTTGGAGATAAGTTTCAATGTCAAAAACCCAAAAATTGGACATTTACGCGCCTGCCAACACAGGCCGTGCCAAGCCAGACGTGCGACCGTGTTGGCTCCTTGGATTTTGAATGGAGCTTCTCTCTGAGACCTGACACAGGCCGTGTGCTGAAGCACGGCCGACCGTGCTTGACCCCAGTACCTTTGATTTTCATCTTTCTCTTGCTTTTCCTCCCTTTATGGTTGCTATGACACTTAAGATGACTTGTTCAAACCTGAAACTTGTACACAACTAAACATACGACATAAGAATATCTAAAACTTAAATAAATAACTAAAACAAACAACGAAACGAACAATCATTATAAAATGCGAGAAACTCAAACACTTTCGACAAAATCACAACAAAGTGTTACCGGATTGATTAATGTGGACCGAATGCATGATGAAATTTATATGAAAATGGTGACTGATCACAACCCAAAACTTATCTCATTGCTTGTCCTCAAGTGATGCAAGAGACATTTATGGAGGTCACCCTGGATTACTTCTTCCTCAATGTCACCGATGTTATTCTCATAGTACTTCTACCTTCTTGATCAAGCTTCCAGCGTACTAGACCAAACTTCCTATCGCATTTTCACATCGGAGTACCCATTCACCTGCAAGCTTTTTCACAATCTCATCATATATCTCGTGGTTAAAGTGTTTCACTCATAAATCAAGATATGCAATATCAGCTCTTAACTTTGAATAGATTCTACTTTCACTACACAGACAGAATTCACACACTTTTTGAGTTCTTTTTCGAATGTAGTGGGGCTTAGGTACGGTGAGATAAACAAAGAAAGAGGTGTACTAATGGTTTGCGGCTCGATATTCCTGTCATGTGTTTTTTCTCTTTTTTTTTCTTTTTCTTTTAGTTTTGTTGTGCACGAATTTTTTTCACAAGGGGTTCAAATACTTAGACTCATTAATCCACTCATTTTGACATGGATGTTTTTCTTGCACTCGAGTATGTTTATTTAGGCAAGTGCTTTTGCTCTCTTTTCTATTTTTTTTCTTTTTTTTGACATTTAAATGTTTCACTTTTCATTTGCACTTTCCTTTTTATAAGAGCAACCCCAAACTTATTATTTTCGGACAATTTAAGAAAAACACAACATGTATACCGAGTAAGGGTAAGGAGTGTTTGGCTCGGGGCTAATTGATGTGGTTAAAACAAACAAAGGGAGATGGCTCAACAGGGGTTCACAAGGGATACATATAGTCAAGGGTGGTTGTGAAGGCTCAGGGGTAGAAACAAACAAGTGCCTTAGTGTGTGTCCTCATATCATGGTGTGTTAGTAGAATATACGCAAAATCAGAGTGATAAAGTCATACCTGAATGCCCTCATGATGAACTCGTAGTGTTTGGCTCTGATATACCTCACCATGTTGGATAGACTTTCTTACAGGTTCCAGACTACTCCTAGTGTCATACGATTTCATTTTGGTTCAAGTGCCATCCACCCTTTTCAATCTAGTAGCGAGATGATGCGTCCAACAAGTGTTTTTCTTTTGATGACATCAACTTCCAGGGTGCCTTGGGGAAACAAGTGTTGGGTGCATCTCTCATCCACTTACTACAATTGCATCATTCATTCAGTGGCTGCTAATCAATCTGTAACAATCACAACATACATACCACACCAAGACACAAAAACAAAAACTTGACAACAACAGAAACGCACAAAAATGAAAGTACTTTAAAATAAACACACATGAATAAAGAAAGAAAAACATACGAAAAGGACCCCCTCCCCCACCTAAACTGAAAATTGTCCCCAATGTTTCAGCCTAAATACGGGAAGGACTCACAGTCTACTGAGAAGGAGGGTGCTGTGGTAGAAAATGCAACATCATATGTTGCATCATCCTTTAAATGTCATCAATGGAAACCCCTTGACGGAGTTGCTCGGTCACAATTCTCTCAATATCCACACCCTGGCGAGTCTGCTCAGCGCGGAACTGCTCGATATCTAAAGGTGTCCAGCCAGCAGAGGAGGATCCCTCACCCTGGTGTCGTGAGGTTCGAGCGTGGGGGACAGCCCTCTCCCTTCCTGGTGCTTCCTCCTCCATTGCCTCACTTGCATAAACAACATCATCTCCCGCCTCTTCGGGGTCAACAGTAGTATATAGCCAATTCAAATTATTATCAACATTAGTCCTTTCAGTGTTTGGTAATCGCAACAATTTGCGAAACCGACTTACCAACATGTAGCCATTTCGAGACGGTTCTAGCATACGTTACGTGCATAAAGCATTTAGATCAATCTTACTCAACGCTTGCAGTGGGGTTTCTCCATCCATTACCGGCTGATACCCACACCATTCAGCAATCTGTGTAATCATTCCTCCTACAGAAATAGCACCTGAACCGGCATGCCCCATGGTACCTAAATGATCTGCCGCAAATGCAGCCACATTCACCGGTTCCTCATTAACCATTGCATGAATTAAATAGAGTTCTATTTTTGTGGCTACACCTGTACTGTCACCTCGTCCGAACAAGGTGAAAGCTAACCCTTTTTATGCATAACGGAAGCACGGGTTTTGAATCCATGATGCCTTAGCGGTTCGGGCTTCATATTACGGTAAGCCTGTAATAGAGGACCAAAATGGAGTGGCAAAAAACTCATTTGGCACTGCCCCGTGTCCCACCAACGGTAACCGGAGGCATTGTCCGAGCTGAATTACAGACATGGAGTGGTCCTCATTATATAACCGAAAAGTTAGAGTACCAAAATATTCAAAAGAGTGACTGGTCCAGTTTTTTTCTAAATTAAATTCTACAGAGCTTAGGAATTCTAAAGTAATGCGCTCGTAAGTGGGAGCATCATTATGCATGAATTCAAGAATCCCTAAATTGTTAAACATTTGTGTCACATCATCTAAGATTCATAAAGCATTCATAGTGGTATCACACACATACCTAGTAGAGACAAGCTTCCTCTTTAAGAGAGTTTTATACCTTTGGACATGCTCATCCTTTTCAAAAATTATATTGTATGCATTAGGCGTTCGGTGAACCCTTTGTTTGGGCCTTGAAGATTCGACAACGACAGCCTTTCCTCTGTCAGATTTCTTCGGGGGCATAATGGGTACTTGAAAAATTAGTGAAAAATGATTGATGAAGAAACGGAAAAAGATTACCGTCACTGCGTAGAGGGCGAAAAACAACCAAACTTTTGTGAAGGAAGTTGTTGATTTGGAGCTTTAATGATGAAGTAAGGTGAGGTTGAAGATGGAGGAAGTTATGGAGTTTTAGAGATGTTGGAGAGAAATAGGGTTATGGAGGAGAAAGATGATGAATGCTGAGCGGGTTAGTGAAGAAGAACACTTAAAAACGCGTGGGCCCCACCCAATATTCAGCATCACTTAAAAATTCTTTTTTTTTCTTCGTTTTTTCGCTCAACAACACGGGCCGTGTGCCTTAGCACGGCCGGCCGTGTGTCCTCCCTGGTTTTTATATGGGGAGAGTCTGCCATACCAACACGGGTCGTGTGTCTATGCACGGGCGACCGTGTTTCCTCCCTGGTTTTTATATGGGGATGGATTGAATCCACACACTGGCCGTGTTCCTTAGCACGAGCCGTGTGTATTCGTGCTGCTGCAACTCCTTTTTCTTTATTTCTTGATGCATCTCTTTATAAGTTCCAACTTTTGTGGCATCCACTTTAAGAAACTGCACAAAACACACGCACACACCAACAAAACAAAAGGAAAAACATTAGAAAACCCGTGGGTTTCCTCCTACGAAGCGCTTCATTTAACGTCGCATGGCTCGACGGTCGCTCATCTCATCAGGTGAAACGAACCTGTTCGATTGCTACCGCTCCTTGTCCAAGATTATACGGTTTCAACCTTTGCCCATTCACTTTGAAAGTGTCTCCATTTTTATCATTCCTAAGCTCGATAGCCCCATGAGGGAATACTTTTTGCACCACGAACGGTCCAGACCATCTTGACTTTAGTTTCCCAGGGAATAGTTTTAACCTGGAGTTGAACAACAACACCAATTGCCCCTCCCAAAATTCCTTCTTCTGAATCTTTTGATCATGCCATTTTTTTGTTGTTTCTTTATAAATTTTGGCATTCTCATAGGATTGATTCCGAAACTCTTCTAATTCACGGAGTTGAAGAATTCGGGACTCTCCAGCTTTCACAATATCATAATTAAGGAATTTGGTGGCCCAAAACGCCTTGTGCTCCAGTTCGAGTGGTAGATGGCAAGCTTTACCATAAACTAATTGATAGGGAGACATAACTATAGGAGTTTTGAATGCTGTTCTGTATGCCCATAGTGCATCTTCAAGCTTCAGAGACCAATCCTTTCTCGAGGCGCTAACAGTCTTTTTGAGAACCTGCTTATTTTCCCTGTTTGATACCTCCACTTGACCACTAGTCTGAGGATGATATGCAGTTGCAATCTTGTGCTTCACATTGTACTTCTTCAGCAGACTCTCCATCAACTTGTTCAAGAAGTGGGTGCCTCCATCGCTTATGAGCGCTTTGGGTACCCCAAATCTTGAGAAAATATTGTTTTTGAGGAAATTCACTACTACCCTAGCATCATTTGTAGGTAGAGCTACTGCTTCAACCCACTTGGAAACGTAGTCAACAGCTACAAGGGTGTAGTTCTTCCCAAATGATGGTGGGAATGGTCCCATGAAATCAATGCCCCACACATCAAACAATTCAACTTCAAGTATACCCTTTTGAGGCATCTGATTCCTCTTAGAGATATTGCCCATTCTTTGACACCTGTCACATTCTTTCACAATGCCTTGAGCATCTTTGAATAAAGTAGGCCAATATAATCCGGATTGTAGGACTTTTACATCCCTTTGTTCTTCCTCTGGTACACATATTCTAACCAATCCACTTAGTCCCTTTTTGTACAAGAATGGATCATCCCACAAGTAAAACCTACAATCATGCAAAAAAAATTTCTTTCGGTTATAATCAAAATCGTCAGGGATGATACCACTTACCAGATAGTTCGCATAGTCGGCGAACCAAGGTACTCCAATAACAGCGAGGATTTGTTCATCGGAGAACTCATCCTTTATTGGGCGCGTTTCTTCAGTTTCCTCGATTGGTGACAATCGAGAAAGGTGATCTGCTATAGTGTTTTCACACCCTTTCTTCTCACGAATTTCAACATTGAACTCTTGGAGAAGTAGGATCCATCTCAGAAGTCTTGGCTTAGAGTCCTGTTTAGTAAAAAGATACTTCAAAGCAGCATGGTCAGTATAAACAATGACTCTGGAACCCAATAGATATTGCTTGAATTTGTCAAATGCATAGACAACGGCTAATAACTCCTTCTCTGTGGTAGCATAATTTATCTGTGCAGGGTTCAAAACGTGACTAGCGTAATAAATAACATGCAATAATTTCTCTCTACGCTGTCTTAGAACTGCCCCGATTGCAATATCACTCGCATCACAAATGATCTCAAAAGGTAGAGACCAATTTGGGGCCACAACAATTGGTGCCGACACTAATTTTTTCTTTATGGTTTTAAATGCCACGACACACTAATTTTCAAAGACAAAAGCCTTATCCTTAACCAGGAGAGTAGTTAAAGGTTTCACTATCTTAGAAAAGTCTCTTATGAACATGCGGTAGAAACCCGCATGTCCTAAGAAACTTCGGATACCTTTTTCGTTCATCGGTGGAGGTAGCTTTGCTATGACTTCAATCTTTGCTTGGTCCACTTCAATTCCTTTGTGATAAATTTGTGGCCCAAACACTATACGTTCACGCACCATGAATTGACATTTCTCCCAATTGAGGATCAAATTGTTCTGCTGGCATCTTTCTAAAACAAGAGCAAGGTTAGTTAAACAATTATCAAATGACTTACTAAAAACCGAGAAATCGTCCATGAACACCTCCATATGCTTTTCAATCATGTCATTAAAGATAGCTTGGATACATCTTTGAAAAGTAGCTGGTGCATTACATAGTCCGAACGACATCCTTCTGTAAGCAAAAATACCAAACGGGAAAGTAAAAGCTGTCTTTTCTTGGTCTTCTGGTGCAACCGCTATCTGATTATACCCTGAATACCCATCGAGGAAACAATAGTAATCATGACCACCTAACCTCTCCAGCATTTGATCAATGAAAGGTAGTGGGAAATGATCCTTTCTTGTTGCTAAATTTAACCTCCTATACTCTATGCAAACTCGACATCTTGTGATGGTCCTTGTAGGGATTAACTCAAAATAAAATTAAAAATAAAAATAAAAATAAAATTCATTATCTGCAAAACTAAGATAATTAATGCTAGATAAATTCGCGTAACTAACAATTTGATGATAATCACTCTCTATTTTAATTATATTGCAGTTCTACAATTTTAATTGTAACAAAGAAGGAATCATGTTAAGTACCTTAAATAAATTATGTGCCCTGCCGAGAAAAACATCATTAGGGATAGACTTTGAAGCAAAGAAAGCTTTGAAACCCAATTGATGTCATTAGAGTATAATCAAGGATTCAAACTGAGATCAAGAAAGGTAAACTTTATGAGGTTTACAAGATTGTTTGGGATCATGCCATTAAAATCGGAGTCATAGAGAGAAAGGTGTTGTAAATGGTTTAAAAATGGAGAAACGATGGTATTGGACTTGAATTGAAAATATTTCGACTAAGGTCCAAATAAGAAAGATATTTGAAAGTTAAAAGAGAAGGATGGAGATGTTGAGCGTCTACCATATTTTTTGAGAAGGAACAGTTAGAATCTGAAGGTTAGGAGTAACATGGATTACTTAGGTCAATTTTGACAACATGTCCAGTAACGTTGCTGCAACTTATACCTTCCCATTTGCAACAATCATTTCCTTCCTAAGAAAAAAGTCTTAATGAGGGATCGTTAAAACTTCCTTTGAGTTCAACAAGTGCTTGCCTCTCTTGTTCCCAACAGCTAAATTAGGAATGATCACAAGAACATAATATGGCATATGCACTCAAATGTAAAATAATAACAAAAACAAAGGATTGGTATCTAGACATTTTTGAGGGCAGTGGTGACTGAAGGTTAATGATTTTCCAAGCACAAGTTCTATATATATATATATAGTAATTGTTTTATGTTAATGAGAACACACTTTTTGACTAATAGTAATGAGAAATACGTTGGAAACGATAAATGAGTGACTTTTGGGATGAACTGCACTAAATGAAAAAAGTACTATGTCAATTTGCATCGCACTGCACTGCACTGCACTGCACATGACATTGTTACTTCAAAGTTTCCTCCAAGAACAATACCCCTCTTGCCTACACGATCCGAGGATCACAATGGTAACCTTCCCACAACCCGAGAGGTTTATCTTGACAAACCCTAAAGATTACATCTTTTCTACTTGGTGGTTGGCTTCTTTTTCTAGGTTACAAAGTCTTCCATTTATAACATATACCCAACTGCATTTGGGCCTTCAATCACATCATATTTGTTGTTACAATATAGCAGTAACTTCTTCTACAAACAAGGTCTTCAATCTGTTAGTTTCTGAAAATATCTCTATAACTAGAAACTATATAATCTTCAACTATTTTAATTTGATTCTTCTGAATGATTTCTCAAATTTTCTTATTGATTCTTCTGACCTGTCAAATAATATATCAAACCTTTATATGATTTGCACAATATCCCTGAATATTCTGCATTCTTATTTAGTAATTAAATCACACGGGTTTAATTAAAACTCTTCATTTAAGCTCAGGCATGATGTCGTAACATCTCATGTGACATGTTATTCCAGATGTTGAATTACTCCAACATAACATGTTCTATAATTTTTGTGGGTCTCTTTGTTGTACATGTTGTTCTTATACATTTACATACACTGATCCTTTTATTTGTTTTACAAAAATTAAGCCAACCCTAAAAAATGAGTACTAACAACCTAATTAAAGAGCCAATACATGAAAAGTAAATGAAAAGAAAAAACATGTCCTTGCAGAATGAGAAAGATTTTGTTTAGTTCTAGATTGAGGTTTATACTTTCATGATCATTCGTTATCATTGTGAATACGGTGTAGAATTCCAGTGCATTGGAAACATATTTACCTGACTATCCATGTCTTTTAAAACTCTTCACTTAAGCTCAGGCATGATGTCGTAACATCCCATGTAACGTGTTATTCCAGACGTTGAATTACTCCAACATAACATGTTCTATCATTTTTGTGGGACTCTTTGTTGTGCCAGTTGTTCTTATACATTTAGATACACTGATCCTTTTATTTGTTTTACAAAAATTAAGCCAACCCTGAAAATAGAGAACTAACAACCTAATTAAAGAGCCAATAACTATTCACTTGCTTAAAATATATAAAGTAAATGAAAAGAAAAAACAAGTCTATGCAGAAGGAGAAAGATGCTGTTTAGTTCTAGAGTGAGGTTTATACTTTCATGATCATTCTTTATCGTTGTGAAGACGATGTAGAATGACAGTGCATTGAAAGCAATTAACTTGACTATCCATGTCTTTTAAAACACGCCAAAAGGAAGCCACTTAAGTCGTTTATACTTTTTCTATGAAAGATCCTGGAAGAACCCAATTCACTTACCTAAATTATATAAAGTAAATGAAAAGAAAATTTACATGTTGGAGTAAAATTAGAAATTCAGATTTAAAAATGTCATGTGCATGTGCAGTGCGGTGCGGTGCAAATGGACATAGTACTTTTTCATTTAGTGCCGTTCATCCCAAAAGTTAATCATTTTTAGTTTCTAATGCACTTCTCATTATTATTAGTCAAAACGTGTGTTCTCATTACCATATAACAATTACTATATATATAGAACTTGTGCTTGAAAATTCATTAAACTTCAGTCGCCACTGTCCTCAAATATGTCTAGATACCAAAACTCTCTTTTTGTTATTATTTTACATTTGAGTGCATATGCCATATTATGTTCCTTTGATCATTCCTCATTTAGCCGTTGGGAACAAGAGTGGCAAGCACTTGTTGAACTCAAAGGAAGTTTTAATGATCCATCGTTAAGACTTTCTTCTTGGGAAGGAAATGATTGTTGCAAATGGGAAGGTATAAGTTCCAGCAACATTACTGGACATGTTGTCAAAATTGAACTAAGTAATCCATGTTACTCTCAACCTTTAGATTCTAACTGTTCCTTCTCAACAAATATGCTTGAAGCTCAACATCTCCATCTTTCTCTTTCAATTTTAAAATATCTTTCTTATTTGGACCTTAGTCGAAACAATTTCAATTCAAGTCCAACACCACTGCTTCTCCAATTTTGGGACCATTTACAACACCTTTCTCTTTATGACTCATAATTTTAATGGCATGATCCCGAACAATCTTGGAAACCTCACAAAAAATTAATCTTTCTCGATCTCAGTTTGAATCCTTGGTCATACTCTGATGACATCTATTGGGTTTCAGAGCTTTCTTTGCTTCAAAGTCTTTCCCTAAATGATGTTTTTCTCGGGAGGGCACATAATTTATTTTAGGTACTTAACATGATTCCTTCTTTGTTACAATTAAAATTGAAGAACTGCAACATAACCAAAACAGAGGTTGATTATCATCAAATTGTTAGTTACACGAATTTATCTAGCACTGAATATCTTAGTTTTGCAGATAATGAATTTTATTGTTCAGATCTGAATGTTTTTAGAAACACGAGTACTTCAATTGAATATATTATTCTTTATAACAACAATCTCAGTTCAATTCCATTTTGGTTGAGTAATTGAGCCAAACTTAAATCTCTTTATTTTGAAAGCAATGCTCCTCATGGCTTACTTCCACCCCTCATATAATACTTGACCTTTCTCAAAACAAATTGGAATCTATTCCACATATTTTGGGAAAACTGGAAAGCTTGGAATATTTATGCCTTTCTAATATATTGTTAGGGAATATAATGTCTGTTGCAAATAAATGTCACTAGAAAGGGGGGGTTTGAATAGTGACCTCTTTAAAATTTTAGTTTAAGTGTGTTAAAGAGGATATAAAGAAATAAATGACTGGTAATAAAGAACACACTGAAGTTTATACTGGTTCACCAAAAGGGTTAGTCCAGTCCTCACACACAGTGAGATTTTCTTATATCTTACACTTTTATCCTTTAAACGAGGGATAAAAATGTTACACTTTACACAACCTCAAAAGACACTTACACACACTTAAGGTATTACTCTAGACCTTTCTTTCACACTTGTTACAAACAAGATTTTATATCTCTTGAGGATATACAAAAGTATTGAATGGATGATTTAAAGATGATTCACTATTTGGCAGTGATGAGTTAACTTTCTCTTCTAGTGTATATGATGAGATTTTGGACTTTGATTCAAATATAGGATTAAGCTTCAATGTCAAAGTTATTTCGGTCTTGGCAAGAGATGCTAGTTATATAGATGCTTTGAAGCATATGACCGTTTGTACTTGTATGAGAATACAATATCATTCTTTGCTGGATGTGTACTTTGAGGAGACCAGAGATTAGTCCTTTGAGTAGATGAATAATCTGTCTTAGCTGGAAGTGTACTTTGAGGAGACCAGAGACTTAGTACTTTGAGTAGATGATCATTATCTTTTGAATATATGTACTTTGGTTTATTTTGAAATGATGTAATCTGCTATCATTTGTACTGAGTGCTTTTGCCAATGTATTGATAAGATCATGTTAGAGCTAAAACAAAATATATAATATCTAACATCATGAGGACCTGCAAGGACACTTGTTAGAGGAGTTAGAATAATAGTATGTTGTCCTCAAAACTCAGAATTGTTTCAACATTCTCCCCCTTTTTGAGGATGACCAACTTGCTATAGATTTTGTTTTAGTTTGAGCTCCCCCTGCGAATATATTAGCTTATTTTTGTTTTAGAGACTGATGTCTTTAGATTAATGCTCCCCCTGAATATATGTTGACTATTTTTTGTATGAGTCTGGTTGAAATATTTGTGGCACATATTTTGTAACATTTTGGACCAGATCATAGTATATACTTCTTTTTGATAAAAATAACATATATCTTTTTAGCATAATCTAAAACATATGTTTTATCATTTTTCTTTAAGAGATCATGCATGGGATATTTATCAAACAGATTTAAAGATAAGAGAGATCCAGACATATCAAACAAATTTAAAGATAAGAGAGATCCAGACATAGTCATTCATTTTCATCAAAAGTGGATCCTTAATAAAAGCCCTAATAAAAGCATGAAGCATACAACTTTAAAATTAGTAGAGCTAAACTTTTGCTGCTACTAATTTTCCAGATGTTTGATAATGCATAGGCAGACATAATTCAAAACATAAAATATCCAAGGTAAACAAAATAAACTACATAAATATTCTCCCCCTTTGGACAGCCACAAAAAGAAGGGGGTTGCACCTTGGATGCCAAAACAGTCATGAAGCTAGCAGTTACATATTATCAGTAGGACCGGGAGGAGGAGCCTGAAGGAATGGGAAATCAAAGTCAGGAATGACCGGAGGAGGAATGTGTGGGAAAGCTTTTGGAAGAAACACTTTGGAATTCCATTCAAAGAAGGCTTGATACTGTCTGCCAAGACTAACCACTGCTTTTTGAAGAGCAGACAAGTCATCTTGAGATGAGCTTGAGTTAGCAAGGTGATCCTCTTTGAAAGCTTTGAAAGAATTTGGAGCAGGATCAGCAGAGGTGGTATTAAACCACGACAGGTTTAGAGAGCCAAAGTGTTCTTGAGCAGTTGTTTCTTGTTGAGCAAACTGAGGTGGAGAATCATAAGAATCATAAATTGGAGCTTGGCTAAAAAAGTCATTGAGGTTGTTTTCTGAGGGTGGATTGTTAGGTGGCGGGGATAAGGCAGGAGCAAACGGATTTTTAGTGAAATCAGACACATTGTTGGGCACAACAGTAGGGATGGTTGAGATGGTGCTTTGAGGAATAGGTGGAGTGATAGAATAGAGAGTTTCAGCAATTGGATCAAAGCCACCAGAGAAAGTTAAGTCCTGAGATTGATTGAGAATTTGATGCTGAAAAAGCAAGGCATCAAGATCATCATTGATGGGAGAAGTGATGTTGGAGGCAATGTTGAGATCAATTACCGGTGAGTGAACTGGAGAGTGATCAAAGACTGGGGTTTGGATGATTGGTGAGGCTAGAGACTCAGAAGTTTGGACAAGGGTATCTTCAGCAGCAGTTTTTGGAGGTGAGGCAAACACAACGTTTTCAGAGGACAAAGATTGATCAGGTGGAGTTGTGACGGAGGGAATTGGTGAATGGATCTCTTCAGGGATATTTGGTTCAGTGGTTTGATGTGAGGGCGAGATCGGTTCCTTGGGGGATTCAGTTTTTCAATTTGTGGAGAGTGAGCTTTGGAGGCTTCAGTGCTGGTTGGTTTGGACATGAAATCACCTATTTCTGGTTCAGCTTGGTCTTTTGTGGTGAAGGTTTTCAACTTTTTCTTAACATCAGCAGTTTTGACCAACCGCTTTCGTTTTTGAAGCACATGGATTTGAAGTACAAGGAGGTTCATCTTTGAAAGGCGACAACCATGAATGGCTCCAGCACCCATGAAGGATGTGGCATCATCAGTGGGGATTTTGAAGTGTTTAAACACGAGTGATAAGAACCTTCCATAAGGAGCAGTTCTTCCTTTTCTGCAAGTATGTTTCATGAAGTTTAGGATAACGTATCCTAAGTGGAGGGGATGACGCTTTAGAAGATGAAAGATCACTAGAATGTCATTATGGATGGACATTATGGATGACATTATGGATGGACATTTTGTGTAGAATGCGAGGGACGGGATTCAGATTTGAAGACACTAGGGGTTTTGTGGTATCAACCAGAAGTTCACGATAAACATTTTCCATGGTGGTGTTGTACGACCCAACCCATTCTTGTGAAAAGAGATGGATGCCAGAATCAGAAATGTTAAGGATTTCACAGATTAGAGATGGAGTTAAGGTTATGGTAATACCTTTGATAGTGGATTTGAGAGACACATCATTGGTTTCCGGGTGGATTGCAGCATAGAAACTACGAACTAGTTTTGGGTAGGTTTCAATTTCTAGGGTTAGCATCTTTTGCCATCCCTGAACGATTACAAGTTATTCGATGTTGTATCCACGGACAGTGAAGCTCTCAAAATCCATGGGTTTGCCATAGATTACACTTCTGTTCCTCCATTTTGAGTTGAAAAGGTCCAGAGCACGTTTGGAAGAGAAAATGACGTCTTGATGTGAGTCAAGTTCAGCGTCATCTGGGCAAGTTTCTTCATCCGAGTCATCGGAGATTTCAATGGTGGATTTCACTAGTTTTGTTTTTTGAAGGCGAGAAGACTTGCGGATTCCAGAAGTCTTGGCGGTGTTTGCATGTGATTTGGGGTTTTCTGGAAGGATGAAGGAGAGTGGTTTTTTGTTGAGGGTGTCTTGGTTGATTTCAGAAGAAGACATGGATGGTTGTGGTTTAGGGTTGATGTCTGGTTTAGGGTTTGTGTTTGAAGAAGACATTTTTGATAAACGCAGAAGTATTGAAGATGATGGTTGTTGGAACACGAAAAGGATGAAGTGATGAATGAAAATTTATGGATGATAAAGGGAAGTGGTCGGCGTGGTGGAAGATGAAAGGTACAGGTAATGATGCATGGTTACTATTTGAGTGTTGGAAGCAGTGCAAAAAGGTATGGGAGATCGTGAAGTAGGTAGAGGTAGCTTACATGGAGAAGTACAAAAATGGATAAAAGATTTCACCCATTAAATGCAAGGATACCCTTTTTCCCTTTTTTGAAAAAATGATTAGACATAAATGTGATACATAAGGGAATACAACGAATGGGATATTTTTGCATATGTGTCACTTTTGATAATTCAGACAAAGCTTATACTTTTTCTTTTATTCCCCCCTCCCAACAAATCGAGGATCTAAAAGGAAAATATTATATAATATTTTTGATGCCCTTTTAGTTTGAGGATTTAATGGGATAAGAAATAATATTTAACTTTTGTTTCAAAAAATTGAATCTATCTTCTATCAATGGTTTGGTAAAGATATCAGCTAGTTGATTTTGAGTCTGTACAAAAATTAATTCTATTTCTTCTTTTTGAATATGGTCTCTGATAAAATGATGTTTTATTTCAATGCGTTTAGACCTGGAATGTTGTATAGGATTTTTTGATAAGTTTATAGCATTAGTATTATCACAATAAATTGGTACCTTGGAGTAGTTTAGAGAATAGTCTTCCAATTGATTTTTTATCCAAATGATCTGTGAGCAACAGTTAGCTGCTGACACATATTCAGCTTCAGTTGTGGATAGTGCAATGGTACTTTATTTTTTGCATGACCAAGTTGTAAGAGCATCTCCTAGGATTTTACATGCGCCACTAGTACTTTTTTTTCTACTTTGTCTCCAGCATAGTCAGCATCACAGTAGGCTTTTAAGTCAAATTCTGACTTCCTTTGGTACCAGAGACCAATGTTAGTTGTACCTATAAGATATCTGAGAATACGCTTTATAGCAGTAAGATGTGATTCTTTGGGATCTGTTTGGAATCTGGCACAAAGTCCAACTGAGAATACAATGTCAGGACGACTTGCAGTTAAATAAAGTAAAGATCCAACCATACCACGATATTCTTTTTCAGAAGTACTTATTCCTTTTTCATCTTTGTCTAGACTAGAGGAAGGATGCATAGGTGTAGACATAATTTTTGCATTAGTCATACCATATTTTTTTAAAATATCTTTGATGTATTTTTCTTGAAAGATAAAGATACCCTCTTTTAATTGTTTTATTTGGAGTCCTAGAAAATATCTCAACTCACCCATCATGCTCATTTCAAATTCACTTTTCATGAGGTTTGAGAATTCATCACACATCTTTTCATTTGTTGATCCAAAAATGATGTCATCCACATAAATTTGAACAATTAAAAGATCTTTCTTATATGATTTTTTGAAAAGGGTAGTGTCAATTTTTCCTTTAGAAAAGTTATTTTCAAGTAAGAACAGACTAAGTCTTTCGTACCAAGCTCTAGGAGCTTGTTTTAGACCATAGAGAGCTTTTGTTAATTTAAAGACATGATTTGGAAATTTTGAATCCTCAAATCCGGGTGGTTGTTTAACAAAAACTTCTTCTTTTAAAAGCCATTTAAAAATGCACTTTTAACATGCATTTGAAAGAGTTTTATACCTTTGTATGCAGCATATGCAAGAAGGATACGTATAGCCTCAAGTCTAGCTACTGGAGCGTAAGTTTCGTCATAATCAATTCCTTCTTGTTGATTATACCCTTGAGCAACTAGTCTAGCTTTATTTCTTATAATGTTTCCATCTTCATCTAGTTTATTTCTGAAAATCCATCTGGTTCCAATAATAGTTTTATCAAGAGGATTTGGAACGAGATTCCATACATGATTCTTTTCAAATTGTGCAAGTTCTTCAGTCATGGATTGGATCCATGAAACATCTTGTATTGCATTGTTAATGTGCTTGGGTTCAATTTGAGATATCATTGCTAGGTTGTTATTTTTGTCTTTGAAGAATTGTCTTATACGTACTTGGTCAGAGGTCTCACCAATAATTACATCATGAGGATGATGTGGTACGGTTTTCCATCCTTTTGGAGGAGGTGGAAGGAATTCTTCCATAGCGTCTACATGGATTTCTTTGTTGAGGATTTCCATCTGTTCATCTAATTCATCATCAAGACTTTCAATGGTATTAGTTTCATTAAATACAACATGCATGCTTTCTTCTACACATTGATTTTTGAGATTGTAAATTCTATATGCTCTTGAAGTTTGAGAGTATCCAACAAATATTCCTTTGTCAGATTTAGAGTCAAATTTTCCTAGATTATCTTTGTTATTTAAGATGTAACAATAACATCCAAAAACACGAAAATACGAAATGTTTGGAGTTCTATTTTTCCATAACTCATAGGGAGTTTTGTTTAATAATTTTCTAATGGTAACTCTATTTAAAATGTAACAGGATGTACTAACTGCTTCAGCCCAAAAATATTTTTCTACATTTGATTCATTTATCATAGTTCTAGCCATTTCTTGAAGGCTTCTATTTTTTCTTTCAACCACATCATTTTGTTGAGGAGTCCTAGGACATGAAAAATTGTGAGAAATGCCATTTTCTTCAAAGAATTGTTTAAAGAAGGATTTTTCAAATTCTCCTCCGTGATCACTTCTTACTGAAATAATTTTAGAACTTTTTTCATTTTGAACTTTTGTGCAGAAATTTTTGAAAGCCTCAAAAGAGTCATCTTTGTGTTTGAGGAATAGAACCCAAGTGAATCTAGAGTAATCATCTACAATTACAAACCCGTATCTTTTTCCACTGAGACTTGCAGTTTTGACAGGACCAAGCAAGTCCACATGAATGAGTTCTAAAGGTTTATTTGAGGACACAATATTTTTTGATTTGAAACTACTTTTTGCATGTTTACCCTTTATGCAAGCTTCACATACAGCGTCGTTATTGAATTTTATTTTGGGAATCCCTCTTACTAGTTCAAGCTTCATTAGGTTTGAGATAGTTCTCATGTTGGTGTGGCCACAACGTTTGTGCCAAATCCATTTTTCATTTTCATGATATGCAAAGCATGTTTCAGATGAGATTTCATCTAGGAAAAGAGTATATAAGTTTTTGTGTCTGGTTCCACAAAAAAGAGTTTCGTTTGTGAGAGGATGTTTTACGATGCAAGTATTTTGTTTGAATACAACTTCATATCCATTATCACATAGCTGACTTATACTTAACAAATTATGTTTTAATCCATCAACAAATTGAACATCTTTAATTACAGCGGAACCATTCTTACCAATGGTTCCTATACCTTTTATTTTAGCATTTTCATTGTTGCCAAATGTGACTGATCCTCCATCCTTATTTTCTAGAGTTATGAAGCAGTCTTTATCTCCAGTCATGTGACGAGAGCAACCGCTGTCCAGGTACCAAACCTTTTTCTTTATTGAGAGAAGACATTCCTGTAGAAGATATTAGCATTTTCTTAGGTACCCAAATTTGAGTGGGTCCTTTAGGGTTAGGTTTATCTTTAGATAATATAAGTTTGGAAGCTGGTACAAATTTTATGGGTTTGGAGAGAGATTTCTCTTTCCAGGTAGAAAATATATTGTGTTGATTTTTAACATGGTTTTGTTTAAATGGTTTTTTAAAAAAACATTTTGACTCCTCGTGATTTGTTTTTTTGTAGTAACAGCATTTTTTTTGTACTAAAGTGATGTTACCTGAGTTTGTATTTTTAATATGAGGTGTAAAAAACGTTTCATACATTTTTTTATTTTTTGAGGATTTGAACCCTATTCATGCTTTGTCAAAAATACCTGATTGAGATCCCATTATGTTTTGAAATGTTTCAGTAGACTTAACAAATTTTGTGATATCCTGAGTTAGATTTTCTATCTTATTTTCTAAAGTTTTTATTTTTGGAAGATTTGAATTATCAATTAGTAATTTTTGTTTAGAAGAGAGAGAGAAGAGTGAGCATTGTATAAATTTGTAATTGTGACAGATTGTTTATCAATGGTTTTCTTTAACTCTTCCTTTTCTTTGATTAAGTTTGAAATTTGTTCTTTTTGGAAAAAACATTTTTGAGTTAAGAGGTTTGAATCCTCAAGCAGATTGTCAAACATAATATTCATTTCATGACAAGTATCACAAGAGATAAGAGAACTTACTTCGGTTTCAGATGTAGTCATAAGGCATAGATTTGCTTCTTCTTCATCAGTGTCTGAGTTTGAGTTTTCAAAGCCATCCCATGAAGCCATCATTGACTTCTTTTTGAAAGGTGTTCCTTTGACGAACCTTTGAGGACATTCGGTTTTGAAGTGTAAAACTTTGTTACATCCATAACATGTGATTTTGCTTTTGTCTATCTCAACCTTAGGAGGATCTCTTCGAAATGGTCGTTTGTGTTGTCCTCTTCGAAATACCATTTGCTGAATGCGTTTGGATATGAGTGCTAAATCATTCTCATCTTCAGAAGGTGATTCATTTGAATCCTCAATTTTTTGTTGATTTTCTTTTGAGTTTTGAACGGCCTTGAGAGCAATTGATTTTCCTTTCTTAAGTGGTTTATCTTCTAGAATGAGACATTCATGTGCACGAAGAGAACCAACAAGTTCCTCAACTGGTAGACTTGTTAGATCTTTAGCTTGAGTAATGCCAATGACCATTTGTCTCCATACTTTAGGAAGACATCTAAGTAATTTTCTTATCCTCTCGTGAGGAGAGTAAGTTTTTCCAAGAGATCTTAATTCATTAATAATAATAGTAAATCTGGAGAACATTTCATCTATGTTTCATCTTCTTTCATTTCAAAGATTTCAAATTTTTTTACTCCCATATCTATTCTTTCTTCTTTGACATGGCTTGTTCCTTCATGATGAATTTCAAGTTTGTCCCAGATTTCTTTGGCAGTGTTACATTCTTCAATTCTATCGTATTCTTCTCTGCTAAGAGCACATGATAAAATAAATTGAGCTTTTGAGTTTAAGAGTACCTGATTTTTTTTCTTCAGGAGTCCACAACGCTTGAGGTTTTGGAGCAGCAGGAGCAGCGTCAGTGGCGACAGTCATTGGAGTGACTAGTAGTCATTTCCGTTGAAGAGTGGAGGTCGGTGGGAAGAACCTCCTTCAGCAATGAATTTTGTTTGTTCAGCCATTCTTTAAAATGTTGTGATCGTTTTACTCTAACACGGTTAAGTGTAGTTTTTTCAGAGCCCGAGCTCTAATACCAATTGTTGCAAATAAATGTCACTAGAAAGGGGGGGGGGTTTGAATAGTGACCTCTTTAAAATTTTAGTTTAAGTGTGTTAAAGAGGATATAAATAAATAAATGACTGGTAATAAAGAACACACAGAAGTTTATACTGGTTCACCAAAAGGGTTAGTCGAGTCCTCACACACAGTGAGATTTTCTTATATCTTACACTTTTATCCTTTAAACGAGGGATAAAAATGTTACACTTTACACAACCTCAAAAGGCTCTTACACACACTTAAGGTATTACTCTAGACCTTTCTTTCACACTTGTTACAAACAAGATTTTATATCTCTTGAGGATATACAAAAGTATTGAATGGATGATTTAAAGATGATTCACTATTTGGCAGTGATGAGTTAACTTTCTCCTCTAGAGTATATGATGAGATTTTGGACTTTGATTCAAATATAGGATTAAGCTTCAATGTCAAAGTTATTTCGGTCTTGGAAAGAGATGCTAGTTATATAGATGCTTTAAAGCATATGACCGTTTGTACTTGTATGATAATAAAATATCATTCTTTGCTAGATGTGTACTTTGAGGAGACCAGAGATTAGTCCTTTGAGTTGATGAATAATCTGTCTTAGCTGGCAGTGTACTTTGAGGAGACCAGAGACTTAGTACTTTGAGTAGATGATCATTATCTTTTGAATATATGTACTTTGGTTTATTTTGAAATGATGTAATCTGCTATCATTTGTACTGAGTGCTTTTGCCAATGTATTGATAAGATCATGTTAGAGCTAAAACAAAATATATAATATCTAACATCATGAGGACCTGCAAGGACACTTGTTAGAGGAGTTAGAATAATAGTATGTTGTCCTCAAAACTCAGAATTGTTTCAACAATGTCAAGGAATATACCTTCATACCATTTCTCTCAAATATATTAGAAAGGCTTAAATATTCCAAGCTTGCCAGTTTTCCCAAAATATGTGGAATAAATTCAAATTTGTTTTGAGAAAGGTAAAGTATTAGAAATGGGAATGGAAGTGAGCCACGAGGAGCATTGCTTCTAAGCTAAAGAGATTTAAGTTTGGCACAATTACTCAACCAAAATGTAATTGAACTGAGATTGTTGTTAGAAAGAATAATATATTCAATTGAAGTACTCCTGTTTCTAAAAATATTCAGATCTGAACCATAAAATTCATTATCTGCAAGATTAAGATAATTAATGCTAGATAAATTCGCGTAACTAACAATTTGATGATAATCACCCTCTATTTTGTTTATATCGCAGTTCTTCAATTTTAATTGTAACAAAGAAGGAATCATTTTAAGTACCTTAAATAAATTATGTGCCCTCTCGAGAAAAACATCATTTAGGGAAAGACTTTGAAGCAAAAAAAGCTTTGAAACCCAATAGATGTCATCAGAGTATAATCAAGGATTCAATCTGAGATCAAGAAAGGTAAATTTTATGAGGTTTACAAGATTGTTTGGGATCATGCCATTAAAATTGGAGTCATAGAGAGAAAGGTGTTGTAAATGGTTTAAAAATTGGAGAAACAATGGTATTGGACTTGAATTGAATTTTTTTTGACTAAGGTCCAAATAAGAAAGATATTTGAAAGTTAAAAGAGAAGGATAGAGATGTTGAGCTTCTACCATATTTTTTGAAAAGGAACAGTTAGAATCTGAAGGTTGAGAGTAACATGGATTACTTAGGTCAATTTTGACAACATGTCCAGTAACGTTGCTGCAACTTATACCTTCCCATTTGCAACAATCATTTCCTTCCGAAGAAAAAAGTCTTAATGATGGATCGTTAAAACTTCCTTTGAGTTCAACAAGTGCTTTCCTCTCTTGTTCCCAACAGCTAAATGAGGAATGATCACAAGAACATAATATGGCATATGCACTCAGATGTAAAATAATAACAAAAACAAAGGATTGGTATCTAGACATTTTTGAGGGCAGTGGTGACTAAAGGTTAATGATTTTCCAAGCACAAGTTCTATATATATATAGTAATTGTTTTATGGTAATGAGAACACACTTTTTGACTAATAGTAATGAGAAACACGTTGGAAACGATAAATGAGTGACTTTTGGGATGAACTGCACTAAATGAAAAAGTACTATGTCAATTTGCACCGCACTGCACTGCACATGACATTGTTACTTCAAAGTTTCCTCTAAGAACAATACCCCTCTTGCCTACATGCTCTGAGGATCATAATGGTAACCTTCCCACAACCCGGGAGGTTTATCTTGACAAACCCTAAAGATTACATCTTTTCTACTTGGTGGTTGGCTTCTTTTTCTAGGTTACAAAGTATTCCATTTATAATATATACCTAACTGCATTTGGGCCTTCAATCACATCATATTTGTTGTTACAATATAGCAGTAACTTCTTCTACAAACAAGGTCTTCAATCTGTTAATTTCTGAGAATATCTCTATAACTAGAAACTATATAATCTTCAACTATTCTGATTTGTTTCTTCTGAATGATTTCTTAAATCTTCTTATTGATTCCTCAGACCTGTCAAATAATATATCAAACCTTTATATGATTTGCACAATATCCCTGAATATTCTGCATTCTTCTGTAGTTATTAAATCACACGGATTTAATTAAAACTCTTCACTTAAGCTCAGGCATGATGTCGTAACATCCCATGTGAATTGAATTAATATTGTTTTTAACATAAAGTTTTATTAATACAAAGTCTAATCTTAATCTAGAGAAATGTTATTAATTGAGTCATTAACAGTAAATCAATAATCAAAATCTGGATAAACATTTGGATCATCCTTGGGCCTTCACCGAATCCCTACTTGCACCCCCATAGGCCCATCTCTCACGCCCTTTTTTTGTACAGAAAATTGAAGCCTAAAAAACATTCTGTTGGGCCAGAGCCCTGGGCCTTGCGCCTTAATTCCTAGACACACACTGTATTTTCTGTCTGAACCCCCTGTGCCACTCAAATTCATGCTAGATTTAGGTTTTGGTTCACATAGTTTTTTTCCTATTTTTTTGGCAATCTCAATGACATAAAAACCTCATAAAAAAATACTGGTTTAGGCTTAGTTAGAATTTAGGTTTTAGTATATTTTAGGTTTGAATTAGAATTCCCTTAACACAATCAAACTCATAAAAATAGTAGTATTTTTAGGTTAATTTTTGCACTAATGTTTGAATTGCTTTTGTATCATTTACATGTTAATTTTTGTATAATTGTTGTGATTTTGTTTCTTAGCTTTTGGCCATATTTTTGGCCTATTTTGTTAATACTATTCTAATGCTCCTTTTAGAATTTGGTCACCATGTTAATATAAGGTTTAGATTCCCTTTGTACTTAAAACAATAACAATTAGATTAGAAAATAGGTTTAGTTACCTTCTGTCATACCCTAAATTTGTCCTACCCTTATTTATTTGGCTTATAATTCACATGCATACACCATTTAGGTCATAATCCAACTCATGCATTCATATCATTGGTATTAATCAGAGACTAGCAAGGGATATCTTTTATGGCAGAGGATTTCCTACCAAATGTGTGGATCTGAGGTGTAATCATGTGGCTCTATGTTCATTGAAGTCCACCTGGATTAGGATTCTCTCATTCTCAACTCAAGGCATTGGTTGAAAAGTACAAGCTTGATGTTCATCTGATTATCCTGAATTAGGGTTTCTTGACCAAAGTCAACGCAGTTGATTTTTTGGTCAAATACATTGATCAAGAGCTGATTCTATGGAAAAGAGATGGTATGATGACCGTGTGGAGGCGTTCAGTTGATTTCCATTGGTTAGAAGCTGATTAATCGGGATTTCATTAAAGATCGGAGAAAAATCAGAACAGTTGACTTTTGGGTCAAAATCAGGTCAATCACTCAAATATTGACTTTTGGTGGAGAATCGGTCAAGAAAAGTCAGAGAATGAATAAAATCGAGAGTTTGACAAAAGTTGCCAAAAATAGAAAAAAATCAAAAATGGAAAGTTTTCATACTTAGAAAAATTTTGGCCTTTAAAAGCTTGATGATCAGTCTACTTCACAGCATAATTACATGTGGCAAATGACATTTTCTGGAAAAGTTCCCAACATCAAAGTTGTTCCTCTCATGGAGGAGAACAACTTTGTAGTTGGACACTTTTTCATTTGATTCTTGGTTGAAGAGTTATTGACGTTTTAAGTTGAAGTTTTTCACTTGGATCAAGTCAGAAAGCTGGGCAGATTTCTGGGCACGCGTGACGCAGTTCATCAAACACGTGGCGTGCTAATTTTGAAGATGATTATAGAGAAGCACAAAGATACATAGGGTTCAAAATTGGTATGAATCTCTTATCCTCCATGCACTCTACACAACAAGACCAGAATTGAGTCAATCGAGTGAATATTGAATCAATTGTGAGTGCTCAAAGTCACACTCTCACAATAGGCAAAATTAAGCATCTTGCTGGGCAAGATGTTAAGTCATGCGCGTGCATTTTTCCAAACACTTGGCGTGCCATTTTTAATGTCAATTTTAAGGCCCTATGAGTCTCTATATGGATCTAGCTTGATGTTAAATCATTCTTTGCCATGTCCTCTATCAAGTGAGCCCAAGATTACTAAGTTTGAACATGTATGGACCACGACGAAGACACCTAAACTCGTGCACTAGCTAAGTCATGTATTTGCCATGAACGTGAGACTGGGCATGTCACGCACGCAGGGAGATGCAGTGTTGACATAACACATTCAGGATCATTTTTATTGCACTTCTAGGCATTAGCTCAAGACAATTCCAACACCAATCTTGCCCCATTACATGTCATCTTTATGATGAAATCAAGAACTTATCATTGGGACAAGTGGTTGGCATTTTAAAGATGTACAAAGTTGGCCACTCGGATATGTTAGCTAAGGCATGGATGTTTTCTTGGTGTAGCAGCATGCATGAGTGAATATGAGTCTCCATGTGAAAACGTGTATAAGACATACCATAGAACCGCCAACTGTTTTTTGATAAGTTTGGAACGAGAGATAATCCAATGCTTTGCACAACACCATACACACACAATCACTATATAAAACGAAACCTTCACAAATCAAGGGACTCTCTCTCATTTTTTCCTCACTTTCAAAAAACACCTTCATCTCTCTCACTTTCTCTCTCGGTTCTCTCTTCCCAGCTTCCCCCAAAGTTTTTTACAAAGTGTAACAAACTCCAACCACTCTAAAAACTCTTCCATCATCCATCTTCACTTTCCACCTTCGACCTCCCTCTTCCACCATCGTCACCACCATAATCGCTGCCACCATCACCACCACAACAACCTCTAACAAACTGTTAACAACCCTCAGCCATCGCCAATCTCCAGAACTGAACCATTATCACCTGGCTTAACCTTCATCAAGTTTCCGAGCATCATCTCCAACGCTCCAAGAAGTGATCGCAAAAAAAAACCGAAGCACCATCACCAATCAATCTTGTATCGCTACCATTCGTTTCATCATCAAGAAGAGAATAAGTTGTTAGATTCTCTGAAGATTCAATCGAGTTTTTCTTCAACAGGTAAGTTCATGAACTTCTCAACATCATTTTAGTGGTATTGGTGTTGTATTCTTGTGCCTTTCATATTCATGATGAATGAGTTCGATTTGTGTGAAGTAACTGCTGTTTGAATTTGTGAATCCGTGAGTTCTTTGAAGCTTTGATTCTGTTAGCTCGCAATACTGTTGATCTACGTTTTTGGTTCGTGTATTTAAGTTCTGTAAATGCTTAGAAGGAGATTGATACGTTTAGGATGAGTTTTGATGGACTTTATCCATGTTATGGTTCATAAAACGTTGATCGGTTTGTATCTTAGAGGGATAATAAGAGGAAACGGATCTTAGATCCATGATCAGCTCGAAAATCCGATTGGAAAGGTGTAAATGTTGATAATTTCTGGAAAAAAAATAGCCAGCTCCGCCGCGAGCCTCGCCGGAGAAGACGACCGGAGCGGTGCTCCGGCGTCGGTTTCCTTTTGACAATATCTCCTCAGTTCGTACGCGTGGCATGTGGTTATTTGTCTTTCCTCCCATTACTTTGCAGTTTTGTTTTATTCATATGATTGGGGGACGTGCGGTGGCTATGTGTGATTGGCTGATCTTCTTTTTTGTCTTATTCGCTTAAAATTACCTGTGACCAATTGATATTTGTTTTGGGAGACTGATCCACGTTACCACATAACCATCATTTAGTAAATAAATAAAGGCTGACCAAAAAACAAATAAAATCAGTTAATAAATAAAGGTTAGAGTAATGTGATGCATGCTGGGCCCTAGCCTGCATTGGGCCTTGCCCTTTTCCGGGTTGCACCCCCATTCTGCTAATACACCACCGTGTTCAGGATAGGCCTGGGCGCCCCTTGCTTTTCACACCCCACTGATCAGGCCCAGTTCCTACCTCATAACTTTTTAATTCATCTAAAATACTATCACACCTCCCTGCAGTTTAGCTTCTATTTTTTCTATTTTATTTTGTTTTCTCTTATTTTTTAATTCGCAATTCCCTTTTCTAATCACATAAAAGCGTATAAAAAATGATTTTAGGTACTCTAGAGTTTGTGAATAATTGACTTGATTTTTGTTGTTTTTTCTAATTGTTTTGATATTTTTAATAATTTTTTTTCTTTACAATATATTTGAATATTCTTTGTTTTAACACTTCTTTGTAAATAATTCGCTAATAGACTTAGGAATTAATTTTTAGTCTCGATTTTTTGTATAGAATCAATGGATGTATGTGTGCTTGTGAGTATCATTTACTTGTTGTAGTTCTCAACTTTATTTGTCATATATTGATTTTCTTTTACCTATTCCATGTATAGTTTTTTCCTATTAATAGATTGCATAGTTCTATTTTAATTCCCATGTATAGACAACTTAGACTAGAATTTAGGAATAGTTCCCTTCTCATTTTCTTTTTCTTTTCAACTTTTAAGATACTTAATAAATATCGATGAAGATCATACCGTTACTACATTTCATGGTAGGAAAGAAATGATTGGGGCGTAGGCCCCGATGTATGTTCTTTCCTACTTAGCGGAGAAGAAATGACTGAGGTGTGAAGCCTCGATGTATTTCTTAACTGTTATTTAGAGAAACGATTGTGGCGTAGGCCTCGATGTGCATTCTCTAAATATTCTCAAAAGAACTCCTTTTTGTATTTCCTACTTAGCGGAGAAGAAATGATTGAGGTGTGAAGCCTCGATGTATTTCTTAACCGTTGTTTAGAGAAACGATTGTGGTGTAGGCCTCGATGTGCATTCTCTAAATACTCACAAAAGAACTCCTTTTTGTATTTCCTTTACTTAGCGGAGAAGAAATGATTGAGGTGTGAAGCCTCGATGTATTTCTTAACCGTTATTTAGAGAAACGATTGTGGCGTAGGCCTCGATGTGCATTCTCTAAATATGCAAAACAAAACTCTTTTTGGTATGATCTAAGTCACAAATTAAAATCCCCTAAAAAACATCAACCAAAAACACTTAAAACACTAATAAATGTTCAGATTTAAAACAAAGTAAGGAAGTGATGCGAAGCCTTGTAGTAGGTCTTCGTCATCATGGAATTACCCTAAAAGACACAAACCAATCATTTCTTTTTCTTTTGCCTCGTTGGCACCTAAGGGCACCGTTATTTCCGCTCGTACGCATCCTAGGCGATCCCTTATGCAAGAGCGCGAACGTTAACGCCGCCCAACTAAAAAACACATAAACAAACAGAAAATCGTGAGCCGAGCTACGGTAACTCTGATTCCTGAAAAGGATACGTAGGCAGCGGGGTATGGCCCGTGCGAGTATATTTATTTATTTTCCCTACATTTTGCATTCATTCGCATTTAGACATAGACATAGTTAGACACCCTTTAGATAGAAACAACATAGGTGGATACCATCGAGTACGATGGGCGCGAGGGGTGCTAGTACCTTCCCCTTGCGTAACCGACTCCTGTACCTAGATTCTCTGGTCGCAAGACCCTGTTCCTTCCTTTGTTAGGTTTTCTGATATTACTTTCCCTTACAGGATAAATATATTGGTGGCGACTCTGTTCATTTTTCGCGAGCGTGCGACACCTTCCTCATTTTTTTTTCTTTTTCAACCTTAAAAAACTTAATAAATACCGACAAGGATCATACCGTTGCTAATATTTTTCATAGTAGGAAAGAAATGATTGAGGCGTAGGCCCCGATGTATGTTCTTTCCTACTTAGCGGAAGAGAAATGATTGAGGTGTAGGCCTCGGTGTATTTCTTAACTGCCATTTAGAGAAACGATTGTGGCGTAGGCCTCGATGTGCATTCTCTAAATATTCAGAAAAAAAGTATTTCTTAACCGCCATTTAGAGAAACGATTGTGGCGTAGGCCTCGATGTGCATTCTCTAAATATTCAGAAAAAAAGTATTTCTTAATCGCCATTTAGAGAAACGATTGTGGCGTAGGCCTCGATGTGTGTTCTCTAAATATTTAAAACTCTTTTTGGTATGATCCAAATCACAAATAAATTCCCTTAAAAAACACCAACCAAAAACACTTAAAACACCAATAATTGTTCAGATTTAAAACAAAGTAAGGAAGTGATGCGAAGCCTTGTAGTGGGTCTTTATCATCATGGAATTACCCTAAAAGACACAAACCAATTTCTCTCTCTTCTTTCTAAGGGCAATGTTATTTCCACTCGATCGCATCGTAGGTCATCCCTTATGCAAGAGCGCAAACGTTAACTCCGCCCAACTAAAAAACACAAAAACAAACAGAAAATCGTGAGCCGAACTACGACGCTCTGATTCCTGAAAGGGATACATAGGCATCAAGTCGCGGGGCTTGAACGAGCACAATTGTAAATAATTCCTTCTTTTCCCCATATTTCTTTTGCATTCATTCGCATGTAGGCATACACATAGTACACACCCTTTAGATAGAAACAAACATAGGTGGATACCATCGAGTACGATGGGCGCGAGGGGTGCTAATACCTTCCCCTCGCGTAACCGACTCCCGTTCCTGGATTCTCTGGTCGTAAGACCCTGTTCCTTCCTTTGTTAGGTTTCCTGATATTCCTTTCCCTTATGGGATAAATATATTGGTGGCGACTCTGTTCATTTTTCGTGAGCGTGCGACAGCAGGCGACTCTGCTGGGGATGTCAGACCTATTGCGGGTCCGTACTTAGCGAGTCGATCCTAGCCTTTGTTTGTTTCTTTTATTGGGTGTTTCTTTGTTTGTTTATGTTTACATCTTGTATATATGCTTGCATATCATGTTTATTTCTTGCTTGCATATCATGTTTACTTCCCGCATGCATCTGGATTATATTATGGGTCCCCGTGGGGACCGCATATTTTCTCTGTTTGCAGGTTGGGTGGGTTGTTTCTATGAGGTAAAAGGCCCAATACCCAGGCCAGAGTTGACACATAGGACACCTAGGATAGAGTGGATAGTCATGACGCCGATGAGATGTCAGGTCTTGTCTAGTGCGATCATGAGACCCACGCCCAGTCGAGGTTCAAATGGGGTATCATCGTTGGCATGTAGATGCAACAATGGTGGTATCTCAGGAGAACTGATAACGCTGGTTGCCATATTGACCTTACCCTGACCTAGATTCATCTGTGAGTGGGGAGGGATATACATGACAGGTACCGTTGGTGACTATTCTGTTCTGTTGGTGACTATTATTCCTATGGATGTGTAGTACATATGTCTGACCTTTGATCTCATGACATTGAAGGATAGAAAAACACTTAGAAAGGGGGGGTTTGAATAAGTGTAGTCTAAAAACTTGAACGATAAAAACAATTTGCACAGTTATTTTTATCCTGGTTTGTTGTTAACTAAACTACTCCAGTCCACCCCCTTGGAGTGATTTACCTCACCCGAGGATTTAATCCACTAATCTCAACAGATTACAATGGTTTTCTACTTAGCCCACAACTAAGTCTTCTAGAGTATCCTGATCACAACCTGATCACTCTAGGAACAACTGCTTAGACACAAGCTAAGACTTTCTAGAGTATCCTGACCACCACGTGATCACTCTAGTTACAACTGCTTAGACACAAGCTAAGACTTCCTAGAGTATCCTGATCACACTTGATCACTCTAGTTACTTACAAATTAATGTAATCAAATTCTAAGAGTATTACAATGCTTCTGAAAAGCTATAATCACAACAATGATATTTCTCTTAAAGTTTAAGCTTAATCTCACTAATATATTACAACAGAAATGTAGTGAGCTTTGATGAAGATGAAGTTTGTGAGCTTTGATTTGAACAGCGTTTCAGCAAGTTAGTATTCACAGAATTCGTCAGAATCAGTAACCTTGCTTCTCATTAGAACTTCATATTTATAGGCACTTGAGAAGATGACCGTTGGGAGCATTTAATGCTTTGCGTATTCCGTACAGCATTGCATTTAATGTTTCACTCTTTTGTCAATTACCTCGAGCCTTGTTTACGCTGTGTCTACTGACGTTGCCTTTAATAGCTTCTAACAATCCTTTTGTCAGTCAGCGTAGCCTGCCATCTTGTACTTGCTTCTGACCAAAAAACAAATAAAATCAACTAATAAATAAAGGTTAGAGTAATGTGATGCATGCTGGGCCCTAGCCTGCGTTGGGCCTTGCCCTTTTCCGGATTGCACCCCCATTCTTCTAATACACCACCGTGTTCAGGATAGGCCTGGGCGCCCCTTGCTTTTCACACCCCACTGATCAGGCCCAGTTCCTACCTCATAACTTTTTAATTCATCTAAAATACTATCACACCCCCCTGCAGTTTAGCTTCTATTTTTTCTATTTTATTTTGTTTTCTCTTATTTTTTAATTCGCAATTCCCTTTTCTAATCACATAAAAGCGTATAAAAAATGATTTTAGGTACTCTAGAGTTTGTGAATAATTGACTTGATTTTTGTTGTTTTTTCTAATTGTTTTGATATTTTTAATAAATCTTTTTCTTTACAATATATTTGAATATTCTTTGTTTTAACACTTCTTTGTAAATAATTCGCTAATAGACTTAGGAATTAATTTTTAGTCTCGATTTTTTGTATAGAATCAATGGATGTATGTGTGCTTGTGAGTATCATTTACTTGTTGTAGTTCTCAACTTTATTTGTCATATATTGATTTTCTTTTACCTATTCCATGTATAGTTTTTTCCTATTAATAGATTGCATAGTTCTATTTTAATTCCCATGTATAGACAACTTAGACTAGAATTTAGGAATAGTTCCCTTCTCATTTTCTTTTTCTTTTCAACTTTTAAGATACTTAATAAATATCGATGAAGATCATACCGTTACTACATTTCATGGTAGGAAAGAAATGATTGGGGCGTAGGCCCCGATGTATGTTCTTTCCTACTTAGCGGAGAAGAAATGATTGAGGTGTGAAGCCTCGATGTATTTCTTAACCGTTATTTAGAGAAACGATTGTGGTGTAGGCCTCGATGTGCATTCTCTAAATATTCTCAAAAGAACTCCTTTTTGTATTTCCTACTTAGCGGAGAAGAAATGATTGAGGTGTGAAGCCTCGATGTATTTCTTAACCGTTGTTTAGAGAAACGATTGTGGTGTAGGCCTCGATGTGCATTCTCTAAATACTCACAAAAGAACTCCTTTTTGTATTTCCTTTACTTAGCGGAGAAGAAATGATTGAGGTGTGAAGCCTCGATGTATTTCTTAACCGTTATTTAGAGAAACGATTGTGGCATAGGCCTCGATGTGCATTCTCTAAATATGCAAAACAAAACTCTTTTTGGTATGATCTAAGTCACAAATTAAAATCCCCTAAAAAACATCAACCAAAAACACTTAAAACACTAATAAATGTTCAGATGTAAAACAAAGTAAGGAAGTGATGCGAAGCCTTGTAGTAGGTCTTCGTCATCATGGAATTACCCTAAAAGACACAAACCAATTATTTCTTTTTCTTTTGCCTCGTTGGCACCTAAGGGCACCGTTATTTCCGCTCGTACGCATCCTAGGCGATCCCTTATGCAAGAGCGCGAACGTTAACGCCGCCCAACTAAAAAACACATAAACAAACAGAAAATCGTGAGCCGAGCTACGGTAACTCTGATTCCTGAAAAGGATACGTAGGCAGCGGGGTAGGGCCCGTGCGAGTATATTTATTTATTTTCCCTACATTTTGCATTCATTCGCATTTAGACATAGACATAGTTAGACACCCTTTAGATAGAAACAACATAGGTGGATACCATCGAGTACGATGGGCGCGAGGGGTGCTAGTACCTTCCCCTTGCGTAACCGACTCCTGTACCTAGATTCTCTGGTCGCAAGACCCTGTTCCTTCCTTTGTTAGGTTTTCTGATATTCCTTTCCCTTACAGGATAAATATATTGGTGGCGACTCTGTTCATTTTTCGCGAGCGTGCGACAACTGGCGACTCTGCTGAGGATGTTGTTAGACCTGTGCTGGTCCATTCTTAGCGAGTCGATCCTAGCCTTTGTTTGTTTCTTTTATTGGGTGTTTTTTTATCCGTGTATGTGTTTACATTCTGTATATATGCTTGCATGTCATGTTTATTTCCTGCTTGCATATCATGTTTACTTTCCGCATGCATCTGGACTATATTATGGGTCCCCGTGGGGGCCACATATTTTATCTATTTGCAGGTTGGGTGGGATGATTCTATGAGATAAAGGCCCAATCCCCAGGCCAGTATACACCTAGGCTAGCGTGGATACTCATGTTGAATCGCGTGGCCCTTGACACGTATGAGGAGACATGAGACACCACAACCCGGATTCAGTTCTCTCGACGATGCCTTTGCCCTGCACCCTTTGTGCAGATCGCAAGGTGTCCGACTAGAGGATTCTGGGCGACCATTAGGGACCACTTGTCCGTGTCTAGATTCACCTGTGAGTGGGGAGGGATATACATGACAGGTACCGTTGGTGACTATTGTGTTCTGTCGGTGACTATTATTCTTATAGCTGTGTGGCACCTATGCCGGAACTTTGACCTCACGACATTCGATTCTGCTTAGAGACAACACAACAACTCTCCCGTGTTGGGGGAACCTCCATTGCATCATTTTCATCATGGCATATTTATTTTCCAAAAAAAAAGAGAATAAAGATGTAATAAAAAAAAAAGAAAAAAAAAGAAAAAAGAAAAATAGTATTATCTCTCATATGCATGCCATTTTTTCAGGGTATCTGAGGTTATTACTTTTCATCCAGGATGGCTAACAACGTGACCGCTACCAAAGAAGCTACAAGGCGTACTCACACTTACAGTTTCCATCGTGAGGGCATGATTTAGTTGGGACAGTTGGGTGGATTGATTACTGGTCACAATAAAACAGTGTTCACTGAGAATTATGGCAACATCTTGACTCTTTTATATTCACATGTTGACGAATGGGATTTATCTACTCTTCTCCAGGTCTATGATCCCGACTTGCGTTGTTTCACCTTCTCAGGTTATCAATTAGCTCCCACTCTCGAGGAGTACTCTCACTTTCTCAATATCAAGATTCAACACAAGGTCCCTTTTGTTTGTGTCCCAGAGAAACCTGATTTGGATTACATTGCCAACACTCTTTATTTGAGCATAGGAGACGTTCATGGAAATTGGAAGAAGAATGGTAACGTTCATGGTTTCTATATGAGTTTCTTGGTTGAAAAAGCTCAAGAATTGGTTAACAAAAAATTGTGGGAAGCTTTCAACGCCCTTCTGGCCGTTTTGATTTATGGGATCGTGATGTTCCCTAACATTCACAAGTTCGTTGATTTGGCCGCTATATGTCTTTTTGTGGATAAGAATCCGATCCCTACTTTGCTAGCCGATACGTACTATTCCGTTCACTCTCGATATGGGAAAGGAGGAGCCATAAGAAATTGTTTGTCGTTGTTATACACCTGGTTTAAGTCCCACCTACCTGCAAGTGGTCCTTTCGTTACTTCTACTCAGAAATGGCCTCAAAGGATCATGGGGCTTACTGGAAATGACATTGTTTGGTGTCCTACTGGAATGGACGTGGAGAAAGTTATAACTAGTTGTGGTAATTTTGATAACGTTCCCCTCATAGGAACCAAAGGTGTTATCAATTATAATCCTAAGCTAGCGCTGCGTCAGTTGGGTTTTGCACTTAAAGACAAGCCTTTGGACAAAGAAATATTCGAATCCGTTTGCTTTGAGAAGGGAACCGATCCAAAGGGTCTAGAAAAAGTGAGGAGTGCCTGGAATAGCATCCATACAAGTGATCATATTTCTCTAGGTGAAAAGAATGCCGTTGCCAAACAAGCCTACACAGATTGGGTTGAAGATAGAGTTAAAGATCGCCTGTTGCCTTTCCCGAAGGTTAACCCATTGTACGAGCAACCACCTAAGGTTCCAAATGCCACTATGCCTGCTGAGAATTGCATCCAAGTGAATATGGAAAGCACCAAATTGCACGAAAAGAGGTCAGATGCGCGACCAAAACATCATCTTGTGGACCAAATAAGGGTTGAGTTGACACATGAAGCCAAGGTGCTGAAAGAAGGATCTTTGAGAGTTCAAAAGAGGGCTAGAACGGAAAAAGGTGAAAGAGATACCACTGTTGTTGTTGAGGATCACCAGGAGATCATAAAAAGGGCCGTAAAAGAGGTAGAAGAGAAACTCAGGCGAGAGTAAAAAGAAGACTTGAAAGCTTATAAACTCAAATTAGAAAGGGAGGCTAGAGCTGAAGTGCGGAGTCTGAAAAAGAAACTGGAAGAAGAGACCACCCAAAGAATGGCAGTTGAGACTCAACTGAAAGGAAGTCACCTCCGTAATACTCGACTAACAGAAGAAAATGCCAAGCTCAGAGATCGAATGATGAGTATGGAGGACGTATCTGAGAAGGATTATCTCCCAGAATGCAAAGGATGTGACGAACTCAGGGAGTGCTGCAAGAAGCTAGATGGGCAGTTATATCGAAAGGACGTGGTAATCCAAAGCTTCGTCAAAGGAAGAGATAGGAAGGCAACCAAGAAACTGTTTGATGAAACCAAGAAGTGGAGTGATGAGAACTTCAGACAAGGAGGACCTCTCTTTTATATTCAGATGGATCGATGTTTGAGTCTATATGTCTTGACCACCACCAGACTTGTTGGATGGGGTCCTTTATTTTTCCTTGTTGAACTATCTTGTTGATGTATGGTATCTCCCAAGTTTAAATTTCTGTTATGGATGAAAAGAACTAGTTCCTTTGTTTCTCTTAATGCTTGTCCTCTATCACGTTGTTAGCTATTCTATATCAATATTAAAATCTTGGATACTCTGAAAATGGCACATCACGTCATAAGCACACATGCACTCATACATTCACATTATCACATTGCATTTTCAGGTTATTGTACAAGAAACTAATTGGGGTCCCTTTCCAGCAACAGATTTCCGCTTCAACAACAAAGCTGACTTCCTTACAGCACCAGGAACAACGAGAAAAGGATCATGGACCATTTTGAACAGAATCAAGCTGCCCTCCGTAGGGATATGGATGTCATGGGGGAAAGAATGACCCAGCTCATGGAGACCCTCCATGCCGTCGTTCAAGGACAGGATGAACTCAGGAAGAGTGTCGCTAGTCTGGTCAAAGAGACTCCTACCACTTCTGCTGTTGGAGTACCAAAACTTGGGGAGGGTCCTGATGGTGGCACCCCTAAGTTGGTGGACGATCACCACAACGTTATTGATCTTGATCATGATCTTACTACTGAGATAACCGAAACTGCTAAAATGTACCAAGCTCTCGAGGAACGCCTCAAGGCCGTTGAAGTCGCCAAAACCTCAAGCTTCAATACTTCTGCCCTGTGCCTGGTACCCGGGATTGTTATTCCCCCGAAATTTAAAGTGCCGGATTTCGATAAGTACAAGGGGGTCACCTGCCCAGAAACTCACCTCCGTTCCTACCGCCGTAAGATGGCCGCCCATGCTGAGAATGAACCACTACTCATGCATTTCTTCCAGGATAGTCTCACTGGAGCCCCACTGGAGTGGTATATGAAACTTGAGAGGGCTAATGTTAGTACTTGGGGAGAACTTGTTGATGCCTTCCTGAAACAATACCACTATAACACCGCTATGGCTCCCAGTCGCGCCCAACTCCAAAATATGGCACAGAAGTCTGAAGAATCTTTCAAAGAATACGCCCAGAGGTGGAGTGAACTTTCTGCTAGAGTTCAACCTCCCCTCCTCGACCGTGAATTGATTGATCTGTTTATGGGTACTCTGAAAGGGCCGTATCTTCAGCACATGGTTAGTAATACTTCTCCTTCCTTCTCAGATGTGGTCATCATTGGTGAACGGGTTGAGAACTGTGTCAAAGCTGGTACCATTCAAGGTGTTACTAATCCTAGCAATTCTAATGGTAATAATAAGAAGCCCTACGCCGGATTTGTGAAGAAGAAAGAAGGTGAGACTAGCACTGCCTCTGTTGACCAAGGCAGAGCTCCTGTATATTCTGCTGTTCCTCCTCCATATTATCCGATGCCTTATGCTGTCCCTGGCCCATATGTTCCCCAAGCATACGCTGCTGCACTTCCACAGCCATGGGTGGCACCTCAACAGCCATTCATCCCACAACAACAAGTTGCTGCTCCCCAGAATCGTCAGCAAAAATCCTAGGCCTCAAGGTCAGAGAGCTCCACAAAGGCCAAGGTACCAAGATAGGCGTATAGATCCGGTTCCGATGTCGTATGCTCAGCTTCTCCCTCAGTTTCTTGCTGGTCAGTTGGTACAGCTTCGTGAACTTGGACCTCCACCTAGTCCTCTTCCTCCCGGATATGATGTTAATGCCCGTTGTGAATTTCATTCAGGGGCTCCAGGCCATACAATCGAAAAGTGTAGGGCATTCAAGTTAAAGGTTCAGGATCTCCTTGATGACAAGCTTATCTCGTTCACTCCTACTGGTCCTAATGTGCAAAATAATCCTATGCCTCCTCACGCTGGTGAGACCAATGCTGTTGAATTATGTGACGAACAGATCCTGGTAATTGATGTTAATGAGGTCAAGATGCCGCTTGCGACTGTCAAAGAACATCTTATGCAACAAGGGGTTTTGTGTGAACTACATGATTTCTGCTTACAATGTTCTTCCAATCCAGAGGAATATGCCAGGTTGAGGGATGAGATTCAAAAGCTGATGGATGAAGGTGTCATTAGAGTGGAAAAGGTTATCCCTGATGAAGAAGTGGTTGTTCTAGAGATTCCTTATTGTCTTGCTGATATGACGCAAGCCTAAAGCGCTTCTTTGATCATCCATACTCCGAGTACTCCGTTGGTTATTCAGGCTCCGAGAACTCCGTTGGTTATTCAAGCTCCGAATACTCCATTGGGCGCCCATCCTCAGGTTCCTTCTCCCGCATCTCCTGCTCCCTCTTTGTTGATTGATTCTAAAGCTGTTCCTTAGAGTTATAATGCTGTGTACATCCGAGGGAAGAAATATGATTGTCCTCCAGTGGGTAATTCGAGTGTCACTAATATTGCTGGGACTAGTGGCATTACTCGTAGTGGCCGAATCTTCGCTGCCCCTCCTCCACTTCATAAAGAGACCAACAAAGATGCCAATGCACAAGCGAAGGGGAAGCAAGTCGCTGTTGATCCTCCTGAGACCCGTACTGCACAAGACGCTGAACAGCTTCTAAGAATCATTAAGAAAAGTGACTACAAGGTGATTGATCAACTTGGCCAAACTCAAGCTAAGATTTCCATCTTGTCTCTTTTGGTGCACTCATAAGCTCACCGTGATGCTCTAATGAAAGTTCCAGCTTCCGCTCATGTAACTCAAGACATTACTGTGCCACAGTTTGAAGGGGTGGTGACCAATATCGCTGCTGGCAATTGTTTGGGTTTTAGTGATGAGGAACTTCCACCTGAGGGTAGAGCACACAACAAAGCGTTGCATATCTCCATAAAATGTCTAGATGCTGTGTTGTCTCGAGTTCTGATTGATACAGGTTCTTCTCTTAATGTGATGCCCAAGGCGACTTTGTTTAAACTGAGTATGGATGGGGTTATGATGAGGCCATGCACTATGAGTGTCAGAGCGTTTGATGGTTCTAGAAGGTCCGTAGAAGGAGAAATTGATCTGCCTGTCTTGATTGGTCCTCACATGTTCTACATTGCCTTCTACGTTATGGACATACGCCCTTCGTACACTTGCCTTTTAGGTCGTCCTTGGATTCACGCTGCTGGAGCTGTGACATCTACTCTCCACAAATGTTTGAAATTTGTTGTGAATGACAAGATTGTTGTGATCACTGGTGAAGAGGATCTGATAGTTAATAATCTGGCAGCATACCGTTATGTGGAAGTAGAAGGGGAAGTACAAGAGACGCCTTTCCAAGTCTTGGAAATTGTGTCAGTCGATAGACTCCCTGTGGTTGAAAACAAGAGGGAACCTGGAGCACCCCTCTCATCCTTGAATGATGCCAAGGCCTTCCTAGAAGCTGGTGTTCCCCATGGTGCCTGGGGCAAGTTGATTAATATCCATGAGAAGCGAGACAAGTATGGGCTTGGGTACCAACCATCCTCTTCTACTCAGCTCAGTCCAATCCTTGGAAAGAAGGTGATCCCCCCGATTTCTCAGGTGTTCGTCAATGCCAGTACTAGTTCTGGAAGTCAGGTTCTCGCCGTGGATGATGATAATGAAGAAGATCTCTCCAGATTCATTTGCCATGCTGCGCCTGGGCAGGAACTCAACAATTGGAGCATATTGGACGTCCCCAGAGTCACTTTTATGGAGATGTAATTTTCTTGTTTTGATAAATCATGTGCTTCGCCCCAAGCATTTTGATCACCTGTATAAAGAAGGGCCCCCCATGTTTTTCAATTTGTTTAATATTGAATGAAAATCATATTTTCGCATGCAATTACTGTTCCATTTCTTTCTTTTTTTACTTTAAAACCTTTTAAAAAAAAATGGCAAAGCTTTTCCTTTTTTTCATTTCCTTTATGTGTTGCATTCTAAGGCATAAATCATCCATCGTGCAGATCCGACTCGGATTCCATCAAAAATGATAATGTTACGGTTCCACGTCCAGATATCCTTGAGAATCCAATTGACCAAACTGATGAAGATAGTGGGGAAGATTGTGAAGTCCCTGAGGAATTGGCAAGATTATTGATACAAGAAGAGAAATCTATTCAGGCACATCAGGAGGTCATAGAAATCATCAACCTCGGTACAGAAGAGGCACAGAGAGAAGTCAAGATAGGGGCCGCTTTGCAAAGTGATGTAAAGAGAAGGTTGATTGAGCTGCTCCGAGAGTATGTTGACATCTTCGCCTAGTCATACGAAGACATGCCTGGTTTAGACACAGATATAGTTATGCACAGGTTACCGCTCAAACAAGAATGTCCGCCTGTAAAGCAGAAACCACGAAGAACTCGACCTGATATGGCTTTGAAAATCAAGGAGGAAGTTGAAAAACAGTTGAAGGCTGGTTTCTTATCTGTGTGTGAATATCCTCCTTGGATTGCAAACATCGTACCTGTTCCTAAGAAGGACGGAAAGGTACGCATGTGTGTCGACTACCGAGATTTGAATAGGGCAAGTCTGAAGGATGATTTTCCTCTGCCTCATATTGATGTGTTGGTTGACAATACTGCTCAGTATTCGGTATTCTCATTCATGGATGGTTTTTCTAGCTATAATCAAATAAAGATGGCTCCTGAAGATATGACCAAGACTACTTTTACCACTCCGTGGGGTACGTATTGTTATAAAGTGATGCCTTTTGGTCTTAAGAATGCCGGTGCAACATATCAACGAGCAATGGTGACCCTCTTCCATGACATGATCCATAAGGAGATTGAGGTATATGTCGATGATATGATTGCAAAATCTCAAACTTAGGAGGAACACTTGGTACATCTTAAGAAACTGTTTGCTCGTCTTCGAAAATTCAGGTTGAGGCTTAATCCAAACAAGTGCACCTTCGGAGTGCGATCTGGAAAATTACTTGGATTCATCGTGAGCCAACGTGGGATTGAGGTCGACCCTGATAAAGTAAGAGCAATACAGAATATGCCAGCACCGAAGAATCAAAAAGAAGTTCGAGGGTTCCTTGGGAGATTGAATTACATAGCCAGGTTCATTTCTCATCTCACTGACACTTGTGAACCCATCTTTAAGTTGCTACGCAAGAATCAAGATATCCGTTGGAATGATCATTGTCAAGAAGCCTTCGAAAAGATCAAACAGTACCTCCAAGAGCCACCAATCCTCATGCCTCCAGTTCCTGGGAGGCCGCTTCTTATGTACTTAACTGTGCTTGAAGGATCTATGGGGTGTGTGCTGGGCCAGCATGACGAGTCTGGTCGAAAAGAGTGCGCCATTTATTACCTGAGCAAAAAGTTTACCGATTGTGAATCCCGCTACTCACTACTCGAGAAAACTTGCTGTGCTTTGGTATGGGCTGCTCGCCGACTGAGACAATATATGTTGACTCACACCACTTTATTAATCTCCAAAATGGACCCGATAAAGTATATCTTTGAAAAACCGGCTCTTACAGGGAGACTTGCACGATGGCAAATGCTTTTATCAGAGTACGACATTCAGTATGTTACACAGAAGGCCATCAAAGGAAGTGTCCTTGCAGATCATCTCGCTCATCAACCATTGGAAGAATATCAGTCAATGAAGTTTGACTTTCCTGATGAAGATATCATGAAACTGGATGAGGATGAAGGACCCGAACCAGGGGAGCGATGGACTCTCACGTTCGATGGTGCATCAAATGCTATGGGTCATGGTATTGGAGCAGTTTTGACTTCTCCTCGTCAAACTCATATCCCTTTCACAGCCAGAATATGCTTTGATTGCACGAACAATGTGGCAGAGTACAAAGCTTGTGTAATGGGCCTCGAGGCGGCCATTGATATGAGAATCAGGATCCTTAAAGTTTACGGGGATTCTGCTTTGGTCATACATCAAGTAAGAGGTGATTGGGAAACACGACACCCCAATATAGTTCCTTATAGGGACTATATCTTGGAGTTGTTACCCGCTTTTGAGGAAATCACCTTCGATCACATTCCCCGAGAAGAAAACCAGTTGGCAGATGCTTTGGCTACTTTGGCAGCAATGTTCAGAGTTTGCTCCCCTAATGAAGCGCCAGACATAAGGATCCTTCGTTACAAAGAGCCCGCACATGTATTCCCTGCTCATTGTCTCACCACTGAAGATGTGTATGATGAAAAACCTTGGTATTACGATATCAAAAGGTATGTTGAGAAGCAAGAGTATCCCGAAGATGCTACGATCGGTGATAAGCAAACACTTCGAAGGTTAGCATCCAAATTCTTCTTGTCAGGAGACGTCCTGTACAAAAGAAATTATGATTCAGTTCTGCTCAGATGCGTGGATAGACATGAAGCAGAATTGATCATGCAAGAAATTCACGAGGGATCTTTTGGAACTCATTCCAGTGGACATTCTATGGCTAAAACGATCTTGCGAGCAGGGTATTATTGGATGACAATAGAAAATGATTGTTGTGTGTACGTGAAAAAGTGTCACAAATGCCAAGTGTACGCAGACAGGATTCATGTCCCTCCAACTCCTTTGAATGTTCTTACATCACCATGGCCCTTTGCTATGTGGGGCATCGACATGATTGGACGAATTGAGCCGCAAGCTTCGAACGGACACAGATTTATTCTTGTTGCTATCGACTACTTCACCAAATGGGTTGAAGATGCTTCTTACAAAAACGTGACCAAGCAAGTCGTCACTCGCTTCATCAAGAAAGATATCATATGCCGATATGGGGTTCCAAATAAGATCATCACTGATAATGGGTCCAATCTTAATAACAAGATGATGGCGGAGTTGTGCGAAGAGTTCAAGATTGAACATCACAATTCGTCACCCTATCGGCCAAAGATGAATGGCGCAGTCGAAGCTGCTAACAAGAACATAAAGAAGATCGTCCAGAAAATGGTTAGAACGTACAAAGACTGGCATGAGATGTTACCGTTTGCTTTGCATGGCTATAGAACTTCAGTTCGTACTTCAACTGGGGCAACTCCCTTCTCTCTTGTCTACGGTATGGAGGCTGTACTTCCCGTCGAATTGGAAATTCCTTCGTTGAGGGTCTTGATGGATGCCAAGCTAGATGAAACATAGTGGGTTCAAACGAGGCTTGACCACCTCAACCTAATTGAGGAGAAACGCTTATCTGCTATCTGCCATGGTCAGTTGTATCAAAAGAGAATTAAGAAAGCATATGACAAGAAGATTCGGCCTCGAGAATTCCACACAGGTGACCTGGTTGTAAGGAAGATCTTGCCAATTCACACCGATCCAAGGGGCAAATGGACTCCCAACTATGAGGGACCATACATTGTGAAGAAAGCCTTCTCAGGTGGTGCTTTAATCCTGACAAAGATGGATGGGGAAGACGTTCCGCTTCCAGTCAATTCAGACTCAGTCAAAAAATACTACGCATAAAAGACCCGCTAGGTCGACGTACCTAGGCAAAAATAACGGCATCCCGGCAAACCAAAAGGGTTTGGGCAAAAATTAGGGATAAAAACAAAAGAGAATAACCCGCTAAGTCGAAAACCCGAAAGGACGACTTAGGCAAAAAGGGGTATCCCGCTGGATTGAAAACCCGAAAGGGCGATCCAGGCAAAAGTTAGGGATCAAAAGCGAGAGGCTGCAGTCTGAACATCCTTCACAAAGACCACAATACGCCCCTGCCAAAACGGACAGATCGATCCAACCATTACGCTTCTGAAGCAAAGCATTGAGAGGATCAAGGATATGGGAACTGTAGCAATACCAGTTTTAATGGAAATTCGAGCATTTCTCTTTGCCGTTTTGCCTTTTGCATTTTATTTTCTTTTCCGCAACTACCTCATTTAGGAGTTGCTTCCTTGTACAGAAGCCTATTAATAGGCATTCCATCAATAAAATGATCTTTTAATAAAAAGCTTTCCTTCTTACTTTTTCATTTTTTCGCATGCGAGGTGTGATTTAATTCGTTACTAAACATTACATTGAAAGCATGGGGGATACTAATCACAAATTAAAACAAAACATGATGTTACATAAACATAAAAGTGCTCTAAGGGGCGCCATTTGCGTCCAAACGTTGTTTTTCTATGCAGGTTGCAGGTTCTAGCCGTCATCTTGGTTTATGACATGTCCCAAAGGTCGTCATCATCCCGCGTGAAAGTTCAAGCGTAATTCATCGGTACTGGTAAGCATGGGGCACCTGAAGAGGTCCGTGTCCCTCTTCCATATGGCAGACAAAGAAGGGTCCCTCAAAACTCATGATTCCCCAAGCGGTATAGGATGTAAAGAAAGTCGGGCGAAGTCACTTCCTCCCCAGCAAAGCTATGTTCTAATCCTCAGCACAGTTGCCAATAATCTTTGGTGCTATAAGGTTTCCAACGCCCCCTCACAATGGCGTCTCAAGAAAATAAGCAACGGACCCCAATGATCCTGCTCCACTATCTCATCCAGGCCTTTATTTGGCACTCTGCATATAGTATTCATTTGCATATGACATCGCATCCCCAAAAGTGTAGCATATCCATTACAGTGGATCATTACGCCATAAAAACTCAAACATGCATACGAAGCATAAGCCAGATAATGTGAGTCAAAGTTGAATCGAAACAATGATACATCCCTACAGAAGTTGTCATCTTTACAAACCCCACTTGATATCTGCTGTCGTATCACGAACACTTTTAAGCTGCGGTGCCGATACGAGGTACCTTCAATCCTCGACAAATGTCTGACACAATGACTCTCTGCTTGTATCTTCTCTTGATGTCGAGTCGATGTTGAGTCGTAGTTCGCACGAGATCTTGTCCCTTTTTGTCCTGAAGATCGTACGAGGTCTTCTCTCGATGTTGAGTCATAGATCGTACGAGATCTATTTCCTTTCAGTCTTGAGGATCGTACGAGGTATTCCTCCGATGTTGAGTCGTAGATCGCACGAGATCTATTTTCCTTTCAGTCTTGAAGATCGTACGAGATCTTCTTCCGATGTTGAGTCGTAGATCGCACGAGATCTATTTCTTTTCAGTCCTGGAGATCGTACGAGGTCTTCTCCCGATGTTGAGTCATAGATCGCACGAGATCTATTTCCTTCCAGTCCTGAAGATCATACGAGGTCTTCTCCCGATGTTGAGTCATAGATCGCACGAGATCTATTTCCTTCTAGTCCCGAAGATCGTACGAGGTCTTCTCCCGATGTTGAGTCATAGATCGCACGAGATCTTTTCCTTCTAGTCCTGAAGATCGTACGAGCTCTTCCCCCGATGTTGAGTCATAGATTGCACGAGATCTTTTCCTCTCAGTCTTGAAGATCGTACGAGGTCTTCTCCCGATGTTGAGTCGTAGATCGCACGAGATCTTTTCCTTTCAGTCATTGTCTCATACAACCATTCTCTTTGAAAACCTTGTATTGGCACCTAGGCTACGTTACAAGCTATCACCATTCCAATCCATTATTCACTGTATATTTCCCCACTAGAAAAACAAAAATGCTTTTTCCCTAGCAGATATCAAAACAAAAATAAGGACAACACTTACACCATCTCATCTTTCAGGAAAAATTTCTGGTCTTGATATTTAATCTTCTTCTACCTTGAATGTTCGAAAGGCTAGCGCCAATCTCACCTTCAGGTTCAAGACGATTAAATAGGGGCAGCTGTCATACCCCAAATTTGTCCTACCCTTATTTATCTGGCTTATAATTCACATGCATACACCATTTAGGTCATAATCCAACTCATGTATTCATATCATTGGTATTAATCAGAGACTAGCAAGGGATATCTTTTATGGCAGAGGATTTCCTACCAAATGTGTGGATCTGAGGTGTAATCATGTGGCTCTATGTTCATTGAAGTCCACCTGGATTAGGATTCTCTCATTCTCAACTCAAGGCATTGGTTGAAAAGTACAAGCTTGATGCTCATCTGATTATCCTGAATTAGGGTTTCTTGATCAAAGTCAACGCAGTTGATTTTTTGGTCAAATACATTGATCAAGAGCTGATTCTATGGAAAAGAGATGGTATGATGACCGTGTGGAGGCGTTCAGTTGATTTCCATTGGTTAGAAGCTGATTAATCGGGATTTCATTAAAGATCGGAGAAAAATCAGAACAGTTGACTTTTGGGTCAAAATCAGGTCAATCACTCAAATATTGACTTTTGGTGGAGAATCGGTCAAGAAAAGTCAGAGAATGAATAAAATCGAGAGTTTGACAAAAGTTGCCAAAAATAGAAAAAAATCAAAAATGGAAAGTTTTCATACTTAGAAAAATTTTGGCCTTTAAAAGCTTGATGATCAGTCTACTTCACAGCAAAATTACATGTGGCAAATGACATTTTCTGGAAAAGTTCCCAACATCAAAGTTGTTCCTCTCATGGAGGAGAACAACTTTGTAGTTGGACACTTTTTCATTTGATTCTTGGTTGAAGAGTTATTGAAGTTTTAAGTTGAAGTTTTTCACTTGGATCAAGTCACAAAGCTGGGCAGATTTCTGGGCACGCGTGACGCAATTCATCAAACACGTGGCGTGCTAATTTTGAAGATGATTATAGAGAAGCACAAAGATACATAGGGTTCAAACTTGGTATGAATCTCTTATCATCCATGCACTCTACACAGCAAGACCAGAATTGAGTCAATCGAGTGAATATTGAATCAATTGTGAGTGCTCAAAGTCACACTCTCACAATAGGCAAAATTAAGCATCTGGCTGGGCAAGATGTTAAGTCATGCGTGTGCATTTTTCCAAACACTTGGCGTGCCATTTTTAATGTCAATTTTAAGGCCCTATGAGTCTCCATATGGATCTAGCTTGATGTTAAATCATTCTTTGCCACGTCCTCTATCAAGTGAGCCCAAGATTACTAAGTTTGAACATGTATGGACCACGACGGAGACACCTAAACTCGTGCACTAGCTAAGTCGTGTCTTTGCCATGAACGTGAGACTGGGCATGTCACGCACGCAGGGAGATGCAGTGTTGACATAACACATTCAGGATCATTTTTATTGCACTTCTAGGCATTAGCTCAAGACAATTCCAACACCAATCTTGCCCCATTACATGTCATCTTTATGATGAAATCAAGAACTTATCATTGGGACAAGTGGTTGGCATTTTAAAGATGTACAAAGGTGGCCACTCGGATATGTTAGCTAAGGCATGTATGTTTTCTTGGTGTAGCAGCATGCATGAGTGAATATGAGTCTCCATGTGAAAATGTGTATAAGACATACCATAGAACCGCCAACTGTTTTTTGATAAGTTTGGAACGAGAGATGATCCAATGCTTTGCACAACACCATACACACACAATCACTATATAAAACGAAACCTTCACAAATCAAGGGACTCTCTCTCATTTTTTCCTCACTTTCAAAAAACACCTTCATCTCTCTCACTTTCTCTCTCGGTTCTCTCTTCCCAGCTTCCCCCAAAGTTTGTTACAAAGTGTAACAAACTCCAACCACCCTAAAAACTCTTCCATCATCCATCTTCACTTTCCACCTTCGACCTCCCTCTTCCACCATCGTCACCACCATAATCGCTGCCACCATCACCACCACAACAACCTCTAACAAACTGTTAACAACCCTCAGCCATCGCCAATCTCCAGAACTGAACCATTATCACCTCCATGGCTTAACCTTCATCAAGTTTCCGAGCATCATCTCCAACGCTCCAAGAAGTGATCGCAAAAAAAAAAAACCGAAGCACCATCACCAATCAATCTTGTATCGCTACCATTCGTTTCATCATCAAGAAGAGAAGAAGTTGTTAGATTCTCTGAAGATTCAATCGAGTTTTTCTTCAACAGGTAAGTTCATGAACTTCTCAGCATCATTTTAGTGGTATTGGTGTTGTATTCTTGTGCCTTTCATATTCATGATGAATGAGTTCGATTTGTGTGAAGTAACTGCTGTTTGGATATGTGAATCCGTGAGTTCTTTGAAGCTTTGATTCTGTTAGCTCGCAATACTGTTGATCTACGTTTTTGGTTCGTGTATTTAAGTTCTGTAAATGCTTAGAAGGAGATTGATACGTTTAGTATGAGTTTTGATGGACTTTATCCATGTTATGGTTCATAAAACGTTGATCGGTTTGTATCTTAGAGGGATAATAAGAGGAAACGGATCTTAGATCCATGATCAGCTCGAAAATCTGATTGGAAAGGTGAAATGTTGATAATTTCTGGAAAAAAAAACAGCCAGCTCCGCCGCGAGCCTCGCCGGAGAAGACGACCGGAGCGGTGCTCCGGCGTCGGTTTCCTTTTGACAATATCTCCTCAGTTCGTACGCGTGGCATGTGGTTATTGGTCTTTCCTCCCATTACTTTGCAGTTTTGTTTTATTCATATGATTGGGGGACGTGCGGTGGCTATGTGTGATTGGCTGATCTTCTTTTTTGTCTTATTCGCTTAAAATCACCTGTGACCAATTGATATTTGTTTGGGGAGACTGATCCACGTTACCACATAACCATCATTTAGTAAATAAATAAAGGCTGACCAAAAAACAAATAAAATCAGTTAATAAATAAAGGTTAGAGTAATGTGATGCATGCTGGGCCCTAGCCTGCGTTAGGCCTTGCCCTTTTCCGGATTGCACCCCCATTCTGCTAATACACCACCGTGTTCAGGATAGGCCTGGGCGCCCCTTGCTTTTCACACCCCACTGATCAGGCCCAGTTCCTACCTCGTAACTTTTTAATTCATCTAAAATACTATCACATCCCTTGCAGTTTAGCTTCTATTTTTTCTATTTTACTTTGTTTTCTCTTATTTTTTAATTCGCAATTCCCTTTTCTAATCACATAAAAGCGTATAAAAAATGATTTTAGGTACTCTAGAGTTTGTGAATAATTGACTTGATTTTTGTTATTTTTTCTAATTGTTTTGATATTTTTAATAAATCTTTTTCTTTACAATATATTTGAATATTTTTTGTTTTAACACTTCTTTGTAAATAATTCGCTAATAGACTTAGGAATTAATTTTTAGTCTCGATTTTTTGTATAGAATCAATGGATGTATGTGTGCTTGTGAGTATCATTTACTTGTTGTAGTTCTCAACTTTATTTGTCATATATTGATTTTCTTTTACCTATTCCATGTATAGTTTTTTCCTATTAATAGATTGCATAGTTCTATTTTAATTCCCATGTATAGACAACTTAGACTAGAATTTAGGAATAGTTCCCTTCTCATTTTCTTTTTATTTTCAACTTTTAAGATACTTAATAAATATCGATGAAGATCATACCGTTACTACATTTCATGGTAGGAAAGAAATGATTGGGGCGTAGGCCCCGATGTATGTTCTTTCCTACTTAGCGGAGAAGAAATGATTGAGGTGTGAAGCCTCGATGTATTTCTTAACCGTTATTTAGAGAAACGATTGTGGCGTAGGCCTCGATGTGCATTCTGTAAATATTCTCAAAAGAACTCCTTTTTGTATTTCCTACTTAGCGGAGAAGAAATGATTGAGGTGTGAAGCCTCAATGTATTTCTTAACCGTTGTTTAGAGAAACGATTGTGGTGTAGGCCTCGATGTGCATTCTCTAAATACTCACAAAAGAACTCCTTTTTGTATTTCCTTTACTTAGCGGAGAAGAAATGATTAAGGTGTGAAGCCTCGATGTATTTCTTAACCGTTATTTAGAGAAACGATTGTGGCGTAGGCCTCGATGTGCATTCTCTAAATATGCAAAACAAAACTCTTTTTGGTATGATCTAAGTCACAAATTAAAATCCCCTAAAAAACATCAACCAAAAACACTTAAAACACTAATAAATGTTCAGATTTAAAACAAAGTAAGGAAGTGATGCGAAGCCTTGTAGTAGGTCTTCGTCATCATGGAATTACCCTAAAAGACACAAACCAATCATTTCTTTTTCTTTTGCCTCGTTGGCACCTAAGGGCACCGTTATTTCCGCTCGTACGCATCCTAGGCGATCCCTTATGCAAGAGCGCGAACGTTAACGCCGCCCAACTAAAAAACACAAAAACAAACAGAAAATCGTGAGCCGAGCTACGGTAACTCTGATTCCTGAAAAGGATACATAGGAAGCGGGGTAGGGCCCGTGCGAGTATATTTATTTATTTTCCCTACATTTTGCATTCATTCGCATTTAGACATAGACATAGTTAGACACCCTTTAGATAGAAACAACATAGGTGGATACCATCGAGTACGATGGGCGCGAGGGGTGCTAGTACCTTTCCCTTGCGTAACCGACTCCCGTACCTATATTCTCTGGTCGCAAGACCCTGTTCCTTCCTTTGTTAGGTTTTCTGATATTCCTTTCCCTTACGGGATAAATATATTGGTGGCGACTCTGTTCATTTTTTGCGAGCGTGCGACACCTTCCTCATTTTTTTTTCTTTTTCAACCTTAAAAAACTTAATAAATACCGACAAGGATCATACCGTTGCTATTATTTTTCATAGTAGGAAAGAAATGATTGAGGCGTAGGCCCCGATGTATGTTCTTTCCTACTTAGCGGAAGAGAAATGATTGAGACGTAGGCCTCGGTGTATTTCTTAACCGCCATTTAGAGAAACGATTGTGGCATAGGCCTCGATGTGCATTCTCTAAATATTCAGAAAAAAAGTATTTCATAACCGCCATTTAGAGAAACGATTGTGGCGTAGGCCTCGATGTGCCTTCTCTAAATATTTAAAACTCTTTTTGGTATGATCCAAATCACAAATAAATTCCCTTAAAAAACACCAACCAAAAACACTTAAAACACCAATAAATGTTCAGATTTAAAACAAAGTAAGGAAGTGATGCGAAGCCTTGTAGTGGGTCTTTGTCATCATGGAATTACCCTAAAAGACACAAACCAATCTCTCTCTCTTCTTTCTAAGGGCAATGTTATTTCCGCTCGATCGCATCGTAGGTCATCCCTTATGCAAGAGCGCAAACGTTAACTCCGCCCAACTAAAAAACACAAAAACAATCAGAAAATCGTGAGCCGAACTACGGCGCTCTGATTCCTGAAAGGGATACGTAGGCATTAAGTCGCGGGGCTTGAACGAGCACAATTGTAAATAATTCCTTCTTTTCCCCATATTTCTTTTGCATTCATTCGCATATAGGCATAGACATAGTACACACCCTTTAGATAGAAACAAACATAGGTGGATACCATCGAGTACGATGGGCGCGAGGGGTGCTAATACCTTCCCCTCGCGTAACCGACTCCCGTTCCTGGATTCTCTGGTCGTAAGACCCTGTTCCTTCCTTTGTTAGGTTTCCTGATATTCCTTTCCCTTATGGGATAAATATATTGGTGGCGACTCTGTTCATTTTTCGTGAGCGTGCGACAGCTGGCGACTCTGCTGGGGATGTCAGACCTATTGCTGGTCCGTACTTAGCGAGTCGATCCTAGCCTTTGTTTGTTTCTTTTATTGGGTGTTTCTTTGTTTGTTTATGTTTACATCTTGTATATATGCTTGCATATCATGTTTATTTCTTGCTTGCATATCATGTTTACTTCCCGCATGCATCTGGACTATATTATGGGTCCCCGTGGGGACCGCATATTTTCTCTGTTTGCAGGTTGGGTGGGTTGTTTCTATGAGGTAAAAGGCCCAATACCCAGGCCAGAGTTGACACATAGGACACCTAGGATAGAGTGGATAGTCATGATGCCGATGAGATGTCAGGTCTTGTCTAGTGCGATCATGAGACCCACGCCCAGTCGAGGTTCAAATGAGGTATCATCGTTGGCATGTAGATGCAACAATGGTGCTATCTCAGGAGAACTGATAACGTTGGTTGCCATATTGACCTTACCCTGACCTAGATTCACCTGTGAGTGGGGAGGGATATACATGACAGGTACCGTTGGTGACTATTCTGTTCTGTTGGTGACTATTATTCCTATGGATGTGTGGTACACATGTCTGACCTTTGATCTCATGACATTGAAGGATAGAAAAACACTTAGAAAGGGGGGGTTTGAATAAGTGTAGTCTAAAACTTGAACGATAAAAACAATTTGCACAGTTATTTTTATCCTGGTTTGTTGTTAACTAAACTACTCCAGTCCACCCCCTTGGAGTGATTTACCTCACCCGAGGATTTAATCCACTAATCTCAACAGATTACAATGGTTTTCCACTTAGCCCACAACTAAGTCTTCTAGAGTATCCTGATCACAACCTGATCACTCTAGGAACAACTGCTTAGACACAAGCTAAGACTTTCTAGAGTATCCTGACCACCACGTGATCACTCTAGTTACAACTGCTTAGACACAAGCTAAGACTTCCTAGAGTATCCTTATCACACTTGATCACTCTAGTTACTTACAAATTAATGTAATCAAATTCTAAGAGTATTACAATGCTTCTGAAAAGCTATAATCAGAACGGTGATATTTCTCTTAAAGTTTAAGCTTAATCTCACTAATATATTACAACAGCAATGTAGTGAGCTTTGATGAAGATGAAGTTTGTGAGCTTTGATTTGAACAGCGTTTCAGCAAGTTAGTATTCACAAAATTCGTCAGAATCAGTAACCTTGCTTCTCATCAGAACTTCATATTTATAGGCACTTGAGAAGATGACCGTTGGGAGCATTTAATGCTTTGCGTATTCCGTACAGCATTGCATTTAATGCTTCACTCTTTTGTCAACTACCTCGAGCCTTGTTTACGCTGTGTCTACTGACGTTGCCTTTAATAGCTTCTAACGTTCCTTTTGTCAGTCAGCGAAGCCTGCCATCTTGTACTTGCTTCTGATCTGATGTTTGTGTATACAACGTTTGAATATCATCAGAGTCAAACAGCTTGGTGCAGAGCATCTTCTTGTCTTCTGACCTTGAAGTGCTTCTGAGCGTGATACCATGAGAACTTCAGTGCTTCTGCTTCTGAACTCAAGTTCTTCTGATGCTTCCATAGACCCATGTTCTGATTCTGCTTTGACCATCTTCTGATGTCTTGCCAGACCATGTTTTGATGTTGCATGCTGAACCTTCCGAGTCAAAGCTTCTGAGCGCTGATTTGTGCATACTCTTTATATATTTCCTGAAAGGGAAATTGCAGTGTATTAGAGTACCACATTATCTTACACAAAATTCATATCCTTGTTATCATCAAAACTAAGAATATTGAATAGAACAAATCTTGTTCTAACAATCTCCCCCTTTTTGATGATGACAAAAACATATATAAATGATATGAATTTGCGATCAGAAAGAGCAGACGGCTAAAGACAATTACACAGCTATAGCATAAGCATATAGACATGGTGTGAATATGTCTCCCCTGAGATTAACAGTCTCCCCCTGAGATGAATAATCTCCCCCTGAAATTAATACTAGAAGAATTTTATAAATAAAAGACTTCCCTGTGTATTTCAGTAGAGACGTTCACATATGCTTGAACTTTAGAACATTCATGACTTCTGATTTTTGCTTCCATAGGACAGCTTCAGAACTTGAATTTCTTTAGATCCTCAGAACATCCACAGCTTCTGATTCCTGCTTCCATCAGACAGCTTCAGAACTTGAATTTCTTTGATCTTCAGAACATTCACAGCTTCTGATTCCTGCTTCCATTAGGACAGCTTCAGAGCTTGAATTTCTTCTTACATCACTTCATGCTAGATTGTATCAGAACATTGTTGAATGTACCAGAGCACCATCAGAGCATCTCTACATCCTGAAATGTTACAGAACAAAACTAAACGACAAAAGTCAGCATGAATGAGTCAGAACATAGAATATGTTTCAGAACACATAATATGTATCAGAGCCACATAATATGTATCAGAACAAATAGACATAATGTTTCAGAGCATATTCTATCATCAGAATATCTGAACATTCTTCCTTCTTGCTTCTTGCTTCTGATTCTGAAGCTTTATAGCACTCAGCTTGCTTCAAGAATCCAAGAGCTTGATTCTTTATAGAATTGCTTTTCCCCATCTTGTTGCTTCTTATGTTGAGCTTTTAAAGAGGATCTTCAATTCCTGCAACAACAAAACTTAAAGCATAGAACTTTGCAAGTTCTGTTAGAAATGTGGGGCCTTTTTACTAGTAACTGATAAAATTAAATCAGATCATTTATCACATATTTCTCCCCCTTTTTGTCATAACATCAAAAACATAAAAGATTCAGATGAAAAACAAAAGGAAACATATGGAAGAAAAAGATAATTTTCATTTAAGCTCAAGAAGACAGAAGTACAGAAGTACACGAAGATAAGCAAGAGGAGATGCACAAAACAGATGCAGCAAAGCAAAAACGAAAAAACAACTAAGACTCAATCTAAGATGACCCTAGCTTTGACAAGATATTGGCCAACATCTCTTGAATCCCATTGTTGTGCTCATTCTGCCTCTCCATGAAAGCTCTAAACTCACCATTGACTGAGCTTTGCTCATCCTGGTTCTTCTGAATAACTTCCAGAGTCCTTGCAAGACGGGAAGGTTCATCAGAAGAAGCTTCACAGCTTCTATCCACAGGGATGGCATTGTGATCGGCAGCTTCCATTGATAGATCATTTGCAGGGTTTTCCTCAACAGGAACTGTTTCAGCAACATGATCTTCTACATCTGCTTCTTGCATAGAAGCATCTTCATATTCTGCAGCCGGAATTTCAGAATCTCCATTCTCAAGTGCCTGAAGAAGGGCAGCTAGATTCCTAGGGGCAGAAGGACCTTCAACTTCTGGTGGGTCAACAACTTCTGGAATGACCAAGCTTGGGTCTTTCTACATAGCGACCATCATTCAAGCCAGAACTTTCAGCAATTCTGAGGGTATCAAAGATACTTTTGAGATTCCTCTTTACCTTTTCAAAAATTACACCAATAGGGTAGACTAGGCGGGATTTTATAATGGTTCCAGAAGAAACAGGGTTAGGGACAGAATAGGGTTGAGGCTCTCTATCCAACCTATAAGAAGATTCTGCTTCATTATCAGACTCTAACACAACCAGTTCAGCTTCAGGATGAGGCTTTGGAGTGTAGTTGCAGTCACGGAGCAGTTGCTCATGTGATGCAGAGTTTGGAAGATCAGAACCACTTTGTTTGTTTTGAGAGGTGGAAGGAATGGGTTCATAGTTGGCATGGGGAGGAGGTTGAGAGATGGAGATATTTGTGTGAGGTGGAAAGAGAGTTTGAAGGGGTGGTATATCCAAAACAGGATTGATGGTGGGTGGAGAAGAAGGAATGGTTACAGGAGAAGATGGAGGTGTAAGAACATGGATGTTTATAGGTGATTCTGATGGGGCTATTTCTGGTTCAGGGACAGGGGCAACCGCTATTGGTGCAACTTCTGAATTACCAGCAGGAGTAGAATCGGTTTCAGAAAGACGTATACCTTTGGATGCTTTCTGAATGGCTTTGACCACCGCCTCAATCTTCTTTTGCTTCTTACCCTTCGGCTCTTCAACAACCTTTGTTTTGCCGCGAGAGATGTCTCTCCTTCCGACGGTCGCCAGAGCTTCCTACTGATTCACAGCCTCTTGAGCAACCTCTTCTTCATCGGAGTCATGAATTAATAGCTTCCTTTTTCTGATTTTCTCCTTCTCAACAACTTTAATAATCTCAGCATTGTTAGTTGACTTCTTCTTCTTCTTCTTCTCAGCCTCCTTCTTATTCTTCTCAAATTCAACTGAGACGGCCTTAACAACCTTTGCAATTACTTCTTCTGGAACCACTTCTTTCTCAGTAGTAGCAGCAACTTTCTGAACTACCTTCACCTGATTAACAGAAGGATGATCAAATTTTCTTTTGGTCCTTCCTTCCTTCTTGCGATTTATTTTAACAGGAGCACCTTTCTCTTGACCTTTAACACCTTCGTCCTCTTTTAGTGACTTCAGATACCTAGTTCTGACTCCTGGTACCTCACTTCTGAAGAAGGTTTCAAAGTCTGCTAGAACAGGTTCTCTTCTGATTCATGATCCAGCAAGAGGTTGGGGAGTTTTGATGATTGTATCAATCACCTTCATCTTCTTTAAAGTGAGAGCATTCAGGAAACTCTCAGAGGTGACAGCAAGGTATTTGATAATACCTTCAGTTTCCAAGTTCTCAACAATCATGGAATGAACCAGAAGATTTGTGATGATTCTACCAAAAGGAATAGTGGTACAGCTTTTTTCTCTGAAGGCATTTCTGGAATCCCTCACAGCCTTCCACATATGGTTGAAGATAATGTAGATAGCGTCAACCTTCTTCTTAGTGGCAATGCAATACAAAATGTATTTTTGCTCATTGTTGACAAAGTCTACAGCATGCGTACTCTTCCTGTGATAGAAACACCCAAGAAGAATCTTGGTCCAGATTTTGTAGAGGTGTCTCATGTCCTTGACATGCTTTGTTTCATTTACATCTGAGTAGAGAGTAGATAACATAACTTTCCAATCAGCCCCTTGATCGATTTCAAAAACCCCTTCAGGGTTTCTCAGATCAAACATCATTCTTAGGATGTTCTCAGTCACTACCACAAACTTTCCATGGACGAAAGACAAGATGGATTTAGGGGCGACAACTGCATGCACCCAGAATTCCTTGACAAGATCTGGATAGACTGGTCTACAGAACTCAGCGAACAGTGAGGTCCATCCTTGAAAGATGATATCTTCTTTAAGATGATATTGGTGTTCTTCAATATTATCAAAATCAACCATGAGTTCACATAGAACTTCCAATTCATTCTTAGGAATGGAGCACGCAACAACCGGAGTGAGTTGCTGATTTTATTCTTCTTGAAGATGGAGAGGAGCAGATGAACCAACATTTTGAGATGAAGAAGCAGCCATTGAAGCAGAACGAACAAATAAGATGAACAAATTCTGGGTTTTCGTTTAGGGTTTGAGAAGAAACTGAAAGGTTTTAGAAAATAATGCAAGAAGAAAGAGAGAATGGGAGCGAAAAAGGATACACGATATGATTTGAAAAGAATTTATAGAGACGGATTTAAAAAAATTTGAGAATGAACACTTATAGAATCAAAAGAAATCAATTGCATTAAATGATGAGTGACGTTAGGTGAGAGAACATGGTAAGTGAAATGATTTAACACAGTTACCTAGGTCGGCGTCTTTTCAACTGCATGCTTTTTACTTACCGTACATACACGTGTTCACCATCAGAAAATAGATGACAGCTGTATTTTTCTGAGTAGACTTTACGCCTTCTGATTCTGATCACTACTTATGATTGTCATTCTTTAGAAATGATCTTGTTCTGATAGGATCATCTTTCTTCCCAAGAATCACATCTTCTGAATGAGCTGATGCAAGTCTGGGTGATCTTCTAACTATTGGCTCTTCAGAAGTCCTGAGATTCTCTAAAGATGCAGCAACTTGATCTTCTGATCCATTGCTTCTGAGACTTTCAGCTTCTGCAGCTTTGCTTCTTGGTTCTACAACTTCTGATATATCAATATCTATATCTGCAAAATTCTCAAGCTGCTTTGGTTTTTCAAGACCAAGCTTATCATCAAACCTGATATTGATTGATTCTTCAACAATCAATGTTTCAGTATTGTAAACTCTGTAGCCTTTAAAGCGTTCAGAATATCCAAGAAGGAAACACTTTTGTGCTTTAGAATCAAACATACCAAGATGATCTTTAGTATTCATAATAAAACACACACATCCAAAAGGATGAAAATATGAAATGTTGGGCTTTCTGTTCTTCCACAATTCATAAGGAGTCTTATTTAGAATAGGTCTTATAGAGATTCTATTCTGAATATAACACGCAGTGTTTATTGCTTCTGCCCAGAAGTGCTTAGCCATATTGGTTTCATTGATCATGGTTCTGGCCATTTCTTGTAGAGTCCTATTCTTTCGCTCTACAACTCCATTTTGCTGTGGAGTTCTAGGGCAAGAGAAATCATGGGAAATATCATTTTCTTTGAAGAACTCCTCAAAGAATCTGTTCTCAAATTCGCCACCATGATCACTTCTGACCTTTATGATCTTACACTCCTTCTCAGATTGGATCTGAGTGCAGAATTCAAAGAACACTGAATGAGACTCATCCTTGTGTTTTAAGAACCTTACCCATGTCCAGCGGCTATAATCATCTACGATGACTAATCCATATTTCTTTCCTCTGACAGATGCTGTTTTGACTGGGCCAAGCAGATCAATGTGCAAGAGTTCTAACGGCCTTGAGGAAGAAACAACATTCTTAGACTTGAATGCAGGTTTGGAGAATTTTCCCTTCTGACATGCTTCACAAAGAGCATCTGATTTGTATTTCAGATTAGGGAGTCCTCTGACCCGATTGAGTTTGTTAATCTGAGAAATTTTTCTCAAACTAGCATGTCCTAATCTTCTGTGCCAGACCCATTGCTCTTCAGAAACAGACATAAGGCAAGTCACCTTCTGCTTCTCAAGATCTGAAAGATCAATCTTATAAATGTTGTTCTTTCTCTTGCCTGTAAATAGGATTGAGCCATCCTTCTGACTTACAGCCTTGCAAGACTTTTGATTGAAGATCATATCATAACCATTGTCACTTAATTGACTTATGGACAATAAGTTATGCGTTAATCCTTCTACAAGAAGTACATTAGTTATGGAAGGAGAGTTACCAAGACTTATGGTTCCAGAGCCAATGATTTTGCCCTTCTGATCTCCTCCAAACTTGACTTCTCCACCTGGTTTAAGCACCAGGTCTTGGAATGTAGACCTTCTTCCCGTCATGTGTCGCGAGCACCCAGAGTCCAGGTACCATGACATTTTGCTTTTTGTCCTCTTTGCAGCCAAGGATATCTGCAACATGAATTATCTTCTCCTTAGGTACCCACAATTTCTTGGGTCCTTTCTTGTTAGTTCTCCTCAAGTTCTGATTGAACTTGGGTTTAGCATAGTATTTAACAGGAGGAACAGCATGATATTCTTTAGGTTTGTCAGCATGATATTTCTTAGGATGTGTCACATGCTTCTTGGTGTGAACAGTGTTAAAGCTCTGTGCATGTGAAGTGAGCCTAATATCATGTGCATGGCCATATTTGAACTGATCATACAATGGCTTGTATGTGATCTTCAGATCATCAATAGGTTCAAATTTATGTGAGGTATCACCCTCATAGCCAAAGCCAAACCTTCTGTTTCCAGAAACACCATATATCATAGAAGCAAGATGACTTCTGCCAATACTTCTAGATAAGAACTTTCTGAAGCTCGAGTCATATTCTTTCAGAATATGATTGAGACTTGGAATGAATTTTTCTGTTTCAGAAGGAGATCCACTATCTTTGGATAGATTTAAAACTTTTTCCTTCAGTTCAGAATTTTCCACTTCCAGCTTCTTAGTTTCAAATTCAAATTGCTTCTTCAGCTTTTTGTATTTGATACTAAGATGAGCCTTGAGTTCCAGAAGTTCCGTTAAACTGGAAACTAACTCTTCTCTAGATAGTTCAGAAAATACCTCTTCAGAATCTGATTCTGATATAGATTCTGATCCATCATCTTCTGTAGCCATCAGCGCGAAGTTGGCTTGCTCTCCTTCAGAGTCTGATTATGATTCTGATTCAGAATCATCCCATGTTTCCATAAGACCTTTCTTCTTATGAAACTTCTTCTTGGGATTCTCCTTTTGAAGTTTTGGACATTCATTCTTGAAATGTTCAGGCTCATTGCACTCATAGCAAACAGCCTTCTTCTTGTTAGATCTTCTGTCACCAGAAGATTCTCCTCGTTCAAATCTCTTTGAACTTCTGAAGCCTTTGAACTTTCTTTGCTTGCTCTTCCAGAGTTGGTTTACCCTTCTGGAGATCATGGACAGTTCATCTTCTTCTTCTGATTCTGATTCTTCAGAATCTTCTTCTTTAGCCTGAAAAGCGTTAGTGCATTTTTTAACATTAGATTTTAATGCAACAGACTTACCTTTCTTGTGGGGCTCGTTTGCATCCAGCTCTATTTCATGGCTTCTCAAGGCATTGATAAGCTCTTCCAAAGAAACTTCATTCATATTCTTTGCAATCTTGAATGCTGTTACCATTGGACCCCATCTTCTGGGTAAGCTTCTGATGATCTTCTTTACATGATTAGCCTTGGTGTAGCCTTTATCCAGAACTCTCAATCCAGCAGTTAGCGTTTGAAATCTGGAGAACATCTTCTCAATGTTTTCATCATCCTCCATCTTGAAGGCTTCGTATCTTTGGATTAGAGCAAGAGCTTTAGTCTCCTTGACTTGAGCATTTCCCTCATGGGTCATTTTCAATGACTCATATATATCATAGGCCGTTTCCCTGTTAGATATCTTCTCATACTCAGCATGAGAGATAGCATTCAGCAAAACCGTCCTACATTTATGATGATTCTTGAAAAGCTTCTTTTGATTATCATCCATTTCTTGCCTTGTCAGCCTTACGCCACTAGCTTTCACTGGATGTTTGTAACCATCCATCAGAAGAACCCATAGTTCACCATCTAGACCAAGAAAGTAACTTTCCAGTTTATCTTTCCAGTATTCAAAGTTTTCACCATCAAATACTAGTGGTCTAGTATAACCATTGTTACCATTTTATTGCTCAGCAGAGCCAGATGTAGATGCAGGTGGGTTTGTTGGAATTTCACCAGCCATCTTTTACTGAAGCGTTTTTATCTTCCCGAATCTTTTCTAAACACGGTTAAGTGCTTGCACCTTAGAACCGGCGCTCTGATTCCAATTGAAGGATAGAAAAACACTTAGAAAGGGGGGGGGGGGGTTTGAATAAGTATAGTCTAAAAACTTGAACGATAAAAACAATTTGCACAGTTATTTTTATCCTGGTTCGTTGTTAACTAAACTACTCCAGTCCACCCCCTTGGAGTGATTTACCTCACCTGAGGATTTAATCCACTAATCTCAACAGATTACAATGGTTTTCCACTTAGCCCACGACTAAGTCTTCTAGAGTATCCTGATCACAACTTGATCACTCTAGGAACAGCTGCTTAGACACAAGCTAAGACTTTCTAGAGTATCCTGACCAGCACGTGATCACTCTAGTTACAACTGCTTAGACACAAGCTAAGACTTCCTAGAGTATCCTGATCACACTTGATCACTCTAGTTACTTACAAATTAATGTAATCAAATTCTAAGAGTATTACAATGCTTCTGAAAAGCTATAATCACAACAGTGATATTTCTCTTAAAGTTTAAGCTTAATCTCACTAATATATTACAACAGCAATGTAGTGAGCTTTGATGAAGATGAAGTTTGTGAGCTTTGATTTGAACAGCGTTTCAGCAAGTTAGTATTCACAGAATTCGTCAGAATCAGTAACCTTGCTTCTCATCAGAACTTCATATTTATAGGAACTTGAGAAGATGACCGTTGGGAGCATTTAATGCTTTGCGTATTCCGTACAGCATTGCATTTAATATTTCACTCTTTTGTCAACTACCTCGAGCCTTGTTTACGCTGTGTCTACTGACGTTGCCTTTAATAGCTTCTAACGCTCCTTTTGTCAGTCAGCGTAGCCTGCCATCTTGTACTTGCTTCTGATCTGATGTTTGTGTATACAATGTTTGAATATCATCAGAGTCAAACAGCTTGGTGCAGAGCATCTTCTTGTCTTCTGACCTTGAAGTGCTTCTGAGCGTGATACCATGAGAACTTCAGTGCTTCTGCTTCTGAACTCAAGTTCTTCTGGGCTTCCATAGACCCATGTTCTCATTCTGCTTTGACCAACTTCTATGTCTTGCTAGACTATGTTCTGATGTTGCATGCTGAACCTTCTGAGTCAAAGCTTCTGAGCGCTGATTTGTGCATACTCTTTATATATTTCCTGAAAGGGAAATTGCAGTGTATTAGAGTACCACATTATCTTACACAAAATTCATATCCTTGTTATCATCAAAACTAAGAATATTGATCAGAACAAATCTTGTTCTAACAGAAATTTGACCTATATCAGTTATTCAGAGGATTATACAGTGGTTCCTAAGATTATATGGATCTTGATCCCATGTTGTTGCATTGCATAACATCATTGATTTATCCACTTCATTTATGGAGGATCCTAAAGTCTATTTAAAAAAAAAGAGAAAAAAAGGAAATAGAACAACAAAAAGAAAAGAAATATTCTATGCAAAAAAAAAGGAAGCTCTGATTTCAAAAAGAAAAAGAAAAACAAAAGTGTGTGAAAAGACTTTAGGATTCTCCATAAATGAAAACATGCATTCACACTATCATGCATTTCATGGTTCTATCAGAGGCTTGTGGGGGCCCTTTCTACTCATATTCTGACTTCAGCAACAAAATTGACTTCTCACCGTTATGTGCTCGAAAGTTAACAATGGAACAACTCCGTGGGGGTTTTGACTGAGATAAGAACGGAAATGGAGGCTGACATGAATCAATATATGGAGGTTATTCAAGCCTTTTCTCTTTGACAAGAAGAGTTGAGACAAGTTCTTCAAAGGCCAAATGCAATGTTAATCTCACCCATGAGAAGGTCTTATCAATCAAAATGTCCGAAATAATGTTGAGATTCCTGTTCTTGGTAAGGAAAATTCACATCGTTGAAGTCTTCAAGTTCCCGCTTATTGAAGTTGACAAAAGGTTCCACCTCTTGGAGAAAAGTTTAGAAGCCTTAATGAGTCGTGACTCTGTTGATTCAGATATTGTTAGTTTGTGCCTAATGTCGAAAAAAAAATGCAAAGGTCATTTAATATCACTTCGAATGGTTTGGATATTGAAGCTAAATTGGTAATCATCTCTTGTACGTGTGTGGAAGTTGCTCAGGGCTCCCGATCGAGGGATAAGCAAGACGTACTCTTATCTTGAGCATTGCGCCATTCGCATTGCTCGAATCCCTAAAGCATTACAAATTCCTAGGTGACTTCGTCAGAATCTTCTTCCGCGTGGTAATCAAGAGTGTTCTACATAATGCTTCTCATTCTCAAGGTTCTACTTCATATCTCAGTTGCCTCTTCTCAGAATTTCCTTCTCAGTGGCCTTCGCTTGTTAACAGAGACAAGAAGAATATGAGAAACAAATTGATGTGATTTTATTGCCTTGTGCCCATTCGTTTCCCTATTCGTCGAAACTTCAGTTGGTTAAGATTCGTGTATTGAGTCTTCTTCACCACAAATAGATCTCCTCAATTTGATGACCATACAAGGTTCTTTCCATGTATGATGGCGATTACTACTCTAGCAAATATACTTGGGGCTATCGATTGAGGGATAAGCAAGACGTACTCTTATCTTGAGCATTGCATCACTCACATTGCTCGAATCCCTAAAGTAAGGAAAAATTTACAACTCTTGGGTAACTTCGTTGGAGTTTTCTTTTGAAGTAATCTAAAGTGTTTGGAAGAAACACATGACAATGCTAAGTGACTACCATGCTGGAGCACAAAGCCATTCAACTGAGCACTGTATCTCATTCAGAGACAAGGGGCAAGACATGGCTGATTCATATCATGTGTACTCCAAGAGGTTCATGCATAAAGTGAAGTATCGAAAAGGTATCAAAATTGCAGAAAGTATTCAAGAGCAATAAGTCCAGACGGAGTCAAGCCTCCTCAACAATGGCAGCCATTCAGTTCTTTATTGCATTCTCATTCGTAACATTTCATTGTTTATTTAAGCATTTCTAGCATGTAAAAACTTGTTAATTTCTGAATGAAAATCTTAATACACTGTTTATGTTTGTCTTGAAGTAATCCATTCGTTTTCACTCATAAAATGTTTTTGGCATTACGATACCAACTTTACTAATTGCTTGCTTAGGTAAAAAGTTGAGGGAGAATGATGAAAAATAAAAATGCAAAATCTCTAATCATGTGTTTTTGAATAAAACCCTACTGAGGATGTACAGGCATTATTTCAAATCCCCAAACACCGGAGATATAAGGGAGATAGACCCTCGTCAACCCCTTTGACCCTTGAAGTAGGAGTTTCTTTTCTAATCATAAAAACCCTTATTTTAACCTTGGGGCAGGGTAGTATTCATTTAACTTAATCGAGTGTTCAAAACTCACTAAAAGGGTACGCATCTAAGGGTACAACAATGGTTATCCTTCAAAAGGTTGAAGAATGTCAAAACCGCAATGGTTATCTTTATTCCGTCAAAAGATCCCAAAAAAAGGATCAAAACCACAATGGTTATTCCTCATCAATCAAGGACTCAGGCAGTCACAATCACTTTCAACAAATCAGAGATTCAAGATCACACAACCTTGTTAAAAAAAAAGGAAAAAAAAGAAGAGCCCGCTAAGTTAACAACTTGAAAACAAATGACTTAGGCAAAAGTTAGGGCATCCCGCTGGACTCCAAAATAAAATTCAAAAGAATTTGTCCAGGCAAAAGTTAGGGAAATAAAAAAGGAAAAAGCAAAGCAGAAGCGAAAAACAAGGATTACAAAATAAATATCCCCATCAAAAAAACAAAGTCGTGTGATCAAACACCAAAAATGAAAGGTGAGTGACTGCCATGTCCGAAAAACCTCATTGATTCTTCAACCATTTCAAAAATCCTTGAGGGATGGACACTCATGTCGAGTTAACTGAACATAGGACTGGAGAACATCACGAAGGGGGTGGGCACCAAATAATTTTGAGCCTAAAAATCCTTTGTTTTCTGAAAACCGCGAACCTGGCCAAGTTATAACCCTTAAAAGTCCTAATTGAAGTGGGGTTTATTTTGAAAGCGCACTCCGATGAGATAGTGTTTAACTGACTCCCAATGAAGTAACACTCATATCCATGTTGGTATCGTACGTTTGCTTTATCTTCCATATGCAAAAAACCGAGGTTGTGTCAACTAGTGATTCAGTCACAAGAGGTCGCAACCTCATTTCACAAAAAGTTTTAAAACTGCAAGACTAACATAGGCTTTGCATTAGAATCATCATTCTTAGAATTAACATTCTTTTGCATAAAAATATGTGCTTAACATCAAGGAAGTTCCCATGATGAGAATCAGTGAGTAACTTGATCATGTCAAAGTACAAGAGACTTGAGAGCTCCGAGGAGTAAAAGCTAATCATTTCAAATGTTGACCGTCGAGGGGCAGATTCTCTAAAAACTCCGTTGGGCATGAACAGTTAATGCTTTCCTTGATTACCTAAAGGGGAAGAGTTGGAAGACTTCGTTGAGCGTGGTAAAGTTGTTTCCATGTTTGTTTGACTTCAAAACAAAGAAAGCTTGAGGATTCTAGTAAGACGTACCTAATCAGGGGCAATTGAATCGAGGTTTGACCTCTCAAATTCAGCATATCAGGGGCAATCATGTCGATAAATCTCTTCAAGCTTCGATCAATCTGGGGCAATCAAGTCGAGGAATCTCTCTTGAGTTCAACCAATCTGGAGCAGTTACGTCGAGATTCGACGAATCTCTCCAAGGATCCTTTAGGGAAAATTCCTTCGTAGGTCGCGAAGCTTGGAGCACAATCTTCTGAGCTATATTGACTCTCCCCGACCATAGGAGTTTATTTCTCCTAGAAATTTGGTCTCTCCCCAAGCATAGGAGTTTATTTCTCCTAGGAGTTGTTCTACTTCCCTAACCAAGGCTCCTTACTTGGATTTCTCATCCCCGACATGGTGAATCGAGGGGATCTCCTCAAGCTGAAAAATCCCCCAAGCAGTGGCATATGGAGAAAAGTCAGAAGTTATTCCACAAGTCAACAACCGGAAGGGTAAAACCTGCAAGTCAAAGTCCAATATCTATTGGCATCTCTACATAATTCTTAACACTAAGGGGACTCTCCCTAGTGTTTACCTCACTAATGCCTTTATTTGGCACTCTGCATATAGTATTCACTGCATATAACATTGCATCCTCAAAAGCGTAGCATATCCATCAAAGCGGATCATTACGCCATAGAAAAATTCAAACATGCATACAAAGCATAAGCCAGGTAATACAAATCAGCACTCAAATAAGACAACGATACTTCCCCACATAAAAAGTTTTCCTTACAAACTCCGATTGATATCTGTTACTACATTACAAATCTCCTTATGCCACGGTGCCGATACCTGGTATCCTCAATCTCTAGAAGAAGTCCCATTTTTTCTCTCCAGTGTGGATCGGACACAATGTCTTTCTTCGTCAGAATCGTTGTCTCCGAGGTTATTTCCCGTATGCTGCGTGCAGAATAGAGTGTGAATGAGGGTGGGCATTCAACCTATCTCATTTTTCAATCATTTGAATGACCATACTTGGTGTGTGGCAATTCGAACAATTGCCACTCTTGAAGAGTTACACCCTGCCTTTTGACCTGAGGGATTAATGTAGTTCTTATGCTTTGCAAGCATCGATATCCCGTGATTCTTCAGTATGTACTACTCTTTTGGGTCGAGTCTAGTCGTCACTAGTCTCCGTGGTCCCTTTCCCTCGTACGGGCAAACTTTTAGATCCAACCCTCGTTTTGTGTATCCTTCGCCTTCCGTCCTGGCAAATCATTTCAAGATCAATTCCCAATCCCCAGTAAGTCCATCTACCAAGCTTCTCAAACACTCGTATGTGTCATTCCTTAGATACTCGTATGTATCTCCTTTTGATACCCGTATGTATTGAGTCAAACACTCGTCCGTGTTATTCCTTGATGCTCGTCTGTATCCCCTCTCGATACTCGTATGTATTGATTCAACACTCGTCTGTGTTATTCCTTGATGCTCGTCTGTATCTCCTTTCGATACTCGTCTGTATTGATTCAACACTCGACCGTGTTATTCCTTGATGCTCGTCTGTATCTCCCTTAAATGCTCGTCTGTATTGATCAAACACTCGTCTGTGTTATTTCTTCGATACTCGTTTGTATCTCCTTTCGATGCTCGTCTGTATTTGATTCAAACACTCATTTGTGTTATTCATTGATGCTCGTCTGTATCTTCTTTCGATACTCGTCTGTATTGATTCAAACACTCGTATGTGTCATTCCTTTGGCACTCGTTTGTATCTTCTTTTGATGCTCGTATGTGTCATTACTTTGGTACTCGTCTGTGTCGCACGCTCGCGAAAAATGAACAGAGTCGCCACCAATATATTTATCCCATAAGGGAAAGGAATATCAGAGAACCTAGCAAGGGAAGGAACAGGGTCTTGCGACCAGAGAATAGGGTACGGGAGTCGGTTACGCAAGGGGAAGGTATTAGCACCCCTCGCGCCCATCGTACTCGATGGTATCCACCTATGTTTGTTTCTATCTAAAGGGTGTATCTATGTCTATGCGAATGAATGCAAAATGTAGGGAAAATAAAGAATTGTACTCGCACGGGCCCTACCCCGCTGCCTACGTATCCTTTTCAGGAATCAGAGTTACCGTAGCTCGGCTAAAGATTTTCTGTTTGTTTTTGTGTTTTTTAGTTGGGCGGAGTTAACGTTCGCACTCTTGCATAAGGGATCGACCTACGATGCGTACGAGCGGAAATGACATTGCCCTTAGGTGCCAACAAGGCAAAAGAAAAAGAAATGATTGGTTTGTGTCTTTTAGGGTAATTCCATGATGACGAGAACCCACTACAAGGTCTCGCATCACTTCCTTACTTTGTTTTAAATCTGACCATTTATTAATGTTTTAAGTGTTTTTGGTTGGTGTTTTTTAAGGGGATTTAATTTGTGACTTAGATCATACCAAAAGAGTTTTGTTTTGCATATTTAGAGAACACACATCTAGGCCTACGCCACAATCGTTTCTCTAAATAGCGGTTAAGAAATACATCGAGGCCTCACACCTCAATCATTTCTTCTCCGCTGAGTAAAGGAAATACAAAAAGGAGTTCTTTTGTGAATATTTAGAGAATGCACATCGAGGCCTACGCCACAATCGTTTCTCTAAATAACGGTTAAGAAATACATCGAGGCCTCACACCTCAATCATTTCTTCTCCGCTAAGTAGGAAAGAACATACATCGGGGCCTACGCCCCAATCATTTCTTTCCTACTATGAAGTGTAGTAATGGTATGATCTTTATCGATATTTATTAAGTATTTTAAAAGTTGAAAAGAAAATGAGTGAAACGGGGTACTAATCCTAAATTCTAATCTAAGTGTTATAATTCCTGTCTATGTACAAAAGGAACCTAAAAATGGCACAAACAAAATAGGCCTAAAATAAGGCCAAAAATACAAGCAATAAAATCACACAAGTGTCGTACAAAAATAACATGGAACTAGCACGAAAAATAATTCAAGCATTAGTACAAAAATGAAACTAAAAATACTACTATTTTTATGAGTTTTCTATAGCATTTTTTTACAAGATTTTCCAAAAGGATCTAACAATTGTATTCTAACCAAATCACCTAAACTCTACTTATCAAAACAATGATGATTTTTATTATGTTTTTCTTTCTAAATTCTGACCAAAATGAAATGATTTAAACTCTAAACCTAACAAAATCTTATTGCTTTTATATGTCCTTCTTATCTAAAAATACTAAAAGGAAAATTAAAGCTAATTACAAAAACATGGAAACAGGGGGGTTCAGACTGAAATCAGTGGTGCAGTAATGATAAGGGCGCCTGGCCCGAAATTGCTTTTTGTTACAGTTTTTTTGCATAGAATTGGGCTCATGTGGGGGGTGCGCTAGCAGCAATGGCGTTGAGCCCAATGGTGGATTGATCCATGATTCAGATTTTATTATCAAAAAATAAAAAAATAATAATAATAAATAAATTAAGACTAAGAAAATTAAAAACGAGAAGAGGAATTAGGGTTACGCTGATTTGTGACCATTGAAGTCCTCAGAACTCAGGCTTCTTCTCTTTCAACGGCGCCGGAATGATCTCCACCTCTCCGATCGATTTTCTCCGCCATTAAACGAACAACGCTCTTATCTCATCCTTCTTCCTCAATCGTTCTCAGATCAACTCTTCGGTTCTCTTCTTGTTGCAGATGAAATTACGATAGCGATTATGGCGATTGAAGCATGTGTCGCAACGAATGTCGAATAGAGATTAATTCGATGACGCTGCAAAGTCGAAGTTCTCCGTGGAATCTTGATGCGTGGCTGATTTCTTTGGTCGCGAGGAGATGAAACTGATTGGTGATCGATGGTGATTGTGGAGCATCTCGTATATTGTTAAAGCTTTGGATTGAATGAACGAATTGCGAGTTGAAGGCGTATTTCGAAGTTGCGTATTGCAGATGGAGATTGATGAAGATTATAAAGATTCGTTGTTGCCTTGGCTCTGAAGAAGATGATGAGATGAATTGAAGGTGATGTCGTTCGGTGAAGATTGAAGAGCTTGTTACGATTTTGCCACAGGTTTGTGATCCTGAAGTTTCTTTCCCCTTTCTGTTATGAGTTTGTTACTTCCTTTTCCTCTTCTCATTTTCCTGTTTAATTTCTGGTGATGAGGATGATGAGATTGAAGAGTGGTGATTATGTTTGAAGGTTGTTGAAGGTTGATGATATGAAGGAGTGTCGGAGATTGGTGGAGGAGTGTGAATTGGAGACGGTGATGATGAAGATTGTTGTAGAATCTGGAGATTCAAGGTTGATGCAGAGGTGAAGATGTAGTTGCGATGATGATCGGAGCCATGGATAGAAAAGATTCTGGTGATTTGAGGTGTGAAGAAGATCAAGAAGGACTGTTCTGAGAAGTGAAGAATGGGGAGAGTATTGAAGATGGCGAGACAAATGAAGAGAGAATCGAGAGAGAGCTCAGAGATGAAGAGTGACCTGTTATATAGAGGATTCCCGGTTAGTTACCTCTCGTCTGATTTCTCTTTCTTTTCTGTTATTGATTCTGTTGCCTTCTGTTAGTTTAACTCTGTTAGAAATGGTTAGGGGTTCTGTTTGGTAGTTACAAAATGCTAGTTATAACTCTATTTTTCTGTTGGTGATGGTTAAAGATTGGAATGAAGTTTAGGTGGTTAGGACAGTTAGGATATTGTTAGTTATGGTTATAAGAGTTAGTTACAAGGTTAGTTAGGAGTGGAATGTTTCGAAGTTAGTTTGAAATTCAGTTAGGAGGGAATAGAAAAGTTGGTTAGAAAAAGAAAATGAAATTGGTTTCGGGAATTTTTCTGTTGAATGCTGTCAGGATTATGGCTGAGTTTTTATATACAACAAGGGTGGATTTGTGTAAGTGTTTGATGGATGTATGGCTGGTTTTTTTTATTTGAGTTTCGTAGTGTTTGTATTGCAATGTGTATGTATGATAATGTGAATTGGAAATGATGCTTGAATGCAAGGCTGTTAGTAAGACTTGTTTTGGTTTGGTTATTTGTTTTTCTGCTGAGATTGGTTATTCTGTTTTGACAGTTAGATTGTTAGGAGGTTAGTTAAATGATAGTTGGGAAATGTTGGTTGTAGTGTTATGTGATATAGGCTGCTGGTACATAGTGTGGAGGGCTGAATCGATGTGTTGATTTTTGGTTTATATGAATGTAGGCAGTGAGTTTCATGTGCATGCTGATACTTAATTTTCTTTGTGTTTTCTGTATGCTGATGTGTTTGAATCGGTACTGTCTTCTCTCTCGCAGGTTGAGCACATGGTTACTTGGGATGGTTGAATGGATCTGCACCTTTGAATTCAATCCGAAGCTTGTTCTTATTTTCTGTTAAGTGAAGTGTAAGGGGCTGGTATGTGATTCTTGCAAGTGAAGCAATTTGGAACTTGAAGGTCACCGTGAAGTTGAAGCTTGAAGATTAGGGCAAGGATTAGGCTTTAGGAAATTCCAATCAACTTTATAGACCTTTTGTATGAATTTTTGTACTGTCATGAAGATTAAAACTAAGAACAATATACCAAAAGCATTCTTTCTCTCCTTTTTTTTTGTATTTCCTCTTGACATAGTGATGGACTTAGATGTATGACGGATAATATATGTTGTATGGGATTTGAATGTATGTGAATGCTATTTTGTATTTGGAATGAATGTAAATGGAACTTGAACAGCGATATTGAAATGTGGACTTTTTGCAATGGATTTTGAATGGAATTGTGAGTTTGTAATGAATGATGATGTTGAATGAAACTTGAAAAGGTGTTGGTGCTCTTGTAATCCTTGTGACCTCGATGATCCATTTTCAATACGCAAAGCGTTTCTCCTCTTTTTGCTAGCCTTTGACCGATACCTTGTTATTTAATTTTCAAGAACTTGCACATCAATGCTTAAAAACATCGATTCATTTTGAATATCTACAACTTTAGATTCGCTTCAAATCTCAACGAATGAATTTCAATCACCTTGCATCTTAAGAAAGCTTGGTTCACCTAACAAGTCTCCACCTTCAAATTTTAACGACAACTCTTGAATCTTTGACTTTAATTCTCACAGTCCAAATTAATTTGCTATTGAAGTAACAAATATATGATGAGAATTAGAAATTGTGTTGAGCAACTCTCTCTTCTATTTTGTTGCATTTGTAATTCAATCCCCCCATAACAATAATGCTTCGAAGGAATCCTTGAAGAAGATAATAATTGAGCATAGAAGAACACCTTAACATGAAATCCAATGAACTCAAATGAAACAACAATCTCAGACACCATGCGTAAGTAGCTCTAATCTCTTGATGCACACGGGGATATAGACCTTAATCCTTCGAACTTGGTACATCTTGAGATATAGTACCCCCGTATCCTTTGAATGAATGTGAGAGCCTCAAAGTAGTATAGGAACCCTAATTCTTCAAGATCCTTAATCCCAATGCCCGATTTATTGATTAATGATGCATGAGTGCTAGATGACCTAACGGGAGGTATGTACATGAGATTATGAAGCTAAAGCCAGTTAGAAATTAAGGGGTAGGACAAATTTGGGGTATGACAGTTTGTATTTTCTTTCGATGCTCCTATGTGTCGTTCCTTTGGTACTCGTCTGTATCTTCTTTTGATGCTCGTATGTGTCATTATTTTGGTACTCGTCTGTATCTTCTTTCGATGCTCGTATGAGTCGTTTCTTTGGTACTCGTCCGTATCTTCTTTCGATGCTCGTCTGTGTCATTCCTTTGGTACTCGTCTGTATCTTCTTTCAATGCTCGTATGTGTCGTTCCTTTGGTACTCGTATGTATCTTCTTCCGATGCTCGTATGTGTCATTCCTTTGGTACTCGTCTGTATCTTTTTCCGATGCTCGTATGTGTCATTCCTTTGGTACTCGTCTGTATCTTCTTCTGATGCTCGTATGTGTCATTCCTTTGGTACTCGTCCGTATCTTCTTCCGATGCTCGTATGTGTCATTCCTTTGGTACTCGTCCGTATCCTCTTCCGATGCTCGTATGTGTCATTCCTTTGGTACTCGTCTGTATTTTCTTTTGATGCTCGTATGTGTCATTCCTTTGGTACTCGTATGTATTTCCTTTCGATACTCGTCTGTGTCATTCCTCTGGTACTCGTTTGTATTTTCTTTCGATACTCGTCTGTATCTCTCTTCAAACATTCGTCTATGTCACCTTACCTTTCTGTCAAACCTATTTCTCTTCCAATCACTTTCACATCAACAACCATTTCCATTGAGAACCTTGTATTGGCACCTTGGCTACACTACAAGCTATCATCATCCAACTATTGCTTACCATAAATCCCTCCATCATAAAAACAAAAACTTCTCTTTCCCCAGCAGATATCAAAAACAAAAAATAAGGATAACACTTGCACCGTCTTTTCATGACAAATTTCTGGTCTTGGTATTTAATCTTCTTCTACCTCGAATGTTCGAAAGGCTAACGCCAATCTCACCTTCAGGTTTAAGATGATTGAATAGGGGCAGCTGTCATACCCCAAATTTGTCCTACCCCTTTAACTTTTATCTGGCTTAGGCTTATGCGTTTCATCATTGCATCTGCATACTCTCCATTAGGTCATTTAACACTTCATGCATTCATTAATCAATAAATTTGACATGGGATCGAGGATCTTGGTAGCTAGGGTTTATTTCCCTAATTCCTGAAATGATCAAAGGTGTGAGTCAGCTTCATTGAGATTTCACTGGGAATATATTTTATCAGTTGTCATCATTTATCAAGAAGGCCCTGTTTGCTCCTTCGATCACAAGGCATTGATTATAGATCTTGCACAAGCAAAAGGGGTGGATTCACCTGAGTTCGATCCATAAATCAAGGTTTTGTTCATTATTGATTCTAAGTAACTGCGTTGCTTAAGGAGCAAGAAGTTATCTCTTTGGCTCTCATGGAAGGTTGATGATGTTGCGTAATTGAAGGAGTTTGGAAGATTTTATTCACAAGACTGGATCATTTAGTGCACGTTGAAGAAAAAGGGTTTGGAAACATTTTGAGTAATTTGGAGAATATTAGAAGCATTTGCACCAAATTGACTTTTTGGTCAAAGTCAACCTTGGAATGTTGACTTTTGGCCAAAGTCAATTCCCTGGCCATCCTATATGTCCATTGGGGTCATTTGGTTTACAAGTCATTCAAATGTACAAGATCATGTATTTTGATTACAAAAGTCAAAGGAGCGTAAAAAGTCAACATGTTCACATATCACTGTCCAAGTTCCATTTACATTCATTCCAAATACACTTCAAAACCATATCCAAAACCAATACACCATTACATCATTACATCACCAACATCACTACATACATGGAAAGTACACAAAAATACACATGATCTCATAAAGCCTATTATTTCTAAACACTTTGCCATAAACCTCCGAATGACCTTCTGCTCCAAACTTCACATTGTCATCTTTAAACTTTGTGATCTATGAACATTCTTTAAAGGATGCTGCCAGCACCACTTTCATCCAACGAAACCAAAGCGGAGGTCACACATATAAAGCCAACATCCATAACACCTACATAAAGAGAAAACCACAAAATAAGGCATCACAAATTCAAGAAGATAACCTGTTTCAGCTCACCCAACCATCTTCCATTTATAGACCATTTATTTTCTATCATTCTGACCATCACTAAGGATTAACACCAGATGCATACATATCAACCATACCTACACTAATCCACATACAAAACCTGCATATCACACTAAATAAAAACCAACCCTGCAGCTCTACATACACTCTACAGAAAATCAAACTACAACTAACCATTTTACATTTTAACCTTCAGTTTCCTCTTGACTAACTCCCAAGCTCAGCTTATAGCTAACCTTGTCATACCCTAGCCATTCAATACTAACATAAAACCAAAATCCACACAGTTCAAATAACCCTCTGCATCAAATAGAAATTCAAACCATGTTCTTACCATTCATCATCCATATCAGTACATATATATGTACAGTTTACACCTATGTCCACCATCATCATCATGTTCAATAGGTTCAGCTTTTCACCAACCAGCAAACCTTCTAGTATCCCCAGCTTTTTACACCAATGCCATAACCCACATATCCCAAACAGACAGTTTAAATTCGCATCATTCAGCTCATCATTCAGAAATCACTCACCTGCTATCATGTTCGCATTGTACAGCCCTCCATAAACCATTCAATCAGCCCTGCAACATGACTCAGGAGGAATCATCTCAGTTCTGAACGTACCTGCACATATATATATCATACACACGGTTAAAATCCAGCTCCACATAGATCCAAGGAAAACCAAAAAAGCCATATACATATGCATGTAAACATGTTTAAAAACTCCATTTTATCATACAAATCCTACCTTTCACACTAAACCAAAATAGACCAAATAACCTGCCACACATCAAGAAAAAAACAAGGAATGCATCAGAAAAATAGCTCAGTTATCCATACTGAAACCGCATCGCATCTTACACCAATTCAACTAACTTCAAGCTCTAAACAGAAACAACAGAATTTTACTAACTTCCATAACTATCTCAACTAACTCCTAACTGTCAAAACCAACCTTGTAACCACCCCTAACTAATTACTAACTAACTGAAACAGAATTTTCCTCCCTTTAACTACCTTCAATCTCACCATTGATTCATAACTGATTTCAATCTCAGCCACCACTTTCTAACTAACTCTTCCCCTCTCTCAACCTATATAATAGAGCCTCCTCCACCATTTTCATCTCTTCACGTCATTTCCACCCTTTCAATCATCTTCACCAGACACACACTTCATTCATCTCCCACTCTCTACTTTTTTTTCTCACCTTCATCTTCTCCACACCTCAATTCAATCATCACCAGAAAAAGAGGTAATAGAAAAGTGTAGCAGAATTCAGAGGAGGAGAGTAACAGAAAAATTAGCAAAAATCATAACAGAGAACTCACCTCTAATAACCTTCAACCTTCACTATGAACAGAGAACCTTGGTTCATCTTCTTCACCCTTCATCGATTCAAAACCTCCAGCAACCATAATCTTCAAACTCACTGAACCGAACCTCTTCATCATCACCATCAATCACAAAAATCCTGCAGAAAATCACAAGCAGAGATGAGTCTTCAATTGACTGAATGCTCAATGTCGAAGAACAATAATCATCAACAAACTCACGATCTCGATATACCAAAACATCACAAGAATTCTTCATCGTGGCAATCGCTCGTCATCATCATCGCTCCACGAGATTTTTGTCTTTCTTCACATCTTCAATGCGCTGCGAACAACAATAACGCATCAACATCATCATCAAGAACACAATAAGGAATCAAGAACAATGAATCCTAAGCACATAGATGATGAATCAGAGAAGATGGAGGGATTAGAGAGAACATTGAGGAATGAGAAGACGAGATTGAGAGTCGAAGGAGACGGAGAGTGGCCGCGGCACCGTCGTCAATTGGTTGGGAATCTCCGGCCGTTTGCTCTTGCACACGAGAGAGAGAAGAACTTGAAAGGTCACATACTTTGACCTAATTCCCTTTTTGTCTTCTGCTGAATTGAATTAATATTGTTTTTAACATAAAGTTTTATTAATACAAAGTCTAATCTTAATCTAGAGAAATGTTATTAATTGAATCATTAACAGTAAATCAATAATCAAAATCTGGATAAACATTTGGATCATCCTTTGGCCTTCACCGAATCCCTGCTTGCACCCCCATAGGCCCATCTCTAACGCCCTTTTTTTGAACAAAAAATTGAAGCCTAAAAAAAATTCTGTTGGGCCAGAGCCCTGGGCCTTGCGCCTTAATTCCTAGACACACACTGTATTTTCTGTCTGAACCCCCTGTGCCACTCAAATTCATGCTAGATTTAGGTTTTGGTTCACATAGTTTTTTTCCTATTTTTTTGGCAATCTCAATGACATAAAAACCTCATAAAAAAATACTAGTTTAGCCTTAGTTAGAATTTAGGTTTTAGTATATTTTAGGATTGAATTAGAATTCCCTTAACACAATCAAACTCATAAAAATAGTAGTATTTTTAGGTTAATTTTTGCACTAATGTTTGAATTGCTTTTGTATCATTTACATGTTAATTTTTGTATAATTGTTGTGATTTTGTTTCTTAGCTTTTGGCCATATTTTTGGCCTATTTTGTTAATACTATTCTAATGCTCCTTTTAGAATTTGGTCACCATGTTAATATAAGGTTTAGATTCCCTTTGTACTTAAAACAATAACAATTATATTAGAAAATAGGTTTAGTTACCTTCCTCATTTTCTTTTTCTTTTTCAACCTTAAAAAACTTAATAAATACCGACAAGGATCATACCGTTGCTATTATTTTTCATAGTAGGAAAGAAATGATTGAGGCGTAGGCCCCGATGTATGTTCTTTCCTACTTAGAGGAAGAGAAATGATTGAGGCGTAGGCCTCAGTGTATTTCTTAACCGCCATTTAGAGAAACGATTGTGGCGTAGGCCTCAATGCGCATTCTCTAAATATTCAGAAAAAAGTATTTGTTAAACCGCAATTTAGAGAAATGATTGTGGCGTAGGCCTCGATGTGCATTCTCTAAATATTTAGAAAAAAGTATTTCTTAACCGCCATTTAGAGAAACGATTGTGATGTAGGCCTCGATGTGCGTTCTCTAAATATTTAAAACTCTTTTTGGTATGATCCAAATCACAAATAAATTCCCATAAAAAACACCAACCAAAAACACTTAAAACACCAATAAATGTTCAGATTTAAAACAAAGTAAGGAAGTGATGCGAAGCCCTGTAGTGGGTCTTTGTCATCATGAAATTACCCTAAAAGACACAAATCAATCTCTCTCTTCTTTCTAAGGGCAATGTTATTTCCGCTCGATCGCATCGTAGGTCATCCCTTATGCAAGAGCGCGAACGTTAACTCCGCCCAACTAAAAAACACAAAAACAAACAGAAAATTGTGAGCCGAACTACGGCGCTCTGATTCCTGAAAGGGATACGTAGGCATCAAGTCGCGGGGCTTGAACGAGCACAATTGTAAATAATTCCTTTTTTTCCCCGTATTTCTTTTGCATTCATTCGCATGTAGGCATAGACATAGTACACACCCTTTAGATAGAAACAAACATAGGTGGATACCATCGAGTACGATGGGCGCGAGGGGTGCTAATACCTTCCCCTCGCGTAACCGACTCCCGTTCCTGGATTCTCTGGTCGTAAGACCCTGTTCCTTCCTTTGTTAGGTTTCCTGATATTCCTTTCCCTTATGGGATAAATATATTGGTGGCGACTCTGTTCATTTTTCGCGAGCATGTGACAGTCACCGGTTGATCCGCCATAGTTGTCAAGCTACGAAAAGAACACGAGAAAACCAGGCTCTGATACCAACTGACGCAGTCGGAAGCCGCTCAAAGGAATAGCAAGCACTAAACCTTGAATGAAAACAGGGTTGCAAGCGCAAACCCTATAGATAAGCTCTGGAGTCCACCAGGAATAAAGAAAACTTTGGATTCTATTATAATAAAAGATATAATCCTTATGCCTATGCCAAAGGTCTTTAAATACAGAAAATAAATAAACCCTATTGGGCCTTATGGGCCTTTAATCCAAAACAAAATAAAATAAAACAAATAAAATAAAAATTGCTTAAATATTAAAACTAAAATTGCTCAAATATTAAAATGCTTTCTAACGTGCGATTTCTTCTTTGATACGCATAATCCTCCTACATCACTTTCTCTTTCAAATTTAAAATATCTTTCTTATTTGGACCTTAGTCGAAACAATTTCAATTCAAGTCCAATACCACCGCTTCTCCATTTTTGGAACCAGTTACAACACCTTTCTCTCTATGACTCACAATTTTAATGGCATGATCCCAAACAGTTTTGGAAACCTCAAAAAATTGATCTTTCTTCATCTCAGCTTGAATCCTTGGTTATACTCTGATGACATCTATTGGGTTTCAAAGCTTTCTTTGCTTCAAAGCCTTTCCCTAAATGATGTTTTTCTTGGGAGGGCACAAAATTTATTTAAGGTGCTTAACATGATTCCTTCTTTGTTACAATTAAATTTGAAGAACTGCAGCATAACCAAAATAGAGAGTGATTATCATCAAATTGTTAGTTAAGGGAATTTATCTAGCATTGAATATCTTAATTTTGCAAATAATGAATTTTATTATTCAGATCTGAATGTTTTTAGAAACACGAGTACTTCAATTGAATATATTATTCTTTCTAACAACAATCTCAGTTCAATTCCATTTTGGTTGAGTAATTGTGCCAAACTTAGATCTCTTTATCTTGGAAGAAATCTACTCATGGCTTACTTCCACCCCCTCTTCTAATACTTGACCTTTCTCAAACAAATTTGAATCTATTCCACATATTTTGGGAAAACCGGAAGGCTTGGAATACTTAAGCCATTCTAATATATTTTTAGGGAATATAATGTCAGGGAATATACCTTCATACCATTTCTCCACTCCTTTTCCTGAGACATGGAAAGTTTAAGTGGAACGAAGAACATCAAGTAGCTTTCGACAAGATAAAGCACTATTTGATGCATCTAAAGGATAGAAAAACACTTAGAAGGGGGGGGGTTGAATAAGTGTACTTTAAAAACTCTTCTGAATTTGAGAGCTTTTGAATTTGACAGCATTTATGTAAGTTTGTGCAAAGTGTTGTATTCAGCTTCTCATCAGAACTTCTATTTATAGGCGTTTGAGAAGATGACCGCTGGGATCATTTAATGCGTTGCGTGATCCGTAAAGCATTGCATTTAATGTTTCACTCATTTTTCAACTACCTCGAGCCTTGCTTTTCCTGCTTTAACTGACGTTGCCTTTAATAGCTTCTAACGTTCCTTTTATCAGTCAGCGTAGCCTGCCATCTTGTACTTGCTTTTGATCTGATCTTTGTTGATACAACGTTTGAATATATCAGAGTCAATCAGCTTGGTGCAGAGCATCTTCTTGTCTTCTGACCTTGAGAGCTTCTAGCGTGATACCATGAGAACTTCAGTGCTTCTGCTTCTGATCTCAAGTTCTTCTGATGCTTCAATAGACTATGTTCTGATTCTGCTTGACCATTTTCTGATGTCTTGCGAGAACATATTATGATGCTGCATACCTGAACCTTTTGGGTCAGTGCTTCTTGTGCTGATTTTATGCATACTCTTTATATATTTCCTGAAATGGAAATTGCATAGAATTAGAGTACCACATTGTCTCAAGCAAAATTCATATACATTGTAATCATCAAAACTAAGAATATTGATTAGAACAAATCTTGTTCTAACAATCTCCCCCTTTTTGATGATGACAAAAACATATATGAATGATATGAATTTGCAATCAGAATATCAGACGACTAAAGACAATTATGTTAGTACAAGATTTGTTCTGATCAATATTCTTAGTTTTGATGATAACAAGCATATGAATTTTGTATGAGATAATGTGGTACTCTAATACTATGCAATTTTCGTTTCAGGAATTATATAAAGAGTATGCACAAAATCAGCGGAAGAAGCACTGACTCAGAAGGTTCATCATGCAACATCAGAACATGGTCTGGCAAGACATCAGAAGATGGTCAAGCAGAATCAGAACATGGGTCTAAGGAAGCATCAGAAGATCTTGAGATCAGAAGCAGAAGCACTGAAGTTCTCATGGTATCACGCTCAGAAGCACTTCAAGGTCAGAAGACAAGAAGATGCTCTGCACCAAGCTGTTTAACTCTGATGACATTCAAACGTTGTTTAGACAAACATCAGATCAGAAGCAAGTACTAGACTGGCAGGCTACGCTGACTGACAAAAGGAACGTTAGAAGCTATTAAAGGCAACGTCAGTAGACACAACGAAAACAAGGCTCGAGGTAGTTGACAAAAGAGTGAAACATTAAATGCAATGCTGTACGGATTACGCAAAGCATTAAATGCTACCAACGGTCATCTTCTCAAGTGCCTATAAATATGAAGTTCTGATGAGAAGCTACGTTACGAATCTTGATATAACACTTGCGCATTATACAGAAACGCTGTCAAATTCAAAAGCTCTCAAACTTCATCATCAAGCTCACTACATTGCTGTTGTAATATCTTAGTGAGATTTAAGCTTATACTTAAGAGAAAATCACAGTTGTGATAATAGCTTTTTAAGAAGCATTGTAACTCTTAAAAGAATTTGTTTACATTAATTTGTAAGTACTAGAGTGATCAGATTGTTGATCAGTATACTCTAGCAACTCTTAGAAGTTGTCTAAGCAGTTTGGTCCTAGAGTGATCAGGTTGTGATCAGGATACTCTAGAAGACTTACCAGTTGTCTAAGTGGAAAACCATTGTAATCAAGTGTGATTAGTGGATTAAATCCTCAGGTGAGGTAAATCACTCCAAGGGGGTGGACTGGAGTAGTTTAGTTAACAACGAACCAGGATAAAAATCATTGAGCAAATAGTTTTTATCTTACAAGTTTTAAAGCTACACTTATTCAAACCCCCCTTTCTAAGTGTTTTTCGATCCTTCAATTGGCATCAGAGCGCCGGTTCTAAAGTGCAAGCACTTAACCGTGTTTAGAAAAGACTCAGGAAGAGAAAAACGCTTCAGTAAAAGATGGCTGGTGAAATTCTAACAACTACATCTACATCTGGCTCTGCTGAGCAATACAATGGTAACAATGGTTATACTAGACCACCAGTATTTGATGGTGAAAACTTTGAATACTGGAAAGATAAATTGGAAAGTTATTTCCTTGTTCTAAATGGTGAACTATGGGATCTTCTGATGGATGGTTACAAACATCCAGTAAAAGCTACAGGCGTAAGGCTTACCAGACAAGAAATGGATGATGATCAAAAGAAGCTGTTCAAGAATCATCATAAATGTAGGACTGTTTTGCTGAATGCTATCTCTCATGCTGAGTATGCTCAAGTCAAGGAGACTAAAGCTCTTGCTCTAATCCAGAAATATGAAGCCTTCAAGATGGAGGATGATGAAGATATTGAGAAGATGTTCTCAAGATTTCAAACGCTAACTGCTGGATTGAGAGTTCTGGACAAAGGCTGCACCAAGGCTGATCATGTAAAGAAGATCATCAAAAGCTTGCCCAGAAGATGGGGCCCAATGGTGACTGCGTTCAAGATTACAAAGAATCTGAATGAGGTTTCTTTGGAAGAGCTAATCAGTGCCTTGAGAAGCCATGAGATAGAGCTGGATGCAAACGAGCCTCAGAAGAAAGGTAAGTTTATTGCATTAAAATCTAATTTTAAAAAATGCACTAACGCTTTTCAGGCTGAAGAAGTAGATTCTGAAGAATCAGAATCAGAAGAAGAAGATGAACTGTCCATGATCTCCAGAAGGGTAAACCAACTCTGGAATAGCAAGCAAAGGAAGTTCAAGAGCTTCAGAAGTGCAAATAAATTTGAACGAGGAGAATCTTCTGGTGGCAGAAGATCTGACAAGAAGAAGGTCGTCTGCTATGAGTGCAATGAGCCTGGACACTTCAAGAATGAATGTCCAAAACTTCAGAAGGAGAATCCCAAGAAGAAGTTTCATAAGAAGAAAGGTCTTATGGCAACATGGGATGATTCTGAATCAGAATCAGAATCAGACTCTGAAGGAGAGCAAGCCAACTTTGCACTAATGGCCACAGTGGATGATGGATCAGAATCTACATCAGAATCAGATTCTAAAGAGGTATTTTCTGAACTATCAAGAGATGAATTAGTTTCCAGTTTGACTGAACTTCTGGAACTCAAGGCTCACCTTAGTATCAAATACAAAAAGCTGAAAAAGAAATTTGAATTTGAAACTAAGAAGCTGGAATTGGTAAATTCTGAACTGAAGGAAAAAGTTTTAAAATTATCCAAAGATAGTGGATTTCCTTCTTAATCAGAAAAATCCATTCCCAGTCTCAATCATATTCTGAAAGAATATAACTCGAGCTTCAGAAAGTTCCTATCTAGAAGTATTGGCAGAAGTCATCTTGCTTCTATGATATATGGTGTTTCTGGAAACAGAAGGTTTGGTTTTGGCTATGAGGGTGATACCTCACATAAATTTGAACATGTTGATGATTTGAATATCACATACAAGCCATTGTATGATCAGTTCAAATATGTCCATGCACATGATATTAGGCTCACTTCACATGCACAGAGTTTTAACACTGTACACACCAAGAAGCATGTGACACAACCTAAGAAATATCATGCTGTCAAACCTAAAGAATATCATGTTGTTCCTCCTGTTAACTATTATGCTAAACCCAAGTTCAATCAGAACTTGAGGAAGACTAACAGAAAGGACCCAAGAAATTGTGGGTACCTAAGGAGAAGATAATTCCTGTTGCAGATATCCTTAGTTGCAAAGAGGACAAAGCACAAAATGTCATGGTACCTGGACTCTGGGTGCTCGCGACACATGACGGGAAGAAGGTCTATGTTCCAAGACCTGGTGCTTAAACCTGGTGGAGAAGTCAAGTTTGGAGGAGATCAGAAAGGTAAGATTATTGGCTCTGGAACCATAAGTTTTGGTAACTCTCCTTCCATAACTAATGTACTTCTTGTAGAAGGATTAACGCATAACTTATTGTCCATAAGTCAATTAAGTGACAATGGTTATGATATAATCTTCAATCAAAAGTCTTGCAAGGCTGTAAGTCAGAAGGATGGCTCAATCCTATTTACAGGCAAGAGAAAGAACATTTCATATTTCCATCCTTTTGGATGTGTGTGTTTTATTCAAAATACTAAAGATCATCTTGGTAAGTTTGATTCTAAGGCACAAAAATATTTTCTTCTTGGATATTCTGAACGCTCTAAAGGCTACAGAGTATACAATACTGAAACATTGGTTGTAGAAGAATCAATCAATATCAGGTTTGATGATAAGCTTGGTCTTGAAAAGCCAAAGCAGGTTGAGAATTTTGCAAATATAGATATTGACATATCAGAAGCTGTAGAACCAAGAAGCAAACCTCCAGAAGCTGAAAGTCTCAGAAGCAATGGATCAGAAGATCAAGTTGCTGCATCTTTAGAGAATCTCAGAATTTCTGAAGAGCCAGCAGTCAGAAGATCTTCTAGACTCTCCTCAGCTCACTCAGAAGATGTGATCCTTGGAAAGAAAGACGATCCCATCAGAACAAGAGCATTCCTTAAGAACAATGCAGACTGTCAATTAGGTCTTGTTTCTTTGATCGAGCCAACTTCTATTGATCAAGCTCTAGAAGATCCAGACTGGATAATTGCCATGCAAGAAGAACTAAATCAGTTTACAAGGAATGATGTATGGGATTTGGTTCCTAGACCAAAAGGATTCAACATCATTGGTACTAAGTGGGTGTTTAGAAACAAGCTTTGAGAGAAGGGGAAAGTGGTAAGAAACAAAGCCAGACTGGTGGCTCAGGGATATAGTCAGCAAGAAGGGATTAACTATACAGAAACCTTTGCACCAGTGGCAGGGTAAAAACCTATTCGCTTATTAATTTCTTTTGCCACTCAGCACAACATCACTCTGTATCAGATGGATGTTAAGAGTGCCTTCTTAAATGGTTATATAGATGAGGAAGTTTATGTCCATCAACCTCCTGGTTTTGAAGACTCTAAGTCTCCAGAATATGTTTTCAAACTTAAGAAATCATTGTATGGATTGAAGCAAGCTCCTAGAGCTTGGTATGAAAGATTAAGTTCTTTCCTTCTGGACAATGGTTTCACTAGAGGACAAGTGGACACAACTCTTTTCTGTAAAACATCTAAGAAGGATATTTTAATTTGTCAAATTTATGTTGATGATATTATCTTTGGAACATATAATGCTTCACTTGGAAAGGAGTTTGCTAAGTCTATGCAGGCTAAATTCGAAATGAGTATGATGGGTGAACTCAAGTATTTCCTTGCGATTCAAATCAATCAAACTTCTGATGGAACCTATGTTCATCAAACGAAGTATGTGAAAGAACTTCTGAAGAAGTTTAATCTTTCTGAAAGCAAAGAAGTCAAAACTCCTATGCATCCAACATGTTTTCTAGGTAAGGATGAGGTAAGTAAGAAGGTAGATCAGAAGTTGAACAGAGGCATGATTGGATCTCTTCTATACTTAACTGCTTCTAGACCTGACATTCTATTCAGTGTTTGTTTGTGTGCTAGATTCCAATCAGATCCTAGAGAATCTCACTTAACTGCTGTTAAGAGAATTCTGAGATATCTGAAAGGTACTACTAACGTTGGTTTAGTCTACAGAAGATCTAAAGAATATAACTTAGTAGGATTCTGTGATGCTGACTATGCTGGAGATAGAATTGAAAGGAAGAGTACTTCTGGAAGTTGTCAATTTCTTGGACGCCATTTGATCTCCTGGTACAGCAAGAAGCAAGCTACCATAGCTCTCACAACAACAGAAGCAGAATATGTTGTTGCTGTTGGATGTAGCACACAAATGCTCTGGATGAAGAGTAAGCTAGAAGATTATCAGATATATAAGAGTAACATTCCTATTTTCTGTGATAATACTTCTGCTATATGTTTATCTAAGAATCCTATATTACATTCCAAAGCTAAACATATTGAGATTAAACATCATTTTATGAGGGACTATGTTCAGAAGGGTGTTCTTTCCTTGAACTTTATGGATACAGACCATCAATGGGCTGATATATTTACAAAACCCCTTGCTAAAGATAGGTTTAAGTTCATTCTGAAGAATATCAGTATGGACTTATGCCCAGAATGAGCAGATGAGAAGATCTTTGTATGAATAACTTCTGAAATGTGTTAGGACTAGGCAGCTATAAGAAATTATGATATTAATCAATTAGAAGTTCTGATTCTGTTATTACTAACGTTTCATTATCTAAGTTGATTCAGAAGCTCTTTTAAAGCAAAACAGCTGTCACTAGTCTTTCCAAAAAATGAACACATGTTCACTATTTTTGGACAAGCATGCGTGCAGTTGAGGAGACGCCGCCCTAGGTAACTGTTAAAATCATTTCATTTTGTCACTTTATCTCTCCTAACGTCATTTCTCATTAAATGCATATTGATGTCATTTTTTTTGTAATCATTTCATTTAAACAGTTTTCTTTTATTTTATTTTATTTTCTTTTTCAAATCGTTTAAATAACCCACTTCATCTTCATTTCATCTTTTTTGCTCTCTCTCCATTTGTGTGTCTCTCTCTTTGCATTCGTTCCTTCAAACCCTAGTTTCTGATCTGAAACCAAGCAAAATCATCATGTATTCATCATCAAGTTCATCAAGCCCTGTAGAAAGACTTACTTCTACTCAGATTCTTCTATGAAAGTATGGGTATGCTCCTCTGAAAACTTGCATGATACCCACTAACGAACTGGAAGTTCTCTGTGAATCTGCTGTGGATTTTGATAATCTAAGAACAAATGGCTTCCAGTGTGATGCAAGGATATTAGCACAAGGATGGTCAAACTATCTCGATAGATTGGTTGGACCAATTTATCCTGAACTGGCGAAGGATTTCTGGGTACATGCAACGGTTACCCCAACTGCCATCATTTCCTTCGTGCTAGGGCATGAAGTTGTTATTACTGAAAAGCTAATCAGGAAGCTATACAACCTGGATGATGAAGAAGGTTGCACCGGTCCTCAACTTGGAAGGGTTAACTGGTATCAGGTTGAACAACAAATCTCTCATGCTATAGGGCTTGAATCTCATAAAATAGTACTTTAAGGCCATTTTATCAAGTGTGGGCTGAGATTATCCTAGGTTCTCTTCACCACAGGAAGATGTTATTCTCCTCCTCCGCCTACATCAGTCCTGATCACAAGTATACTCTCTTCTGCATTGGCAGAAAGATGGAACTCAACATCTCTCACATTCTGTATGAGAATCTGAAGACTTCTATTGTTGAGTCAAGAGAGGAAGAAAGGGCGAAGTGTCCTCATATTCCAAGAAACACTATTCCTTTCGCCAGAATGATATCTGATATTCTGACTGAAAGTAATTTGCTGGATTCTATCAGGACCATTGGAGCGTCCCAATTTCTTGGAGTTGTTCAAGGTCCTATCTTCAACGGTGTTGATCTGTTCAGACTTCATCTCATCGAGAAGGTATCTTTTGTTGGTACAAGCTTTCCAGATATTTTGTCTAGGAGAGTTCCTGTTGAAGGTTTTGCCACCTTGTTTCAACTAGAACTTCACAAGGCTGTCAAGCACCACTTGGAAGATTCTGTTAGGAAACAATCTGACATTGATTCTGCATGGATGCATGGTAGGGTGCTTTTGTCAATGGCTGAACTTCAGAAGAAGGATCAGAAGAAACAAGAAGCAAGGCTAAAAAGAAAGGCCCAAGAAGATGAGGCCAAGAAAGCTAAGAAGCAGGGTCACCTATGATCCTGACAAGGTGAACACTCCAGAATATCAGCAGCAGTGAATAAGAAGTTCTCTCCGTGCTCCAAGATCTGCAAATGCTCCATCTGTAATTGTCTCCAGGCACGTTTTTACTCCTCCTTCTGTTCCTCAAACTTCTACCCAACCACCTCCTTCTGAACCATAAAACACCTTCACTATACCAAATCCTCCTCCACCTTCTCTCTCTACTCCTGTCTTAAACCCTACACCACTAAATATCCATCCCCCAACTCTTTCTGATAAGCCATCCTCATCAACCCCCATCATTATAATTCCATCTTCACCTACACCCATCATAGATATTCCTTCATCCTCAATCATCTCCAAAGATATCCCATCCTCTTCAAACACTGCACCTCCACCTTCTCTATCCCATCCTCTAAATACCAGAAAATCCAACCCTTACTGCCTTCTCTACCCTGACTACAAATTCACCTTCAACCCACATGAACTTGAACCCCATATCTACCTCGAGTTGTTCAGAAATGAAGTGATTAGCAGGCTGGACCTTCTGAAGGATGCTTTCTTCAATGGTCTTGATGATGTTTCTATAAGAAACCTCTGGAGAAGCTTTCGCCAGGATTTTCAAGTAGGAGCTATGGGAGTCCAGAAAAGACTAGTGGCTGCTGCCCCTGGTTATGCTGGTTATTTTCTGGAGGGTGATAATGGTATCTACTATCATCCCATCAGGAACAGGGTTGCTGTTGAGGAGAAGAGGTTTGTGGATGAGCTAGAAGAAGCAAGAATTGCTGCTGCAACGGAAGCTAACCCTTACAGGGAGATTGTGGTCTGGAGACCTCAATATCCTGTTCTGCTCAGAGACTTCAGGACTCTCTTTGAATTTCTGAGGGAAAATCCTTCTAAGGAAGACCCAAGCTTGGTCATTCCAGAAGTTGTTGACCCACCAGAAGTTGAAGGTCCTTCTGCTCCACAGAATCTTGTTGCCATTCTTCAGGCTCTTGAGAATGGAGATTCTGAGGTTCTTGCTGCAGAGTATGGAGATGCTTCTATGGAAGAAGCAGGTGCTGAAGATCATGTTGCTGAAACTATTCCTGTTGAGGAAAATCCTGCAAATGATTTGACTATGGAAGCTGCGGATCAGAATGCCATCCCTCTGGAAAGAAGTTGTGAAGCTTCTTCTGATGAACCTTCCCGTCTTGCAAGGACTTTGGAAGTCATTCAGAAGAACCAGGATGAGTAGAGATCAATCAACACTGAGTTTCGTGCTTTCATGGAGAGGCAGAATGAGAGCAACAATGGGATTCATGATATGCTGGCCAAGATCATGTCAAAGCTAGGGTCATCTTAGATTGAGTCTTAGATTGTTTTCTTTTTCTTTGCTGCATCTGTTTCTCTATGCATCTTCCCTTGCCCTCTCTCTTGTACTTCTGACAATCTTTTTCCTATGCTTAATGAAATTATCCTTTTCTTCTATGTGTTTGTCTTGTTTTTCATCTGAATCTTTTGTGTTTTTGATGTTATGACAAAAAGGGTGAGAAAAATGTGATAAATGATCTGATTTATTTTATCAGTTGCTGGGAGAAAGGCTCCACATTTCTAACAGAACTTGCAAAGTTCTATGTCTTTGAGTGTTGTTTTGCAGGAATTGAAGATCCTCTTTAAAGCTCAACATGAGAAGCAAAGAAATGAGGAAAAGAAATTCTATAAAGAATCAAGCTCATGGAAATTGCAGCAAGCTGAGTGCTATAAAGCTTCAAGGATCAGAAGCAAGAAGGAAGAATGTTCTGATATTCTGATGATAAAATATACTTTCATTCTTATTACTTATATGTTCTGATGCATGTTTTTAGTTACAAAATATGCTCTAAAACACTATGATTGTTTGATCTGATACATACTATATGTTCTGAAACATATTCTATGTTCTGATTCATTCAAGCTGACTTTTTTCGTTTAGTTTGTTCTGTAACATTTTAGGATGTAGAGATGCTCTGAAGATGCTATGGTACATTCAACAATGTTCTGATATAATCTAGCATGCAATGACTCAAGAAGAAATTCAAGCTCTGAAGCTGTCCAATGGAAGCAAGAATCAGAAGCTATGAATATTCTAAAGATCTAGGAAATTCAAGTTCTGAAGTTGTCCTATGGAAGCAAGAATCAGAAGTTGTGAATGTTCTGAAGATCTAAGCATATGTGAACGTCTCAACTGAAATACTTAGGGAAGTCTTTTATTTATAAAATTCTTCTAGTATTTATCTCAGGGGGAGATTATTTATCTTAGGGGGAGATTGTTAATCTCAGGGGGAGACATATTCACACAATGTCTATATGCTTATGCTATAGCTGTGTAATTGTCCTTAGCCGTCTGTCTTTTCTGATCGCAAATTCATATCATTTATGTATGTTTTTGTCATCATTAAAAAGGGGGAGATTGTTAGAACAAGATTTGTTCTGATCAATATTCTTAGTTTTGATGATAACAAGTATATGAATTTTGTATGAGATAATGTGGTACTCTAATACTATGCAATTTCCGTTTCAGGAATTATATAAAGAGTATGCACAAAATCAGCGCAAGAAGCACTGACTCAGAAGGTTCAGCATGCAACATCAGAACATGGTCTGGCAAGACATCAGAAGATGGTCAAGCAGAATCAGAACATGGGTATAAGGAAGCATCAGAAGAACTTGAGATCAGAAGCAGAAGCACTGAAGTTCTCATGGTATCACGCTCAGAAGCACTTCAAGGTCAGAAGACAAGAAGATGCTCTGCACCAAGCTGTTTGACTCTGATGACATTCAAACGTTGTTTACACAAACATCAGATCATAAGCAAGTGTTAGACTGGCAAGCTACGCTGACTGACAAAAGGAACGTTAGAAGCTATTAAAGGAAACGTCAGTAGACACAACGGAAACAAGGCTCGAGGTAGTTGACAAAAGAGTGAAACATTAAATGCAATGCTGTACGGTTTATGCAAAGCATTAAATGCTCCCAACGATCATCTTCTCAAGTGCCTATAAATATGAAGTTTTGATGAGAAGCTACGTTACGAATCTTGATATAACAATTGCGCATTATACAGAAACGCTGTCAAATTAAAAAGCTCTCAAACTTCATCATCAAGCTCACTACATTGCTGTTGTAATATCTTATTGAGATTTAAGCTTAAACTTAAGATAAAATCACAGTTGTGATAATAGCTTTTTAAGAAGCATTGTAACTCTTAAAAGAATTTGTTTACATTAATTTGTAAGTACTAGAGTGATCAGGTTGTTGATCAGTATACTCTAGCAAGTCTTAGAAGTTGTCTAAGCAGTTTGTTCCTAGAGTGATCAGGTTGTGATCAGATACTCTAGAAGACTTAGCAGTTGTCTTAGTGGAAAACTATTGTATTCAAGTGTGATTAGTGGATTAAATTCTCAGGAGAGGTAAATCACTCCAAGGGGGTGGACTGGAGTAGTTTAGTTAACAATGAACCAGGATAAAAATCATTGAGCAAATAGTTTTTATCTTACAAGTTTTAAAGCTACACTTATTCAAACCCCCCTTTCTAAGTGTTTTGCTATCCTTCAAATTACACAGTTATAGCATAAGCTTATAAACGTAGTGTGTGAATATGTCTCCCCCTGAGATGGATAATCTTCCCCTGAAATAAATACAGGAAGAAATTTATAAATAAAGGACTTCCCTGAGTATTTTCCATTTCAATTGAGACTTTCACATATGCTTAGACCTTCAGAACATTCAGAGCTTCTGCTTCTTGCTTCCATAGGATAGCTTCAGAGCTTTGAATTTCTTCTTGAATCATTGCATGCTGTCGCTACCGCGAAAATTAACAGAGTCGCCACTAACATATTTATCCTGAAAAGGAAGGGAATGCCAGCAAACCACAAAACAACACAACGGTCTCACGACCAGAGAAGAGGGTAAGGGAGTCGGTTACGCGAGGGGAAGGTGCTAGAACCCCTCGCGCCCATCGTACTCGATGGTATCCACGCTAGTGTCTAAATCTATGGGTGTAAGCAAACTGCGCTAACTTGGACTAAAATGAATGCAAAATGTAGGGAAAAGAAAGGATTGTGCTCGCACGGGCCCTACCCCGCTGCCTACGTATCTGTTTTGCAGAATCAGAGCTATCGTAGCTCGGCTAACTAATTTCTGTTTGTTTTGTATTTTTTAGGTGAACGAGTTACATTCACACTCCGCTGCTCGACCTTTGGAGACTTATGCTTGGGAATGGAGCGGAAATAACAAGTTCTTAAAAAAAGAAAATCAAAGAGTGTGGTTTGTGTTTTAAAGAATGCATGAGGAAGACCTAAGCTAAGGGGGAAAGCTTGCTACCTAATGTTATCATACAAAGGGTGCAAGTCTAAACTAAACTATCAACCTACGAGGGAAAACGGAAGCAAACAATGATATCACACAAATGAGCATCCGCTCGTAAAGCAAACAAACCAACGGTACTGAACGAATGGTAGAAAAGCGGTCCCGCCATAGCCAAGGGGAGCAGCTCAACCCAAGTCAACCAAGCATTAGACCTCGCGAAAATGATCGGGCCATAGACAAGAGGGCGGACCCCTCTCAGCAACCAAGCCGTCACGGATCGTAAAGGAAAACGGTGCGTGCGTACACCTGTCGCACGCTCGCGAAAATGAACAGAGTCGCCACCAATATATTTATCCCATAAGGGAAGGGAATATCAGGAAACCTAACAAAGGGTAAGAACAAGGTCTTTCGACCAGAGAATCAAGGTACGGGAGTCGGTTACGCGAGGGGAAGGTATTAGCACCCCTCGCGCCCATCGTACTCGATGGTATCCACCTATGTTTGTTGCTATCTAAAGGGTGTGTACTATGTCTATGTCTATGTCTATATGCGAAAGAATGCAAAATGTAGGGAAAATAAAGAATTGTACTCGCACGGGCCCTACCCCGCTGCCTACGTATCCTTTTCAGGAATCAGAGTTACCGTAGCTCGGCTCACGATTTTCTGTTTGTTTTTGTGTTTTTTAGTTGGGCGGCGTTAACGTTCGCGCTCTTGCATAAGGGATCGCCTACGATGCGTACGAGCGGAAATAACGGTGCCCTTAGGTGCCAACCAGGCAAAAGAAAAAGAAATGATTGGTTTGTGTCTTTTAGGGTAATTCCATGATGACGAGAACCCACTACAAGGTCTCGCATCACTTCCTTACTTTTGCTTTAAATCTGACCATTTATTAGGTTTTTTGAAGTATTTTTGGTTGGTGATTTTTAAGGGGATTTAATTTTGTGACTTAGATCATACCAAAAGAATTTTGTTTGTTTTTTGAATATTTAGAGAATGCACATCGAGGTCTACACCACAATCGATTCTCTAAATGACGGATAAGAAATACATCGAAATCTACATTCCAATCATTTCTTTTCCGTTTAGTAGAAAAGAACGTACATCGGGGCCTACGCCCCAATCATTTCTTTTCTACTACGTGGGGAAGAACGTACATCGGGGCCTACGCCCCAATCATTTCTTTCCCACCATATATCAGAAGTGTGACAGTATGATCTTTGTCAGGTTTTTATTAAGTATTTTAAAAGTTGAAAAGAAAAAGAAAATGAGAAGGGAACTATTTCTAAATTCTAGTCTAAATTGTCTATACAAGGGGAAATCCTAATGTTAACATGGTGACTAAATCCTAAAAGGAGTAATGAAAAGGTACTTAACAAAAATAGGCCTAAAATAAGGCCAAGAATAAGAGCAATAAAATCGCACAAGCGACATACAAAAATAACATGAAATAGTACAGAACGATTCAAGCATTAGTACAAAATTAAACTAGAAAATACTATTATTTTTATGGCATTTTTATGAAGGAGAATTCAAAGGATTAATGTCAAAATTAACCTAAAGTCTACTATTTTTATGAGTTTTATTGGTGTTAAGGGAATTCTATTTCAAATCTAAATTGCACTTAAAGAACCTAAATTCTAATAAGTCTAAACTAGTATTTTTATTGTTTTTCATGCCAATTTTTATCAACACAACTAGAACCGAAAAATGTCAAAATATCTACATCTAAAAAGGAAAACATGGAAACAGGGGGTGAATTCGTGGGCTATGGTGGTGAGACTCAGCAAATCAGGCTTGACCCAAGGCATTGTTTGATTCAGATTTTTATTAAGCCAAAAAAGGAGTATGAGGTTGGGCCAAATGGGGTGAAGACCATGAGAAATTCGTACCAGGCCCAAGGCATTACTGATACAAATTGTTTATCCAGATTTTTTTATCAAAATAAAAAAATAAAAGAAATCAAATTAAATTAAGAAAGAAGAAAAAGGGATTAGGGTTACCGATTCGTGACCTTTGACATTCTCCTTCCCCTCTCTCGCGAACGGCGCCGGCAACAGCACACACGAGCCGCCGTGAATCAAACAACATCACCTCACCATGCGCTTCTCTCCATCTCACTCTCATCTCCTTCATCTTTCAATTCGTTTCAGACTCTCTCCTCTCGATCCGAACCCTCAGACGGAACGGCGCCGGAGAAACACACCTCCAAGCGACCACCTCCGCTCACCACCGTGAAAAACCTCTCCGACTATCATCGATCTACTCTCAAGTCTCCGTCTCAATCGACTGTCTCTCCCTCCGATTTCATCTCCGATCTCATCTCTCTATCGATTCGTTTCCGATTCAAGGCAGGGATGAGTCAGGTACGCGTCTTCAATGCTATTCCTCTCTTTTTCTTCGCGCGTTTTCTCCGTTTCTATAACGTTGTAATTGTTGCCTTCGACGCAGGGAGGTTGCGACGCCGTGAATGGTCGCGTTCTAATGTTTGAACGCCGCTTCAGCGATGCAGTTGCCGATTGATGCGAGATTAGTCCTTGATGATGTTGAACATGGTGGAGATCGAAGGTTGTGATGCCGTGGTGATGAATGATGGATCGAGAGCGTTTTTCTTCAGAGTTTGTTACAAGGTGTTCAATTCTGTTACAGAGATTTTCTCCTTCTTCTTTTTTTTGTTGAATTTTCTTTGGTGATTTGAATTGGAGAGGTGAGGAAGATCAAGAAGGTTGAATGAAGGTGGTCAAGAGGTTCTTGAAACAGGGGAGGGAAGGAGATGATTGAAGGTGATGATTGTGGAGAGTTGAAGGTGGTGGATTGTGGAGTGAAGAAGATGAATGACGAAGGTGAGGGAAGAAAATGGAGGAGCTTGCAGAAAAAGATGGGAGTGAAGTGAAGGTTATGATGAATGAAGAATCGAGAGAGTCCATGAGAATGATGGAGAAGCTCTTATATAGAGGTTGGTTAATCCTCCTTTTCTGTTATATTTCAGTTTTTGATTCTTCTCCTCCCTTCTCTTTTCTGATTCTGTTTGCTGAGTCTGGTTGTTACGATTCTGTTAGGAGTGTGGAGAGTTAGTTACAGACTTATGGGAAGTTAGTTATGTATGGTTATGCTTGTTTTTTTTGTTACAAAGTTAGTTAGTATAGAAATCAGTTAGTTAGGGGTGGTTATGATATTGGTTTTGATATGTTCTTTTCTGTTGGTTTTATATTATGCAGAGTTTGGTTCTGAGTTCAGAAGTTAGTTGAGCCTAGGGGAATTTGAATTGTTTTGAAGTTGGTTTAAAAAGTCAGTTAGATGGCAGTTATAGTTCTGTTTTGTTGTTGGGATTCGGGGCTGCACGGTTGATGAATTGTTGGCTAAGACATAGGTTTTCTTTTATGACAGAATGTTCCCCTTGATTGCAGGCCTGGCATTGGTGAGGTTTTGACATATGGTGAGTATTAATCTTTTGAACTTGTGTATGAATTTGACACTTGATTGCAGACTGTCTTGAAGTGGAATGAATAGACCTTGTATTGCATTTGTGAACATGTCTTGACTTTGACATAGCTTGGAACTTATATGGTTTTGGCATGGATGTATTGTGGATTGGTTTAATGACTATTGGTTGCTGAATTTTATATGGGCAGCCCTGTTTTGTACTTATGAACTACATGGTTAGGCTGTTAACAGTGTGAATGGCTGCGGTTTATTATTCCCTTTTTTACAAAGAATGAATGTGACTGTTTTCTGTTCTTTTGGTTTACAGGGCTTATGCAAGGCTGTTAGGAGGAGGCAGCTTACTGAAAGGCTTGAAGATGTGAAGTAACATTAGGAACAATAGGCTAACAACATTTTTTGATGTGATTCTTTTGTAGTTTGATTTTGTAATGGATATGGTTTTGATGTAATAAATGGTCTTGAATTTTGTAGTGAATTTTGTAGAGATTATGATGAATAGACTTGATGAAGGCATGGATACTTGTGGTGAACATGTAATACGTTTGATATTGAGTGGATGTGAATTTTGAATGAATTGAATGTATGGGCTTTGTATGGATAACTTGTTTTTGTCACTCACTGACTCTGAATGTGGAAAAGAATTTCTCTCCACTTGTAGGCTTTGAATTTCAACTTTTCATTCATCCCCTTTTAAATTTTCTAACCTTCTCCGATTCTTACAACATTCGAAAGCTTGAATAAGCACCGGAACATAGGGTTGAAACCAAAGTTCTTGAAAGTATTTATAGTCGCAATTCAAATTGACACCAATAACCTCCTCTCTAAGCAAGCACATTAAGAACCCCAACCCATTTATTCTTTGACCTTTAAAATCAAATCAAACACTTGTAATAGAAGATGCCCACCTGAGCGAGTCATAGTCTTGAACTACTATATGACCAGGGAAATAAACCCTAGGTCAAACAATAAATCCTCTGACCACGTATACATTAACCCATTGAACCACCAAACACTCTTAATAATGATGAGACCACCAAGTGTCTAGGGAAATAAACCCTAGGTCAAGAGATCCATATACACAGAAACCATCTGATCAAACGCCTTTTAGAAGACCTGTACCAATCATAGTCTTGTTTAAGTGTCAAACATCCCCCTTTTTTGAAGAAACGAATAATCTTTTGCCAAGATCTATGTGAAACTCCGGCTTGCTTCATGACCCTTGATCCCTTGCCAGATTATTGATTAATGAATGCATGAGTTATGTTAATGACCTAATGGGAGGTATGTACATGAGATTATGAAATGCATAAGCCTAAGCCAGATAAAATTGGAAGGGTAGGACAAATTTGGGGTATGACAGCTGCCCCTATTTAATCTTCTTAAACCTGTAGGTGAGATTGGCGTTAGCCTTTCGAACATTCGGGGTAGAAGAAGATTAAATATCAGAGTACCAGAAATTTGTCCTAAAGAGAAGGTGGTGTAAATGTTATCCTTATTTTTGTTTTTGTTTTGATATCTGCTGGGGAAAGAGATTTTTCGTTTTTCTGGTGGAGAAAGTTTATGGTGAATAATGGTTGAATGGAGATAGCTTGTAACGTAGCCAAGGTGCCAATACAAGGTTCTCGATGAGAATGATTGTTGTATGAAACTGTGATTGGAAAATACGGGTTTGATGGAAAGGTAGGACCTACGATCCATGACTCGAAAATAGGGTAAGGTCAACGGACCTACGACCCACAAGAATTGAAAAAGATGAGGATAAGGTCAACGGACCTACGACCCACAAGAATGAAAAGATGAGGATAAGGTCAACGGACCTACGATCCACAAGAATGAAAAGATGAGGATAAGGTCAACGGACCTACGATCCACAAGAATTGAAAAAGATGAGGATAAGGTCAACGGACCTACGATCCACAAGAATTGAAAAAGATGAGGATAAGGTCAACGGACCTACGATCCACAAGAATGAAAAGGATGAGGATAAGGTCAACGGACCTACGATCCACAAGAATGCAAAGGATGAGGATAAGGTCAACGGACCTACGATCCATAAGAATGAAAAGATGAGGATAAGGTCAACGGACCTACGATCCACAAGAATGCAAAGGATGAGGATAAGGTCAACGGACCTACGATCCACAAGAATGAAAAAGATTAGGATAAGGTCAACGGACCTACGATCCACAAGAATGAAAAAGATGAGGATAATGTCAACGGACCTACGATCCATAAGAATGCAAAGGATGAGGATAAGGTCAACGGACCTACGATCCACAAGAAATGAAAAAGATGAGGATAAGGTCAACGGACCTACGATCCACAAGAAACGAAAAAGATGAGGATAAGGTCAACGGACCTACGATCCACAAGAAATGGAAAAGATGAGGATAAAGTCAACGGACCTACGATCCACAAGAAATGAAAAAGATGAGGATAAGGTCAACGGACCTACGATCCACAAGAATGAAAAAGATGAGGATAAGGTCAACGGACCTACGATCCACAAGAATGAAAAAGATGAGCATAAGGTCAACGGACCTACGATCCACAAGAATGAAAAAGATGAGGATAAGGTCAACGGACCTACGATCCACAAGAATGCAAAGGATAAGGATAAGGTCAACAGACCTACGATCCACAAGAATGAAAAGATGAGGATAAGGTCAACGGACCTACGATCCACAAGAATGAAAAAGATGAGGATAAGGTCAACGGACCTACGATCCACAAGAAAATTATTGAAAGCACTTAGACTGGGGATTGGGGATTGGTAAAACCAAGTATCGGCACTGTGGATGGAGGAGATTTGTATTGTGGTAGCAGATATCAGTCAGAGTTTGTAAGGACATTTTTCTGTGGGGAAGTATCATTGTCTTGATTGAGTGCTGATTTGTACTATCTGGCTTATGCTTTGTATGCATGTTTGAATTTTTCTATGGCGTAATGATCCGCTTTGACGGATATACTACGCTTTTGAGGATGCAATGTTATATGCAATGAACACTATATGCAGAGTGCCAAATAAAGGCATTAGTGAGGTAAACACCAGGGAGAATCCCCTTAGTGTTAAGGACCATGTGGAGGTGCCAATAGATATTGGACTTTGATTTGTAAGATACACTTTTCTTTGACTTGAAGAATGATTTCGGACTTCTCACCATGTGCCACTGCTTGGAGGATTTTCAGCTTAAGGAGATTCCCTTGATTCACCATGTTAGGGGATGAGAAATCCAGATAAGGAGCCTTGATTAGGGAAGTAGGACAACTCCTAGGAGAAATAAACTCCTATGCTTGAGGAATGGAACAAACTCTTGGGAGAAATAAACTCCATGCTTGGGGAGAGACCAAGATTCTAGGAGAAATAAACTTCTATGGTCATGGAGCGACAAAAAACTCAGAATCGTGCCCCAAGCTTCGTGACTTATGGAGGAATTTGCCCCAATGGATCTTTGGAGAGATTTGTCAAATCTCGACGTAACTGCCCCAGGTTGGTTGAATTTGAGAGATTCCTCGACTCAATTGCTCCAGATATGCCAAATTTGAGAGGTCAAACCTCGATTCAATTGCCCATGATTAGGTACATCTTACTAGAATCATCAAGCTTTCTTTGTTTTGAAGTCAAACAAACATGGAAACAACTTTACCACGCTCAACGGAGTCTTCAAACTCTTCTCCTCAGGGTAATCAAAGAAAGCATTAACTGTTCATGCCCAACGGAGTTCTTTGGATAACTTGCCCCTTGATTGTCAACATTTGAGATGATTAGCTTTTCCTCCTCGGAGTTCTCAAGTCTCTTGTACTTTGACATGATCAAGTTACTCACTGATTCTCATCCTGAAATTTTTTTGATGTTTAAGCAGATGTTTTGTATGCAAAAGAATGTTAATTCTAAGAATGATAATTCTAATGCAAAGCCTATGTTAGTCTTGAAGTTGTAAAACTTTTTATGAAATGAGGTTGCGACCTCTTGTGACCGAATCACTAGTTGACACAACCTCGATTTTTGTGTATGGAAGATAAAGCAAAAGTACGATACCAACATGGATATGGGTCACACTTCATTGGGAGTCAGTTAAACGCTATCTCATCGGAGTGCGCTTTCAAGATAAACCCTACTTCAATTAGGACTTTTAAGGGTTGTAATTTGGCCGGGTTCACGGTTTTTAGAAAACAAAGGATTTTTAGGCTCAAAATTATTTGTACCCACCCCCTTCGTGATGTTCTCCATTCCTAGGTTCAATTAACTCGACATGAGTGTTTATCCCTCACAAGGAATTTGGAATGGTTGAGGAATCAATGAGGTTTTTTGGATATGGCAGTCACTCGCTTTCTTATTCTTGGTGTCTGATCACACGACTTTGTTCTTTTGACGAGGGTCTTTATTTTGTAATCCTTGTTTTTCGCTTCTGCTTTCCCTAACTTTTGCCTGGACTAATTCTTTTGAATTTTATTTTGGAGTCCAGCGGGATGCCCTAACTTTTGCCTAAGTCATTGTTTTCATGTTGTTGACTTAGCGGGCTCTCTCTTTTTTTTTTTACTCCTTTTTTTTTTGAACAAGTCGTGTGACCTTGCGTTGCTCTCGATTTGTTTGAAATATTGTGACTGCCTCATTCTCTGATTGATGAGGGATAACCATTGTGGCATCGTCCTCTTTTGACCTCTTGATGGAATAAGGATAATCATTGCGGTTTTGACATTCCTCAGCCCTTTGAAGGATAACCCTTGTTGTATCCTTAGATTCATACCTTTCTGGTAAGTTCTGAACACTCGATCAAGTTAAATGAACACTACCCTTCCCCAAGGTCAAAATGAGGGTTTTTATGATTAGAAAAGAAACTCCTACTTCAAGGCTCAAAGGGGTTAACGAGGGTCTATCTCCCTTATATCTCCGGTGTTTAGGGATTCGAAACAATGCATGTACATCCTCAGAAGGGTTTTATTCAAAAACACACGATTAGAGATTTTGCGTTTTTATTTTTCATCATTCTCCCTCAGCTTTTTGCCTAAACAAGCAATTAGTAAAGTTGGTATCGTATTGCCAAAAGCATTTTATGAGTGAAAACGAATGGATTACTTCAAGACAAACATAAACAATGTATTATGATTTTCATTCAGAAATTAACAAGTTTTTACATGCTATTGATACTTAAACACACAAAGGAAGAATTACCATGAGAATGCAATAAGAAACTAAATGAATGCCATTGTTGAGGAGACTTGACTCCGTCTGGACTTATTGATCTTGAATACTTCTTGCAGTTTTTGAGACCTCATAGGGACTTCAACTTATGCATGAACCTCTTGGAATGAACGACACACAATCCTCAGTTGAATGACTTTTGTGCTCCAGCAGGGTAGTCAATTAGTATCATCATGTGTTCCTTCCAAACACTTCAGATTACTTCAGAGGAAAACTCCAACGAAGTCGCCCAAAAGTTGTCAATTTTGCCTTACTTTAGGGATTCGAGCAATGCGGGTGGTGCAATGCTCAAGATAAGAGCACGTCTTGCTTATCCCTCGTGCGGGAGCCCCAAGCATAGTTGCTAGAGTAGTAATCGCCATCCTAAATGGAAAGAATCTTGTATGATCATCAACTCAAGAGATACTTGTGGTGAAGAAGACCCAATACTAGAATCTTAACCAATTGTGATTCCAACAAACAAGGAAACGAATGAGTACAAGGCAATAGAATCACGTCAATTTGTTTCTCATATTCTTCTTGTCTCTGTTAACTAGCAAGGCCACTGAGAAGGAGATCCTGAGAAAAGGCAACTGATATATGAAGTAGAACCTTGAGAATGAGAAGCATTGTGAAGAACACTCTTGATTATCACACGGAAGAAGATTCTGACGAAGTCACCCAAGAATTTGTAATGCTTTAGGGATTCGAGCAAGGCGAATGATGCAATGCTCAAGATAAGAGTGTGTCTTGCTTATCCCTCGTGCGGGAGCCCCAAGCAACTTCCACATATGTACAGGATATGATTACCATTTTAGCTTCAATATCCATCATTAGGAGTGAGAGTGGATGATCCTTGCATTTCTTGATATCAGGCATTAGGCACAAACCAATAACATCTGAATCAGCGGAGTCACGACTTTTTATGGATTCCAAACTTTCTTCCAAGTGGTAAAACCTTTTGTCAATTTGAATAATCGGGAACTTGAAGACTTCAATTTCCAATGGTGTATTTCCTCCTTAACAGTGATAGGAATCTCAGCAATACTTCAGAAATTCTGATTAATAGGACCTTCTCTTGAGGTGAGTTTAACATTCCATTAGGCCTATGAGGAACATGTCTCAATTCTTCTTGTCAAAGAGAAAAGGCTTGAATAACCTCCATACACTGATTCATGTCAGTCTCCATTTATGTTCTCATCTCACTCAAAAACCTCACGGAGTTGTTCCAATGCTAACTTTCAAGCACATAACGGTGAGAAGTCAAATCTGTTGTTGATGTCAAAGTCTGAATAGAAAGGGCTCCATAAGCTTCTGATAGAACCATGAAATGCATGATAGTATGAATGCATGTTTCATTTATGAGAGATCCTAAAGTCTTTTCATACACTTTCATTTTTCTTTTTTTTGGAATCAAAGCTTCTCTTTTTTTTTTTGTATAGAATATCTTTTCTTTCTTTTTTTTTATTTTTCTGTTTCCTTTTTTCTTTTTCTCTTTTTTTGGAAATAGACTTTAGGATCCCCCATAAATGAAGTGGATAAAGAAATGATGTTATGCGATGCAACAACATGGGGTCAACGGTCCACATAATCTTAGTAACCACTGTACAATCCTCTGAATAACTGATATAGATCAGATGTCATGAGATCAAAGGTTCGGCCTTGTATCATGGAACCATAGGAACAATAGTCACCACCATAACAGAATAGTCACCAACGGTACCTGTCATGTATATCCCTCCCCACTCACAGGTGTGGTCTAGGTCAGGGTAGGTCAAAATGGCAACCAGCGTTATCAGTCCTCCTGAGGCACCAATGTTGTTGCATCTACATGCCAACAATGATACCCCATTTGGACCTCGACTGGGCGTGGGTCTCATGATCGCACTAGACAAGACCTGACATCTCATCGGCGTCATGACTATCCACTCTATCCTAGGTATCCTATGTGTCAACTCTGGCCTGGGTATTGGGCCTTTTACCTCAAAGAAACAATCCCACCCAACCTGCAAACAGTGAAAATATGTGGCCTCCACGGAGACCCATAATATAGTCCAGATGCATGCGGAAAGTAAACATGATATGCAAGCAAGAAATAAACATGATATGCAAGCATATATACAAGATGTAAACATAAACAAACAAAGAAACACCCAATAAAAGAAACAAACAAAGGCTAGGATCGACTTGCTCAGGTAATCCCCAGCAGAGTCGCCAGCTGTCGCACGCTCGCGAAAATGAACAGAGTCGCCACCAATATATTTATCCCATAAGGGAAGGGAATATCAGGAAACCTAACAAAGGGTAAGAACAAGGTCTTTCGACCAGAGAATCAAGGTACGGGAGTCGGTTACGCGAGGGGAAGGTATTAGCACCCCTCGCGCCCATCGTACTCGATGGTATCCACCTATGTTTGTTGCTATCTAAAGGGTTTATACTATGTCTATGTCTATGTCTATATGCGAAAGAATGCAAAATGTAGGGAAAATAAAGAATTGTACTCGCACGGGCCCTACCCCGCTGCCTATGTATCCTTTTCAGGAATCAGAGTTACCGTAGCTCGGCTCACGATTTTCTGTTTGTTTTTGTGTTTTTTAGTTGGGCGGCGTTAACGTTCGCGCTCTTGCATAAGGGATCGCCTACGATGCGTACGAGCGGAAATAACGGTGCCCTTAGGTGCCAACCAGGCCGAGCGGAAATAACGATTTTCTGTTTGTTTTTGTGTCTTTTAGGGTAATTCCATGATGACGAGAACCCACTACAAGGTCTCGCATCACTTCCTTACTTTTGCTTTAAATCTAACCATTTATTAGGTTTTTTGAAGTATTTTTGGTTGGTGATTTTTAAGGGGATTTAATTTTGTGACTTAGATCATACCAAAAGAATTTTGTTTGTTTTTTGAATATTTAGAGAATGCACATCGAGGTCTACACCACAATCGATTCTCTAAATGACGGATAAGAAATACATCGAAATCTACATTCCAATCATTTCTTTTCCGTTTAGTAGAAAAGAACGTACATCGGGGCCTACGCCCCAATCATTTCTTTTCTACTACGTGGGGAAGAACGTACATCGGGGTCTACGCCCCAATCATTTCTTTCCCACCATATATCAGAAGTGTGACAGTATGATCTTTGTCAGGTTTTTATTAAGTATTTTAAAAGTTGAAAAGAAAAAGAAAATGAGAAGGGAACTATTTCTAAATTCTAGTCTAAATTGTCTATACAAGGGGAAATCCTAATGTTAACATGGTGACTAAATCCTAAAAGGAGTAATGAAAAGGTACTTAACAAAAATAGGCCTAAAATAAGGCCAAGAATAAGAGCAATAAAATCGCACAAGCGACATACAAAAATAACATGAAATAGTACAAAATGATTCAAGCATTAGTACAAAATTAAACTAGAAAATACTATTATTTTTATGGCATTTTTATGAAGGAGAATTCAAAGGATTAATGTCAAAATTAACCTAAAGTCTACTATTTTTATGAGTTTTATTGGTGTTAAGGGAATTCTATTTCAAATCTAAATTGCACTTAAAGAACCTAAAATCTAATAAGTCTAAACTAGTATTTTTATTGTTTTTCATGCCAATTTTTATCAACACAACTAGAACCGAAAAATGTCAAAATATCTACATCTAAAAAGGAAAACATGGAAACAGGGGGTGAATTCGTGGGCTATGGTGGTGAGACTCAGCAAATCAGGCTTGACCCAAGGCATTGTTTGATTCAGATTTTTATTAAGCCAAAAAAGGAGTATGAGGTTGGGCCAAATGGGGTGAAGACCATGAGAAATTCGTACCAGGCCCAAGGCATTACTGATACAAATTGTTTATCCAGATTTTTTTATCAAAATAAAAAAATAAAAGAAATCAAATTAAATTAAGAAAGAAGAAAAAGGGATTAGGGTTACCGATTCGTGACCTTTGACATTCTCCTTCCCCTCTCTCGCGAACGGCGCCTGCAACAGCACACACGAGCCGCCGTGAATCAAACAACATCACCTCACCATGCGCTTCTCTCCATCTCACTCTCATCTCCTTCATCTTTCAATTCGTTTCAGACTCTCTCCTCTCGATCCGAACCCTCAGACGGAACGGCGCCGGAGAAACACACCTCCAAGCGACCACCTCCGCTCACCACCGTGAAAAACCTCTCCGACTATCATCGATCTACTCTCAAGTCTCCGTCTCAATCGACTGTCTCTCCCTCCGATTTCATCTCCGATCTCATCTCTCTATCGATTCGTTTCCGATTCAAGGCAGGGATGAGTCAGGTACGCGTCTTCAATGCTATTCCTCTCTTTTTCTTCGCGCGTTTTCTCCGTTTCTATAACGTTGTAATTGTTGCCTTCGACGCAGGGAGGTTGCGACGCCGTGAATGGTCGCGTTCTAATGTTTGAACGCCGCTTCAGCGATGCAGTTGCCGATTGATGCGAGATTAGTCCTTGATGATGTTGAACATGGTGGAGATCGAAGGTTGTGATGCCGTGGTGATGAATGATGGATCGAGAGCGTTTTTCTTCAGAGTTTGTTACAAGGTGTTCAATTCTGTTACAGAGATTTTCTCCTTCTTTTTTTTTTGTTGAATTTTCTTTGGTGATTTGAATTGGAGAGGTGAGGAAGATCAAGAAGGTTGAATGAAGGTGGTCAAGAGGTTCTTGAAACAGGGGAGGGAAGGAGATGATTGAAGGTGATGATTGTGGAGAGTTGAAGGTGGTGGATTGTGGAGTGAAGAAGATGAATGACGAAGGTGAGGGAAGAAAATGGAGGAGCTTGCAGAAAAAGATGGGAGTGAAGTGAAGGTTATGATGAATGAAGAATCGAGAGAGTCCATGAGAATGATGGAGAAGCTCTTATATAGAGGTTGGTTAATCCTCCTTTTCTGTTATATTTCAGTTTTTGATTCTTCTCCTCCCTTCTCTTTTCTGATTCTGTTTGCTGAGTCTGGTTGTTACGATTCTGTTAGGAGTGTGGAGAGTTAGTTACAGACTTATGGGAAGTTAGTTATGTATGGTTATGCTTGTTTTTTTTTGTTACAAAGTTAGTTAGTATAGAAATCAGTTAGTTAGGGGTGGTTATGATATTGGTTTTGATATGTTCTTTTCTGTTGGTTTTATAATATGCAGAGTTTGGTTCTGAGTTCAGAAGTTAGTTGAGCCTAGGGGAATTTGAATTGTTTTGAAGTTGGTTTAAAAAGTCAGTTAGATGGCAGTTATAGTTCTGTTTTGTTGTTGGGATTCGGGGCTGCACGGTTGATGAATTGTTGGCTAAGACATAGGTTTTCTTTTATGACAGAATGTTCCCCTTGATTGCAGGCCTGGCATTGGTGAGGTTTTGACATATGGTGAGTATTAATCTTTTGAACTTGTGTATGAATTTGACACTTGATTGCAGACTGTCTTGAAGTGGAATGAATAGACCTTGTATTGCATTTGTGAACATGTCTTGACTTTGACATAGCTTGGAACTTATATGGTTTTGGCATGGATGTATTGTGGATTGGTTTAATGACTATTGGTTGCTGAATTTTATATGGGCAGCCCTGTTTTGTACTTATGAACTACATGGTTAGGCTGTTAACAGTGTGAATGGCTGCGGTTTATTATTCCCTTTTTTACAAAGAATGAATGTGACTGTTTTCTGTTCTTTTGGTTTACAGGGCTTATGCAAGGCTGTTAGGAGGAGGCAGCTTACTGAAAGGCTTGAAGATGTGAAGTAACATTAGGAACAATAGGCTAACAACATTTTTTGATGTGATTCTTTTGTAGTTTGATTTTGTAATGGATATGGTTTTGATGTAATAAATGGTCTTGAATTTTGTAGTGAATTTTGTAGAGATTATGATGAATAGACTTGATGAAGGCATGGATACTTGTGGTGAACATGTAATACGTTTGATATTGAGTGGATGTGAATTTTGAATGAATTGAATGTATGGGCTTTGTATGGATAACTTGTTTTTGTCACTCACTGACTCTGAATGTGGAAAAGAATTTCTCTCCACTTGTAGGCTTTGAATTTCAACTTTTCATTCATCCCCTTTTAAATTTTCTAACCTTCTCCGATTCTTACAACATTCGAAAGCTTGAATAAGCACCGGAACATAGGGTTGAAACCAAAGTTCTTGAAAGTATTTATAGTCGCAATTCAAATTGACACCAATAACCTCCTCTCTAAGCAAGCACATTAAGAACCCCAACCCATTTATTCTTTGACCTTTAAAATCAAATCAAACACTTGTAATAGAAGATGCCCACCTGAGCGAGTCATAGTCTTGAACTACTATATGACCAGGGAAATAAACCCTAGGTCAAACAATAAATCCTCTGACCACGTATACATTAACCCATTGAACCACCAAACACTCTTAATAATGATGAGACCACCAAGTGTCTAGGGAAATAAACCCTAGGTCAAGAGATCCATATACACAGAAACCATCTGATCAAACGCCTTTTAGAAGACCTGTACCAATCATAGTCTTGTTTAAGTGTCAAACATCCCCCTTTTTTGAAGAAACGAATAATCTTTTGCCAAGATCTATGTGAAACTCCGGCTTGCTTCATGACCCTTGATCCCTTGCCAGATTATTGATTAATGAATGCATGAGTTATGTTAATGACCTAATGGGAGGTATGTACATGAGATTATGAAATGCATAAGCCTAAGCCAGATAAAATTGGAAGGGTAGGACAAATTTGGGGTATGACAACTGCCCCTATTTAATCTTCTTAAACCTGTAGGTGAGATTGGCGTTAGCCTTTCGAACATTCGGGGTAGAAGAAGATTAAATATCAGAGTACCAGAAATTTGTCCTAAAGAGAAGGTGGTGTAAATGTTATCCTTATTTTTGTTTTTGTTTTGATATCTGCTGGGGAAAGAGATTTTTCGTTTTTCTGGTGGAGAAAGTTTATGGTGAATAATGGTTGAATGGAGATAGCTTGTAACGTAGCCAAGGTGCCAATACAAGGTTCTCGATGAGAATGATTGTTGTATGAAACTGTGATTGGAAAATACGGGTTTGATGGAAAGGTAGGACCTACGATCCATGACTCGAAAATAGGGTAAGGTCAACGGACCTACGACCCACAAGAATTGAAAAAGATGAGGATAAGGTCAACGGACCTACGACCCACAAGAATGAAAAGATGAGGATAAGGTCAACGGACCTACGATCCACAAGAATGAAAAGATGAGGATAAGGTCAACGGACCTACGATCCACAAGAATTGAAAAAGATGAGGATAAGGTCAACGGACCTACGATCCACAAGAATTGAAAAAGATGAGGATAAGGTCAACGGACCTACGATCCACAAGAATGAAAAGGATGAGGATAAGGTCAACGGACCTACGATCCACAAGAATGCAAAGGATGAGGATAAGGTCAACGGACCTACGATCCATAAGAATGAAAAGATGAGGATAAGGTCAACGGACCTACGATCCACAAGAATGCAAAGGATGAGGATAAGGTCAACGGACCTACGATCCACAAGAATGAAAAAGATTAGGATAAGGTCAACGGACCTACGATCCACAAGAATGAAAAAGATGAGGATAATGTCAACGGACCTACGATCCATAAGAATGCAAAGGATGAGGATAAGGTCAACGGACCTACGATCCACAAGAAATGAAAAAGATGAGGATAAGGTCAACGGACCTACGATCCACAAGAAACGAAAAAGATGAGGATAAGGTCAACGGACCTACGATCCACAAGAAATGGAAAAGATGAGGATAAAGTCAACGGACCTACGATCCACAAGAAATGAAAAAGATGAGGATAAGGTCAACGGACCTACGATCCACAAGAATGAAAAAGATGAGGATAAGGTCAACGGACCTACGATCCACAAGAATGAAAAAGATGAGCATAAGGTCAACGGACCTACGATCCACAAGAATGAAAAAGATGAGGATAAGGTCAACGGACCTACGATCCACAAGCATGTCTAAGTCCTACTTCTCATGTTAAAGGATGATGCGGAAAGCGGTAAAGGGGACAAGGAGACAATACCGAACGGATAGCAAATCCGCAATGAGCTAGCAAGTGTAAGCAGAGAAGTCCGGAATACTTCGTGTAAACCATCATCAAGCAAAACTAGTCAGAAAGTGTAGTCGTGAAAGTAAATCACGAGCGACATGTGGCACGCGTCGAGCATAACCACATAAGCAACCTGCAAGAGAACACAAGCCAGACAATGCAGGAATATACATCTCAATGAATGAGAGATCAGATGAATCGCATCGGGCATAAGTTCGTGTCCCACAAATAAAGTGGAACACGACGCAAATCAAATCGCAATCGAAGGCTCTCTTGAAATACCTCGCACATCTCAGCAAACAAATCAGTAGTAACAAGGAAGCACGCACCCGCCATAGAAAATAATAGAAATTAAATTCTAAGTAAATTCTAAAGCGAAATCTAACAAGAGCAAATTGTTTTTTGTGGCATTTTTATCTAACAAGCAACGAAACAAAACTATGTACAAAACAATTAAATTCTATCAAGACAAAGAATACATGTTTTTATTCATTTTTTACCATGCAAAAGGAAACTAACAAAGAATATTATTTTTCAAGGCATTTCTATCATCTAAAAATCTAACAAAATAATTGTTTTCATACATTTTTCTATACTAAAAAAATTAATGGATAACAAACTAGTTAAAAAGAACAAAATCTAATATGAATTAAATGAAACAGGGGGGTTTATGTTGAAAATATGGTGTAAATAGAATACAGGGCGCAAGGCCCAGGCTGGTGATCCAAACAGCATGTTTTTTGTTCATTCAGTTGTGTCAAACAATGATGTCCTGGGCCAAGGAGGGGGTGAACACACTGAATTTCGTGAGGGAAGGCCCAAAGGAGTGTTTTTTGTAAGTTTTCTTGTGGCCAAAAACAGAATGGTGCATGGGCCTCTTAGGTGTGGTAACAACAATTTTCGTTTGGCCCAGAGCAATATGATTCCAATCCATATTTATGATTTCTACATTTTGTCATTTAATCAAATTAGACCTTATAGTAATGTTAATCATGCAATCATATCCATTTAATCTCAAATTAATTCTGATTATTCATATTAACAACACTTAATCTGCCTAACAATCTCAATTAACGCAAATACAGAATCAAAAGGGGATTAGGGTAGAAATTGTGACCATTGGATTTGAAAGTTCTTCTCCTCTCCTTCGCGACGAAACGGCGGTGGCGGATGGCTCCAACTCCTCCGATTCTCCGAGCGACCGACGCTCACTCCGTCCACTCTCTCTGATTCGCTCTCCGTCTACATCGATTTCAACTTCTCTCGTCTCCGATCTCATCTCTCACATTCCGGCGATTCTTCGAGTATGACGATAGTGATAAGAAAACCAGAGAGGATATTCTTCATGAACCGGTGAGTTCCTTTGCTTCTTCCTCTCAATCTTCTCTTCTGAGTTGCGATGTCAGCGCTGTTGCATTGATGATGATGTTGTATGCGTTGAATTGTTGGAGGTCGATGAAGAGTTATCGGAGAAGAATTGAGATCGGGATTTTTGTGACGAAGATGAAGAACAAGATTGAAGTCCTTTTTTTGTTACCAGTTTTCTCTTCTCAATTTTTTTATGAGTTTCTTCTTGCCATTTCTATTGAACTTTGTTGAATTATTTTCTGGTTTTATCGCTTCTTGTTCTGCCGCCAGTTGAAGATTGAACGGAGGGATTTAAGATGATGAATCGGTGAATTCAAGATGAAGATTCGAGAGGAAATTGAAGAGGACGAATCCTGAGGTAAGGTTGATGGTGAAGATTATCGATGGTGGAGGATCATTGGTGAAGAATTCATGGTGAATCAGTGGTGAGATTGATGATTTGAAGAAGATGAATGAAACGTGGTGGAAGAAAATCGAGAGCAAGGATTCTGAATTGGTGAAGAAGTTTGTTACGTTTCGGTTCAAGGTTTGTTACGTTTCTCTTCTCAGTTTTTCTATTGTTGATTTTTGGTTGAATCGCCAATTGTTGAAGGTTCTGGAGAGAGAATCGTGAGAGAGTTCTTCCCCGAGTTTGTTACATTCTGTTACTGATTTTCTTTTTTCTCCTTTTCTAAGTTGGTTATTCTCTCGGCTTTTATGCAGAATATTGGAGAAATGTTGAAGCCAAGGTCTCTGGAAGCAGTGATAATTGAAGATGGTTATGATGATGAATTCAGAGAGAAAGATTGGAAAAATTGTCAAGAGATTTTCGGTTCTGAGTCTTGAAGAATCCATCCGAGAGAGCCAATTCAAGAGCGGGAGTTTTGTTACCTCTCTGTTGTCCATTTTTTCCTCTTTTGCTATTAGTGATTTTCTTATTTTTTGGATTACTGTAATATTTTTGTAATGGATCGTATAAACTCTTGTAATGGAGACATTTGGGATCTTTTTGTAATTGGTTTAGTGGGCTTTTTGTGGTGGATACAGGGATGTATGAACTTTGTAATTTCTGTAATGAATTTTCAATGGGCGTTTTTGTATGGATATTGGAATGGTGTAATTCAAGTTAATTTGGACTTTGCTTCATGGCCTTGTTTTTTTTAGTATTATGTAACATGGATTTTTGTTTTGATGAGTGTTGCTATTGAACATGAAATGATATTTTGGATTGAAATGTATGAACATTTGGATTTTGAAACTTCAAAAAGAACTTAAAACTTGTGAACGATATCCGAACTTGAGTTATGCTTTCCAATGATTCAATTGAACAAAACTCATAATCTTGTTACTTGCCATCAAATGAATAGATCTTTCGAACTTGCGTGCTTTAAACAAAATTAATCCATTGGATAATTCGAATCATTTGAATTCATCCCTCTTCATTTGGTGCTTTTTACCAAAACACTATCTTGAGTAATCTAGTGAAAGATATCCAATGAACCTCAATTAACAAACACAATTATGATGAGATGCAAACCCAATCCTCTTTGAGATGCACAATACTTGAAGAGGAGACTTGAGATAATAAGCAATAACAAAACTTGTCTTGCCGAATTATCCGTTGAAAAATAGTAACTCTTTATTATTTTCTTGATTTTAGAACGTCATTCATAACTTATAGCACAGTGAAGAGGGCAAATTTTGGGGTGCAACAGCTGCCCCTATTCAAACTTCTTGAACCTGGCGAGTGAGAAATGAAAGCTTTGAACCGTTGAGGTGGAAGGAGATTGAATACCAGAATGAACTCGAAAATTTGCGCTCTTGATCAATAGAAGATTCCATCTTGCAATAAGAAGGAATGTACCACCCCGCAAGCAGGGAAAAAAAAACCTCAATTGATTTGGATAATTAAGAAGCTCCAACTTGCGATAAGAAGGATCAGGCAACCCCACAGGCAGGGGAAAAAACTTCAATTGATCTGGGCATCAAGAGAAGGAACATCTCGACTGATCTGGGCATCAGGCGTAGCAGATGTCTTCCGAACAGGAATCGGGGATAGATGTCTAAGTCGATCTGGGCATCGAAATGAGATATTCCGGCTGATCTGGGCATCAACGGGTAGTAAATATCTCTGGTCTGGGTACCAAGGCGACATCTCCATCTGATGCAATTAAGTCATCAGGCAGATATTTCAACTGATCTGGGTATCAGCGGCTTGCTCCTTCGTAAGATCGACGAGATCCGGAGGCGGTTCCCTCAACTGAAAGTCTGGTTTATCAGGAATAGGAACAATATCTCTTCCGAACTGTGTACGCCAGGAAAGGAAGTCTTTAAACTGATCTAGGCTCGATGCTAGAAAATAAGTAGAACAATCCTCTTCTGAATGAAAAAGTCAATCAGGCAGATATCTCCATCTGATCTGGGTATCAGTGGCTTGCTCCTTTGTAAGATCGACGAGATCCGGAGGCGGTTCCCTCAACTGAAAGTCTGATTTATCAGGAATAGGAACGGATATCTCTTCCGAACTGTGTGCGCCAGGAAAGGAAGTCTTTAAACTGATCTAGGCTCGATGCTAGAAAATAAGTAGAACAATCCTCTTCTGAATGAAAAGGTCAATCAGGCAGATATCTCCATCTGATCTGGGTATCAGTGGCTTGCTCCTTCGTAAGATCGACGAGATCCGGAGGCGGTTCCCTCAACTGAAAGTCTGATTTATCAGGAATAGGAACAGATATCTCTTCAGAACAGTGTGCCCCGGGAAAAGAAATGTCAGAAATGGGTAAACAAGTCTTCTTCTGAACGAAAATAAATCGTCAGGACGTAGATATTTCCAACTGATCTGAAGCATCAACAGGCTTGCTCCTTAGGAAGATCTTGGGCGATCCGGAGGCGGTTCCTTCAACTGAACTGGAATCAGAATAGGAACAAATATCTTCAACCGATTTGAGGGCATCGGGATTAAGTAAGCCTTCACGTACTCTGACAGTGTCAAGATAAGGAGACAAACTTCTTCTGATTTGAACATCAGGATAGGCGCCCGTAATGATTAGGCGAGTTGCTCTCTGGGAGGCATTTTGAAACTTGATAACTTTCCTGTAGAAAGAAACAGATATGATATGATTTATGCATGATGCATGTATGAATGTTTATGGATTAACGTTCCCAAGAAGGAAGACGCTACACGCTTTTGAGAATGTAATGCGAATGATGCATGATTTGAACGTTGCTTAGGGAGACAACGGAGGAGCACTGAATTGCTGAAGAAGTCCTGGAGAGAATATAGAACTCTACGGGGAGGACAAGATGAGTGACCAGAAGTCACAAACTGCGAGCTGACAAAGATGGATCAGAAATCTGCTGGAGACGATCAAATTTGGATGTGAGCTCTGCTTGGGGCATGAATCCTGCTTGAGGATATGAACATCCCAATTAACTGCTTGGGGGGAAACCCTGACAACTTCACGGGAGAAGAAAATTCTCGACACCCTGGGGATGTGGAGATAAGAGCAAGTCATGGAGATAACTCTGATGGGGAGTAACCAACTTGCTGGTGTAGAACGCATTCTGCTGGGGAAATCCTTGAAGGACACAGATTCTGCTGAGGATGCATGTGAAACTCAGCTGAGGAGAGATTCAGTGGGGAAGACGAATACTTCTGCATAATGATCCACTGAGGAGATGAGAGATCCGTTGGGGATAAGGAACTTAGCATTAGAACCTTTTGTTAAGATCATTCCACTGGGGAATAAGATGACTCTCTTGGGGAAAACAGGTCAATCTGTTGGGGAGAGAAACACTCTACTGGGGAAAATGAGGCATTCGGGCAAGGAACCTCATTAAGAGCTTACTGGGGAATCAGATACCATTTAATCATGATTCAACTAGGGAGAAGACATTCTGTAGCGGTAAAAATGTGACTTGAAGTTCAACAGAGTCGCCACCGAACTTTATTTATTCCAAGAAGGAAAGGGAAAATATCGATAAAACCCACAGAATAAAAAGAAAAGGATAAGATGGTCGTTCGTAACCAAAATAGGGTTCGGGAGTCGGTTAAGCAAGGGGAAGGTATTAGCACCCCTCACCTCCATCGTACTCGATGGGACCCATTTAATTAGTTTCGTGTTTGAGTGTTAGTGTTATGTTTGTGTTCTTTAGCTTATTAATCGAGAAAAGATGAAAGAAATGTTTTTTAAGGTTTTATTATTATGAAGAAAAAAGAAAAGATTTTTTTATTATTATGCTCGCCAAGACGTTTGTGTCTTGTGCCTACGTATTCCCTCGTGCAATAGGAAAGTCAGAGCAATCGTAGTTCGGGCTAAGAACCACGAAAAGTTTGTTGATTTGATTTTAGCGAGAGGTACTCGATCGCTTTCAAATGGAAATACTACGCGCACATGGATATGAGATCACTACAAGAATGGATAAGTAAATCAAGATAAGACATGATTTTGGCCATCATCGCATTCGAGTGGAAGATATTCGATCTTCACATGTGGAAGTATGTTCGTATTGAAAATTGGATAAGTGTCTCGTTTATGAAAAGAGTTTTAAAAAAAAGCCCTAAGGCAAAAAGGTTGAATGAAATTGAGATTATGTTTTAAAGGGACATTTAGCAAAGGATTGAGCATAGGTGTTCACCTAGCGCGTCTTTACCCAAGGTATTGAACAAGAGCGAGCCCCATTGTCACTTGTTGTCCTTGTTAATTAATTTGTTTCAAAAGATCAAGGTATTCAAGAGGTGTGCACTTCTTGTCACAAGATCTTTCGGTTTGATTAATGTATTTTAATTCAAAAGATCAAGGTATTCAAGAGGTGTTCACCCCTTGTCACAGGACCTTTTGGTTTGATTAAGTGTTTTAGATTCAAAAGATCAAGGTATTCAAGAGGTGTGCACCCCTTGTCACTCAATCTTATGGTTTGATTGATGTATTTTGATTCAAAGGATCAAGGTATTCAAGAGGTGTGCACTTCTTGTCACAGGATCAGTTTGATTAATTAAAGAGTTTTGGTTCAAGAAAATCAAGGTATTCAAGAGGTGTGCACTTCTTGTCACTTGATTTCTCGATTTATTTAAGAAAGCATTTTATTGCTTGATTCAAAGGACCGAAGGTATTCAAGAGGTGTGCACTTCTTGTCACTTGATCACTTTGATTTTATTAATGAAAGGTTTAAAAAAGGTGTTAATCCAAAAGAATCGAGGTATTCAAGAGGTGTACACTTCTTGTCACTCGATCTCTCGGTATGGTTTAAAGAATTTTTGTAACAAAGAAAACTCGACGTTGGATCGAGAAGTTTATTTGTATCGACTTGGCGTTGGACCAAGGTTTATTGATCTTTTTTTGGGTCGAGATTAAACTAAATATTTTTTGGTATTATTAATATAAAAGTAAAATCTAACAAATTTTTGATGTTTTGATATTAAAATAAAGTCTAATGAAATATTTTTTGGTTTTTTTAATATGAAAAATAAAATCTAAATAAGAACATGTTTTTTGTATTTTTGAATATATATATATATAAGAAAAATAAAAACAAATAGTGAAATAATCATAGAAACAAATTAAAATACAATCAAATGGGCTTATAAAAGAAATAAGATGAGGGTGCATATAACAGTTGGGCGCTGGCCCAATAAACTAAGTTAAAAAAACATTCAGCAAATAAAAAATAAAAAAAGTATTAGTTGGGTCGGATCGGGTCCTACAGCCATAAGCCCAAACTAAATTGAAACCAAAAAAACCCTAGAAACTACAAGGAGAACGAAAATGCCTCCTTCACACTTCCAAAATCGGCCGCCCTCTCACTCTCAAATCTCTCTCACGACAAAACTCTCCTTCTGTTCTCACGCCCTGCTTCTATCTTACGCTTCTCACTCTCTCGCAAGATCGCTCGTCACTCTCTCACGAGACCGCCATGTTTCAATAGATCAAGCGAAACCTCAAACAAGCATATAAATAAATCAATCTAACCTCATCCCACATAAAACCCTAAGCCCCAAAAATGCTTCAGCATGACCTTAGAGATTACATGGTGATTTGCACGGTACAAGTATCAATGGTGAAATGCACATAAATAAACAGAAATCAAATTTAAGAACTGCAAATTGAAAACTACCGAAGAAGTCTTCAAGCATGCGTCCTTGCTCTTCTCAGACTCTCTGCTCCGTGAATCTTGTGCTGCTTCGTCTTCTTCTCAAACCTGCTTCTTCTGCCTCTTCTGAGTTGTTGTTGTATGCTGCAGTTTTTCGTATCGAGGATTTGTGAGGGTGGAAGGTTTTGATTTGAATAAGGTTTAATGAAAGTTGAATGTGTTGTGTTGTTGTCTGCGGTTTGTGTGTGCTTCCAGTGAGTGAAGGTTTGGTTTAGGTGTTGAGTTATAGGTTGAGAGTGAAGTGGTGTGGTTGAAGGATTTGCAGCGTTAAGGAGAGTTTTCGTTGAATTTTTGTGAGTCTATGGGCAGAGGTTCGGTCTTTTTTTTTTTTATTTCTCCTCCTCCCTCCCGTGAACCAGAACCAATAGCCCCTTTTTTATAGGTGAATTGAAGGGATTTTGGGGGGAATATTGGTGTGAATTTGAACTTATTTGGTATCTGATCTATGGCTTTTTTCTGCAGGATTTGTTATGGCTATTTTGATACAAGTTTTGGACAGTTGCAGCAGCACTTTTGGACCATTGTGTTTGTAGTTTTGGCACAGGGTATTTGGACAAGAAATCGGTGCAGGATGGTATCAAGATGCAGAGTAGAGAGTAGCAGAATTTTGGCTGGTATGTTTGTTTGTATTGGAGCAGAGTGCAGGAGCAGAGCAGCAATGGGACATGGTCATAGTGAATACTGAACCGTGAAGAAGGACCTTTTTTGTTTTGACTATTTTTGTTTTGTCTTAATGGGCTTAAAAATATATGTGATTTGGGCTTCACACAATAAATTCTATTATATAATCATAAAAATAAAAATGATAAAAATAAAAAATAAAACTAATAAAATGAACAAAATTAAACTAAATTACTAAACACAACAATTTTTTTGAAATAATAAAAGATGGTAATAGTAATAAACACATATATACATTTACCGTCTAAAAAAAAGAAATTTTGGATAAATATTTAACCTGAATGAAAAATATGAAAATATACAAAATGCAAGGTGTTTTTGTTGACTTTAATCGATATGCAACGATGTGATGGTTGAACGATGAATGCGTGCAACACATCCAAATGAATGAAATACATAGGGCAAAAATTGGGGTGCGACAGATGCCCCTATTTAAGTTTCTTCCATCAAAGATGTGAAGAGACTTAAATACAAAGTACACAATTTTTGTCCTAAGATCGCCACTACAATGCTTATGACATGAATGCAATGGACACTTTTTGAATGCAATATGATATGAGACACTCGATTCTCTGTGGGGAATAAGATAAACTAATGTTGGATAGACTTGGAAAAGAGAGATAAAACTCTGGGTAAAAAAACAGTAGAAGCGTCTAAGAGTGACATTAGACGGAGAAAAACACCTTATTGTGGATTGTGACATCCAATTATTGGCTTTGGATGAAAACAACGACCCATATCAGCTGATGTACTGGTAAGGCAAGGGAGACCATTGGCTTTAGCTAATGTACTAAAGATGGAAAGGAGATCTCTTATCAACTAATGTACTGATAAAAGATGAAAAGGATACACGACTTCAGTTAATGTACTAAAGAAGGAAAAACGATTATATCATCAGTTAATGTACTGAAGATGTGAAACAAATCGGCCTGCATCAGTTAATGTACTGATGAGGGAAACAAGGGGGAATTGCCATCAGCTAATGTACTGACGAAAGGAAATCCTATACCAGTTAACATACTGATAAGGCAAGAAGAAAAAAGGCCGACGTCGGTTAATGTACTGACGAAGAGAAGCCCTATACCAGCTAACGTACTGATAAGGATGAGACAACCATGATCAATCATCGGCTAACGTACTGACGAGAGAAAATAGGAGACATCTGATATCAGCTAATGTACTGATGAAAGTCTTGCATCAGCTAATGTACTAACGACAGGAAATGAAAGTGCATATTTTCAGTTAATGTACTAATGATAACAACAAGTGGTGAATGACATCAACTAATGTACTGATGAATATGACAAAGAGTTGACATTATCAGCTAATGTACTGATGAATGTGAGACGAAATCGCTTTGGTAAATGCCAAGTGAGTTGGACTTAGATCTCAAGGTAAGATGTTTGATAACAACGAGACCTTGAAAGAATGCAAATGAGTATGAATTTTGTTTCTATGCATGATATTGAATTGTTCTATGCATGATATGTGAATGTAATGTAATGCAATCGGTTATGACAACTGAGGTAGACTCTTTTGTGAGGGTAGATCGAAACTCTGATTCCTCAACACAAGAACATTGCCAACTCTGTTATGTCACACTGATGATCCTTTTGAAAAGGCCTGATAAACTGCTTGGGGGATTGCTGAAGAAAAGTGCCCTTGATTGACTGATTGTTATCTGATCGTTGCTTCAGTACTTGAAATAAATGTCGGGAACACATGCCCCAGTATAAGTCTTGAATAACATGATCTTGAAGTAACGTGCCCCTGATAGGACCACTGATCAAGTTTCTCGTCTGTTTGAATTCCCTAAAAGATGAGTACTTGCTTGCAAATAAAATGTTCATTCAAAAATGGTAATTTTAATGCAATGCTCAAAGCATATTTTGAAATCAAAGTCATTTATCGGAATGAAATTATTGATGTAAAGCAAATGAATCAAAGGTCAAAACACGATGGTTTAAACATTCAAAGTGAAAAAAGAAGAAAAGGTATGGAAAAACAAATGATTTGCAAAAATCTTTAGGAGTCAGGTTAACGCAACCTTGTTGTAGTATGCTTTTCAAAATAAACCTTGCTTCAATTAGGTCTTTTGAAGGTTGTAACGTGGCTTGGTTCACGGTTTTCAGAAACAAAGGATATAGGCTCAAAGTATATTTATACCCACCCCATTCTTCGTGACGATCTTCCAATCCTACGCTCAGTTAATTTAAATTATGCATTCAGGTTCCAAGAGACTTTGGAATTGCACCTATGATAATGATAATGGTTTAAAGGCCAAGGGAATCTTTGAGATGACAGTCACTTCTTCCTTTTGATACTCACAATGCTTTATTGTTGTTCAAGGAAATTATAGACTTCTCTTTTTTTGATATCCCTAACTTTTGCCTGAACTGTCTTTATTTGAAATTACAGTCAGCGGGATGCCCCAATTTTGCCTAAGTCTCCTTCGTAGGTTTTGACTTAGCGGGATTTTTGAAGTACATTTTTCTGTATTGGAAAGATAATGACTGCCTTGATAATGACTAATGATAACCATCTTGGTCACTTTTGATTGAAACCCTTATTGGAAGATGTAATTAATGATTCTCTTGAATTTGAATGCACAAACAAATTAACTGAGAACTACCCTGCCCCAGGTTAAAAGTGCGGGTTTTTTCGTTTAAAAAGAAACTCCAACTTCGAAGGCTCAAAGGGGTTGACTAGGGAATAACTTCCTTATTTCTCCAGTGTTTGGGGATTGAAACAATGCCTGTACATCATCAGCAAAGTTTTATTTGAAAGCATACAATTCAACAACTTAGGTATTTTGTTTTCATCATCCTCCCTCCAATATTTGCATAAAAAAAAAAAAGAACAAGAGATATATTTTTGTTTTTCTGAAAGATAAAGCATAAAGAAACACACAATGGATGTAAATGGATTGATTCAAATATGCAATGCTCATTTCATTAAAATTAACATTCAGGAACAAACAAAGTTCAATGCAGTACACAATACAAATCAAGGAATTTGCAAACAGAAGGAAACAAGGCCTAGTGAATAATCAGTGACGAGGATGATCGGTCATGACTGATATATTGGCTCTTCAATTGGATAACTTCTACTCTTAGCAAATCTTGGCCTCGTTGAAGTTCTTCCATAGTCTTCAGATTCATGCCTCCAGTTCAATGTGTTGAGGAATCAACATGACGGTAGACAGACCACTTGAGGGTGACGACAAATGAAATGAGTCTTTTATTGACAACTTGAATGTATGAATGCATTATTTTTTTTATTTTTACATGCAGGAATGATGCAATGTCATATGATATGGAATACAACACGATGCTATACAAAGACTGAATTAGAATGATAAATGTAAATGGATAACAGAACTTACTGAGGAAAGCTTCTTATAATAGGACAGTTCTATATTCTTTTACCCAAGAATCCCCTCACAAGGTAAGCTCTAGAGTTTTTTGGATATAACATAACCTCTACAGATGAAATGGGTTCTAAAGGTCCTTGGAGTTAGCGACGAAATCAGATTTCTGCCATGCGATGGGTGAACCATCTTATGACAAATTTCATGAATAAGTCTCCTCCAAGTGGGGTTCTCGTATTAGCCATTCAAGGTGTTCACCTTGGGGACTAGCACTACACAACCACCTCCTAACTTATGTTTTTCTCTTGTTTTTCAAAAGCTCGGGTTGAGAGCTTCACTCAAATATCATTCCCATACCCACAAATGAATATATACAGAAATAAATAAAAGCGATAAAGCAAGAGTAAAGAAACATAAATAATACAAGAATAAATATAAAGAAAATAAGCACAAAAAACACAAGAATAAACAAACAAAAGCAAACACTCAAACGCAAAATGAACTAAACTAGGGTTGACTCTCTTAGGATGTCCCCAGCAGAGTCGCCACTTTCTGTAGCGGTAAAAATGTGACTTGAAGTTCAACAGAGTCGCCACCGAACTTTATTTATTCCAAGAAGGAAAGGGAAAATATCGATAAAACCCACAGAATAAAAAGAAAAGGATAAGATGGTCGTTCGTAACCAAAATAGGGTTCGGGAGTCGGTTAAGCAAGGGGAAGGTATTAGCACCCCTCACCTCCATCGTACTCGATGGGACCCATTTAATTAGTTTCGTGTTTGAGTGTTAGTGTTATGTTTGTGTTCTTTAGCTTATTAATCGAGAAAAGATGAAAGAAATGTTTTTTAAGGTTTTATTATTATGAAGAAAAAAGAAAAGATTTTTTTATTATTATGCTCGCCAAGACGTTTGTGTCTTGTGCCTACGTATTCCCTCGTGCAATAGGAAAGTCAGAGCAATCGTAGTTCGGGCTAAGAACCACGAAAAGTTTGTTGATTTGATTTTAGCGAGAGGTACTCGATCGCTTTCAAATGGAAATACTACGCGCACATGGATATGAGATCACTACAAGAATGGATAAGTAAATCAAGATAAGACATGATTTTGGCCATCATCGCATTCGAGTGGAAGATATTCGATCTTCACATGTGGAAGTATGTTCGTATTGAAAATTGGATAAGTGTCTCGTTTATGAAAAGAGTTTTAAAAAAAAGCCCTAAGGCAAAAAGGTTGAATGAAATTGAGATTATGTTTTAAAGGGACATTTAGCAAAGGATTGAGCATAGGTGTTCACCTAGCGCGTCTTTACCCAAGGTATTGAACAAGAGCGAGCCCCATTGTCACTTGTTGTCCTTGTTAATTAATTTGTTTCAAAAGATCAAGGTATTCAAGAGGTGTGCACTTCTTGTCACAAGATCTTTCGGTTTGATTAATGTATTTTAATTCAAAAGATCAAGGTATTCAAGAGGTGTTCACCCCTTGTCACAGGACCTTTTGGTTTGATTAAGTGTTTTAGATTCAAAAGATCAAGGTATTCAAGAGGTGTGCACCCCTTGTCACTCAATCTTATGGTTTGATTGATGTATTTTGATTCAAAGGATCAAGGTATTCAAGAGGTGTGCACTTCTTGTCACAGGATCAGTTTGATTAATTAAAGAGTTTTGGTTCAAGAAAATCAAGGTATTCAAGAGGTGTGCACTTCTTGTCACTTGATTTCTCGATTTATTTAAGAAAGCATTTTATTGCTTGATTCAAAGGACCGAAGGTATTCAAGAGGTGTGCACTTCTTGTCACTTGATCACTTTGATTTTATTAATGAAAGGTTTAAAAAAGGTGTTAATCCAAAAGAATCGAGGTATTCAAGAGGTGTACACTTCTTGTCACTCGATCTCTCGGTATGGTTTAAAGAATTTTTGTAACAAAGAAAACTCGACGTTGGATCGAGAAGTTTATTTGTATCGACTTGGCGTTGGACCAAGGTTTATTGATCTTTTTTTGGGTCGAGATTAAACTAAATATTTTTTGGTATTATTAATATAAAAGTAAAATCTAACAAATTTTTGATGTTTTGATATTAAAATAAAGTCTAATGAAATATTTTCTGGTTTTTTTAATATGAAAAATAAAATCTAAATAAGAACATGTTTTTTGTATTTTTGAATATATATATATATAAGAAAAATAAAAACAAATAGTGAAATAATCATAGAAACAAATTAAAATACAACCAAATGGGCTTATAAAAGAAATAAGATGAGGGTGCATATAACAGTTGGGCGCTGGCCCAATAAACTAAGTTAAAAAAACATTCAGCAAATAAAAAATAAAAAAAGTATTAGTTGGGTCGGATCGGGTCCTACAGCCATAAGCCCAAACTAAATTGAAACCAAAAAAACCCTAGAAACTACAAGGAGAACGAAAATGCCTCCTTCACACTTCCAAAATCGGCCGCCCTCTCACTCTCAAATCTCTCTCACGACAAAACTCTCCTTCTGTTCTCACGCCCTGCTTCTATCTTACGCTTCTCACTCTCTCGCAAGATCGCTCGTCACTCTCTCACGAGACCGCCATGTTTCAATAGATCAAGCGAAACCTCAAACAAGCATATAAATAAATCAATCTAACCTCATCCCACATAAAACCCTAAGCCCCAAAAATGCTTCAGCATGACCTTAGAGATTACATGGTGATTTGCACGGTACAAGTATCAATGGTGAAATGCACATAAATAAACAGAAATCAAATTTAAGAACTGCAAATTGAAAACTACCGAAGAAGTCTTCAAGCATGCGTCCTTGCTCTTCTCAGACTCTCTGCTCCGTGAATCTTGTGCTGCTTCGTCTTCTTCTCAAACCTGCTTCTTCTGCCTCTTCTGAGTTGTTGTTGTATGCTGCAGTTTTTCGTATCGAGGATTTGTGAGGGTGGAAGGTTTTGATTTGAATAAGGTTTAATGAAAGTTGAATGTGTTGTGTTGTTGTCTGCGGTTTGTGTGTGCTTCCAGTGAGTGAAGGTTTGGTTTAGGTGTTGAGTTATAGGTTGAGAGTGAAGTGGTGTGGTTGAAGGATTTGCAGCGTTAAGGAGAGTTTTCGTTGAATTTTTGTGAGTCTATGGGCAGAGGTTCGGTCTTTTTTTTTTATTTCTCCTCCTCCCTCCCGTGAACCAGAACCAATAGCCCCTTTTTTATAGGTGAATTGAAGGGATTTTGGGGGGAATATTGGTGTGAATTTGAACTTATTTGGTATCTGATCTATGGCTTTTTTCTGCAGGATTTGTTATGGCTATTTTGATACAAGTTTTGGACAGTTGCAGCAGCACTTTTGGACCATTGTGTTTGTAGTTTTGGCACAGGGTATTTGGACAAGAAATCGGTGCAGGATGGTATCAAGATGCAGAGTAGAGAGTAGCAGAATTTTGGCTGGTATGTTTGTTTGTATTGGAGCAGAGTGCAGGAGCAGAGCAGCAATGGGACATGGTCATAGTGAATACTGAACCGTGAAGAAGGACCTTTTTTGTTTTGACTATTTTTGTTTTGTCTTAATGGGCTTAAAAATATATGTGATTTGGGCTTCACACAATAAATTCTATTATATAATCATAAAAATAAAAATGATAAAAATAAAAAATAAAACTAATAAAATGAACAAAATTAAACTAAATTACTAAACACAACAATTTTTTTGAAATAATAAAAGATGGTAATAGTAATAAACACATATATACATTTACCGTCTAAAAAAAAGAAATTTTGGATAAATATTTAACCTGAATGAAAAATATGAAAATATACAAAATGCAAGGTGTTTTTGTTGACTTTAATCGATATGCAACGATGTGATGGTTGAACGATGAATGCGTGCAACACATCCAAATGAATGAAATACATAGGGCAAAAATTGGGGTGCGACACATTCCACTGGTGAATAAGGCTTCTGAAGCACGGAGATTGCATTGAGATGTGCTTTGTTGAGGAGATGAGAATCTTGGAACAAAAGAAAACCTCATCTAGATACCCTCAGCTGGGGAATGAGGATCTCTTGCTTGGCTAGATCCGCCAATATGCTGATGTGGTGTACTCGAAAGGATGTACCTGCGAGGTGAACGGATGAAAATGCTCCATAATATAGCATGACATCTTCAAGGGGTTTCCTCATATGACAACAGTTTGTCAAACAACTGAGCTTTGAAGCTTTCCAAACAAGCAATGGATTCACGAGTTGACAAGCAAGCAGTGATTAAAACACCAAACAAGTATCGGCCAGAGCATCAAACAGGCATTGGTTCTTTAAGAGAGTGCCACCAGGAAGTGGGCTTAAGGGGTCAAGCAAGTGTTGACTTCAAAGGGACCAAACAAGCATTGGCTTTCATAGTGTTCTGCATATTCGTATTGATTGTAAGAATGCCAACAAGTATTGGACTTTCAGCTTCTAACTGCTGAGGATGACGACCCTGACGGTTCTCAAGTTCATAAGTTGTTTAGCTCACACCCGAACTTTAAACTGAACACCTCGTGATGAGGAAAGAATGCCAATGCATAGTGCCTTGCCTCAGCCTGTAAGGACTTTGAAGAGATTTGTCTCGTAAGGACTTCTCGAGATTTGTGCTATCAAAGCCAACTTGCCCCAGTATCAAGAATTTTGGAAATATGCCCCTGATTGATAAGTGTTAGAAGTAGCTTCGACTGTGCTTGGGTGAATGCCCCTGATTACTCAACACTTTGAGAGATTCTTCGAATCTTGACCTGATTGCCTCAGATTGATTGAAAACTTACTCGACAGAATATTCAAACGCTTTTGTGCCCCTGAGGGTGATCAGACTTAGAAATATTGCTGCCTCTACTCAACGGAGTTCGGAAGACAACTTGTCCTTCGGGAGGATAAAACGTTTTCATCTGAAGTTCATGATGGAAACTTTCTTGATGTCAAGCACTTGTTCATATGCAAAGAATGTTTATCATGAGAAATATAATTGTAATGCAAAGAGTATGTTTGTCTTGAAGTTTAAAGAAACTTTTTGAAAGGATGTCGTAACATCAATTTTTTTATGAAAGAAAAGATGGTGTGATACCAACTCAAGCGTTTAGCGGATCTCCTAGGAGTCAGCTTACCGTATTCTCATGTATAGTTTGCTTTCGAATTAACCTTGCTTCAATTAGGACTTTTGAGGGTTGTAACGTGGTCAGGTTCACGGTTTTTAGAAAAAAGGATTTTTAGGCTCAAAATTATTTGGTGCCCACCCCCTTCGTGATGTTCTCCAGTCCTAAGTTCAGTTAACTTGACATGAGCATTCATCTTTCAAGAGGAGTTTGGAAATGATTGAGGAGTCAGAGAGGTCTTCTGGACATGGCAGTCACTTTACCTTTCGTTTCTGGTGTCTGATCACACGACTTTATTTTGTAATCCTTGTTTTTCGCTTTTTCTTTACTTATTTTTTTTCGTTTCCCTAACTTTTGCCTGGACAAATTCTTTTGAATTTTGATTTGGATGTCCAGCGGGATGCCCTAACTTTTTCCTAAGTCACTTATTTTCAAGTTGTTGACTTAGCGAGCTTTCTTCTTCCTTTTTTATTCATTCTTTTTTTTATTCATTCTTTTCTTTTGAACAAGTCGTGTGATCCTGAATCTTAGATTTGTTGGATGTGATTGTGACTGCCTGAGTCATTGATTGATGAAGAATTACCATTATGGTATCATCATATTTTGACCTCTTGATGTGAGGGATAAACCACAGCGGTTTGGATGTTGGTCTCGACCTCCTGATGTGAGGAATAATCATGATATCTCAACCTCCTGAGGTGAGGGATAACCGTTGTGGATTTGACTTTCCTCAATTTTTGAAAGATAGCCATTGTTGTATCCTTAGATGCATGCTCCTGATGAATTTTGAATGCTCAATCAGGTTAACTGAACACTACCCGCCCCTGGGTTAAAAATAAGGTTTTTTTATAAAGAAAAGAAACTCCTACTTCGAAGGCTCAGAGTGGTTATCGAGGGTCTATCTCCCTTATATCTCCAGTGTTTGGGAATTGAAACAATGCCTGTACATCATCAACAAGGTTCTACTCAAAAGCATACCATTTGAGGTTATTGGTATTATGTTCATCATTCTCCCTTCGGAGTTATCATGCTTTGTTAACAAGAGTTGAGTATCACAAAAAGCATATAAAAACATATAAGAGCAAAAGCGAATGGATTTTTTTTTTAAGACAAACATATCCAATGCATTATGATTATAGTTCAAAAACAAACAAGTTTTGCATGCAAACAGTATTGAACAAAACAAGAAAGCTTAAACATGAACATGCATGATGATTTAGGAATTGCCAATGTTGAGGAGATCCTCTCCGTATGGACTTATTGCTTCAGAAGATCTGTGATAGCCTTTGAGTAAATCAGGTCTTGAACCTTGTCTCTGAATGGCTGACAGCCTTCAATCAGAACACCAAGCACTCCGTCAGAACACTTTAGATCACTTCCTGGAAGAAGATTTTGGCGAGGCCATATGAAAGTTTTAAGTGCTCAGCTTTTAGGGATTTGAGTTATGCCAGTGGTGCACAAACTCAAGATACAAGGCGTCTTGCTTATCCCTCGGTCGGGAGCCCCAAATAGTGACTGGTTTTTGTGAATGCTTTAGGGATTTGAGCTGCCAATGATGCAAACTCAAGAACACGGAGTCTTGCTTATCCCTCGGTCGGGAGCCCCAAATATAGCTGCTGAAACAGAAAACACCATCATGAATGGAGGAAACTTGTATTGCTATTAGAGAACAACAATGATCTTTGCCGCTTGGCTATCAGAGTTAATACTTGGAACACACAACAGTTGTTGTGAAGAGAGCCTCTGGCAGTACAAGCTGCACGTGATTCTCATGAGTTACTTCCCGAAGAAGAACAAACATTCTACTTGCAGCAGATGAAATGGGATGACCAGTAGAAACCATTATGAATAAACTCAAACATCTCTTCATCGAGCAGTTCTGGATTCTTTGTACCTCAACACCTTGTAAGGCTTGACATTATGATCAGGTGCCTCGAGAATGGAAAACACCGAGTATTGTCATCGAAATCAGGAGAGCTATCTGTGGTGAGAAACACCCAAAGCATGAATCTTAACCAGCTGAAATTCCAACAAGCAAGGAAGTAACTCGGATTCAAGGCATTGGGATTGCATCAACTTGTTTCTGATATTCTTTTTGTCTCTGTTGACAAGCCAAGGCTACTGAAAAGGAAAGTCCGGAAGAAGTGACTTGGGATATGAAGCAGAACCTCGAGAATGAAAGGCATCTCTGTAGAACACTTTTGATTACTGTCTGGCAGAAGATTCTGGCGAAATCACACGGAATTTGTAAGTGCTTTAGGGATTCGAGCAATGCAAATGGTGCAATGCTCAAGATAGACAATGTCTTGCTTATCCCTCGTGCGGGAGCCCCAAGCAACTTCAAAGACTAGAATATCTTAACATCAGACCAGGTGCCCCAGAATAAAACTCACACCTAGTGTCATCGTCATCAAGCATAGAATTTGTAGACATCCCCACAGTACGGAGCTTAACCAGTTGCAAATAAAGCAAGCATGGAAGCAAATGAGCATAAGACAAGTCTTCAAAAAGAACCTCAACTGAGCTTTCCCCTTGGTCACCCCACAAAGTTGTTTCATGACCCATCTTTGAACACACAATAAGAACAAGTCGAGTCTGTGAGTCTGGTGAGAGTACCAAGTCTGAATAAGAGATCCTCGATCATGAACACCTGTTATGCATGGAATGTATGAGATGCATGATATGCGTGCAATGCCATGTTCATTCAATTTCCAAGGAATCCCCATGTTTTGATTTTTTTTAGCAAGCAAGAGATGGAAAAGCTCGACGCGAGGCTTAAAGATACGATTCCTTAGAAATGGAAGGAACACGTATGCTAGTATGCTAGTTATTTTTTGTACATCATTTCTTTTGGATAGTAAATATGCAATGATGCAAGATGGCGGGAACCACAATAATGGATATATCTAGGATGCCGAGAAATCACACGGCACAAGTTCAAAGGTTCGGCATAGTTCCAGACCACCATACAAACCACAAGTCACCAACGAAACAAGTTACCATCGGAACCAGAACATATAGTCACCAACACACTGGAATAGAACATAGATTACCACTCGAACAAGAACCATAATACCCCACGAACAGGAACCAATAGTACACTCGAACAAGATCAACGGTAACCCACGAACAAGGACCATGATAACAACCCTCGAACGAGAACAGTGGTAACCCACGAACGAGAACAGCGGTAACCCACGAACAAGAACAGCGGTAACCCACGAACGAGAACATCGGTAACCCACGAACAAGAACAGCGGTAACCCTCGAACAAGAACCAAAGTCACCATCAATGTACCTGTTAAGCAATGATTGATTCCCGCCCCACTCACGGGTAAATCTAGGCCAGGGTAGGTCGAAAAGCCAACAGAGGATCGAATGTAGGCGTTATCATACGATATTGCCTCATTCCACCAAGCTCTGCCCGTGGATACGTGATCAGATCAATCAGGCATACGCCTTCTGTCCGTCACGGCCACTCTAGTCCTAGTTCTTAAGGTATCACTCATAGCCTGGGTATTGGGCCTTTTACCTCTTGAAACACCCACCCAACAGACAGAGATCCAGCCAGTCCAGAATATGATGCAGAAAAGTAAAAGCGCACATAGAATGCAATGCAAACAGGTAGGGAAAAGAAAGGATTGTGCTCGCACGGGCCCTACCCCGCTGCCTACGTATCTGTTTTGCAGAATCAGAGCTATCGTAGCTCGGCTAACTAATTTCTGTTTGTTTTGTATTTTTTAGGTGAACGAGTTACATTCACACTCCGCTGCTCGACCTTTGGAGACTTATGCTTGGGAATGGAGCGGAAATAACAAGTTCTTAAGAAAAGAAAATCAAAGAGTGTGGTTTGTGTTTTAAAGAATGCATGAGGAAGACCTAAGCTAAGGGGGAAAGCTTGCTACCTAATGTTATCATACAAAGGGTGCAAGTCTAAACTAAACTATCAACCTACGAGGGAAAAGGGAAGCAAACAATGATATCACACAAACGAGCATCCGCTCGTAAAGCAAACGAACCAACGGTACTGACCGAATGGTAGAAAAGCGGTCCCGCCATAGCCAAGGGGAGCAGCTCAACCCAAGTCAACCAAGCATTAGACCTCGCGAAAATGATCGGGCCATAGACAAGAGGGCGGACCCCTCTCAGCAACCAAGCCGTCACGGATCGTAAAGGAAAACGGTGCGTGCGTACACCGAGCATCAACGTCGAGCGACGCGAGCTATAGGAAAGGCGGGGGTCTGGCTACATGAACCCTTTTCCTGACATACTCGATAACAAGATCTTGTGCAGGTTCAAAAGCAAGCGACGCGAAGCGTGCGCATAATGAACATACTCGATGAGACTAGGCAGGGTTGATTGCTAACACTTTCCGCATGCCTTCCAAGAGGACTTAACGGAGTGCCATATAGGACTTATTACACCGTGACTCCCTGCCACAAAGCACAAATATAAACACACCAACAAAAACAGAGCCTCTTTCGAGGGCTTGGCCAGATGCATGTCTAAGTCCTACTTCTCATGTTAAAGGATGATGCGGAAAGCGGTAAAGGGGACAAGGAGACAATACCAAACGGATAGCAAATCCGCAATGAGCTAGCAAGTGTAAGCAGAGAAGTCCGGAATACTTCGTGTAAACCATCATCAAGCAAAACTAGTCAGAAAGTGTCGTCGTGAAAGTAAATCACGAGCGACATGTGGCACGCGTCGAGCATAACCACATAAGCAACCTGCAAGAGAACACAAGCCAGACAATGCAGGAATATACATCTCAATGAATGAGAGATCAGATGAATCGCATCGGGCATAAGTTCGTGTCCCACAAATAAAGTGGAACACGATGCAAATCAAATCGCAATCGAAGGCTCTCTTGAAATACCTCGCACATCTCAGCAAACAAATCAGTAGTAACAAGGAAGCACGCACCCGCCATAGAAAATAATAGAAATTAAATTCTAAGTAAATTCTAAAGCGAAATCTAACAAGAGCAAATTGTTTTTTGTGGCATTTTTATCTAACAAGCAACGAAACAAAACTATGTACAAAACAATTAAATTCTATCAAGACAAAGAATACATGTTTTTATTCATTTTTTACCATGCAAAAGGAAACTAACAAAGAATATTATTTTTCAAGGCATTTCTATCATCTAAAAATCTAACAAAATAATTGTTTTCATACATTTTTCTATACTAAAAAAATAATGGATAACAAACTAGTTAAAAAGAACAAAATCTAATATGAATTAAATGAAACAGGGGGGTTTATGTTGAAAATATGGTGTAAATAGAATACAGGGCGCAAGGCCCAGGCTGGTGATCCAAACAGCATGTTTTTTGTTCATTCAGTTGTGTCAAACAATGATGTCCTGGGCCAAGGAGGGGGTGAACACACTGAATTTCGTGAGGGAAGGCCCAGAGGAGTGTTTTTTGTAAGTTTTCTTGTGGCCAAAAACAGAATGGTGCATGGGCCTCTTAGGTGTGGTAACAGCAATTTTCGTTTGGCCCAGAGCAATATGATTCCAATCCATATTTATGATTTCTACATTTTGTCATTTAATCAAATTAGACCTTATAGTAATGTTAATCATGCAATTATATCCATTTAATCTCAAATTAATTCTGATTATTCATATTAACAACACTTAATCTGCCTAACAATCTCAATTAACGCAAATACAGAATCAAAAGGGGATTAGGGTAGAAATTGTGACCATTGGATTTGAAAGTTCTTCTCCTCTCCTTCACGACGAAACGGCGGTGGCGGATGGCTCCAACTCCTCCGATTCTCCGAGCGACCGACGCTCACTCCGTCCACTCTCTCTGATTCGCTCTCCGTCTACATCGACTTCAACTTCTCTCGTCTCCGATCTCATCTCTCACATTCCGGCGATTCTTCGAGTATGACGATAGTGATAAGAAAACCAGAGAGGATATTCTTCATGAACCGGTGAGTTCCTTTGCTTCTTCCTCTCAATCTTCTCTTCTGAGTTGCGATGTCAGCGCTGTTGCATTGATGATGATGTTGTATGCGTTGAATTGTTGGAGGTCGATGAAGAGTTATCGGAGAAGAATTGAGATCGGGATTTTTGTGACGAAGATGAAGAACAAGATTGAAGTCCTTTTTTTGTTACCAGTTTTCTCTTCTCAATTTTTTTATGAGTTTCTTCTTGCCATTTCTATTGAACTTTGTTGAATTATTTTCTGGTTTTATCGCTTCTTGTTCTGCCGCCAGTTGAAGATTGAACGGAGGGATTTAAGATGATGAATCGGTGAATTCAAGATGAAGATTCAAGAGGAAATTGAAGAGGAAGAATCCTGAGGTAAGGTTGATGGTGAAGATTATCGATGGTGGAGGATCATTGGTGAAGAATTCATGGTGAATCAGTGGTGAGATTGATGATTTGAAGAAGATGAATGAAACGTGGTGGAAGAAAATCGAGAGCAAGGATTCTGAATTGGTGAAGAAGTTTGTTACGTTTCGGTTCAAGGTTTGTTACGTTTCTCTTCTCAGTTTTTCTATTGTTGATTTTTGGTTGAATCGCCAATTGTTGAAGGTTCTGGAGAGAGAATCGTGAGAGAGTTCTTCCCCGAGTTTGTTACATTCTGTTACTGATTTTCTTTTTTCTCCTTTTCTAAGTTGGTTATTCTCTCGGCTTTTATGCAGAATATTGGAGAAATGTTGAAGCCAAGGTCTCTGGAAGCAGTGATAATTGAAGATGGTTATGATGATGAATTCAGAGAGAAAGATTGGAAAAATTGTCAAGAGATTTTCGGTTCTGAGTCTTGAAGAATCCATCCGAGAGAGCCAATTCAAGAGCGGGAGTTTTGTTACCTCTCTGTTGTCCATTTTTTCCTCTTTTGCTATTAGTGATTTTCTTATTTTTTGGATTACTGTAATATTTTTGTAATGGATCGTATAAACTCTTGTAATGGAGACATTTGGGATCTTTTTGTAATTGGTTTAGTGGGCTTTTTGTGGTGGATACAGGGATGTATGAACTTTGTAATTTCTGTAATGAATTTTCAAGGGGCGTTTTTGTATGGATATTGGAATGGTGTAATTCAAGTTAATTTGGACTTTGCTTCATGGCCTTGTTTTTTTTAGTATTATGTAACATGGATTTTTGTTTTGATGAGTGATGCTATTGAACATGAAATGATATTTTGGATTGAAATGTATGAACATTTGGATTTTGAAACTTCAAAAAGAACTTAAAACTTGTGAACGATATCCGAACTTGAGTTATGCTTTCCAATGATTCAATTGAACAAAACTCATAATCTTGTTACTTGCCATCAAATGAATAGATCTTTCAAACTTGCGTGCTTTAAACAAAATTAATCCATTGGATAATTCGAATCATTTGAATTCATCCCTCTTCATTTGGTGCTTTTTACCAAAACACTATCTTGAGGAATCTAGTGAAAGATATCCAATGAACCTCAATTAACAAACACAATTATGATGAGATGCAAACCCAATCCTCTTTGAGATGCACAATACTTGAAGAGGAGACTTGAGATGATAAGCAATAACAAAACTTGTCTCGCCGAATTATCCGTTGAAAAATAGTAACTCTTTATTATTTTCTTGATTTTAGAACGTCATTCATAACTTATAGCACAGTGAAGAGGGCAAATTTTGGGGTGCAACACATGCTAGATTGTATCAGAACATTGTTGAATGTACCAGAGTATCATTAGAGCATCTCTACATCCTGAAATGTTTCAGAACAAACTAAATGACAAAAGTCAGAGCATGAATGAATCAGAACATAAGATATATATCAGAGCATATAATATGTATCAGAATCACATAAAAATGCATCAGAACACATAAGGAATAAGAATGTGTTATAGCATATTCTGCCACGAGAATATCTGAACATTCTTCCTTCTTGCTTCTAATCTTGAAGCTTCACAACGCTAAGCTTGCATCAGATTCCATGAGCATGTTTCTATATAGAATCGCTTTTCCCCATGTCTTTGCTTCTCATGTTGAGCTTTTTTCAGAATGTCTTCAATCCTGCAAAAATCTCAAGCATAGAACTTGCAAATTCTGTTAGAATTGTGTAGACTTACTCCCAGTAACTGATAATATAAATCAAATCATTTATCACATTTTCTCCCCCTTTTTGTTATAACATCAAAAAGCATAAAAGATTCAAGATGAAAAACAAACAATATGAGAGAAGAAGATAATATTCATTGATTTCATTAGAAAATTATCAGAAGATACAAAAGGAGATGCAGAGAAACAGGTGCAAGAACAAAGAGACAACTAAGACACAAAAGACTACGACTAGCCTAGTTTGGAAACTATCTTGGCCAGAAGGTCATGAATCCCAGCATTGCTTTCCTTCTGTACCTTTATAAAGTCTCTGAACTCTTCATGTGCTATATCATGCTTATCCAGGCGAGAAGCAAGAACATCTTTATTCTGTTGAAGAGCCTTGATAGCATTCACTAGAATGGAGGGTTCAGTAGAAGAAGATGCACGACTATCATTCAAAGGGATAGCATTGCCAGCAACAGCATCCAGAGTGAGAACATAACCTTGATTTTCCTGAACAGGACTTTTCTCAGAAGGGTGATTCTCAGCATCTTCCATCTCAACATCTGAATCTGATTCAGAAGCATTCTCAGCATATTCTGGATCAAGAATCACAAAATCTTCATTCTCCAAAGCTTGAAGAATCTCAACCAGATTCTTTGGAGGAATGGGAGCAGCAACTTCTGAAGGGAAGACAACTTCAGGAATGACCATATTTGGTGCTTCCTCAAAAGGATTCACCCTTAGCCAGTTGAATAGCCATTTGAAGTCTCCAGTCAGAACCGAAAATGTTGGCTTCCACACAACAATTTCCCAACAATGTGCTTCTTGTCAAGCTTCTGAAGCTTCTTCCAGATCATCAACAAAAACTTTCTCTTCAAAACAATACCTGCCTCCAAGAGGACTATGCCAGAAGTCTTCATAGGGTCTGAGAATCTTACGAGGACCTGGAGCTGTTGCTATGCACTTCTTCTAAAGCTCCAGAAACATAGAGTCCATCTTTCTTCTAAAGATTCTCCAGAGATTTCTGAAAGCCACATCATCCATCCGGGTTTGATATGCAACTTTCAAGGCATCTAACCCTTCCCGCATCCTAATGTTTACCACTCCAAAATGTACACCAACAGAAAGTTCCTTACGGAATTTAAATTTGAGTTTGGTGGAGTCTGGTTTCAGAAGGAAGTAAGGTTGAGGTTCTCTATCGAGATAAAGAGATGATCCCGCTTCATTCTTAGAGTCTAACACCACTAACTCAGGTTCAGGACGAGGCTTGGGTGTATAGTTGCAATCACGAAGCAATTGCTCATGTGATGCAGAATCTGGGAGGTCAGGGGTGGAGGGATTATTTTGAGTGGGGGATGAAATGGGTTCATAATTAGCATGAGGAGGAGGTTGAGAAGAGGAGATATTTGAGTGAGGAGGAAAGAGGGTTTGAAGGGGTTGGATATCAAGAACGAGGGTTTCAAGGGGATGGTCAGAAGCAACATTGGTTGTGGGTTGAAAGGGAGGAATGAGAGTATTTGTGGTAGGTAAAGAAGGAGGGGTAAAAACATTGGTTTGGGGAGAAGAAGGAGGTATGAGAACATGGGTGAGTTGAGGTGATTCTAATGGGGCTGTTTCTGGTAGAATTTCTGGTTGAGGGGTAACCGGAACTTATGTTGGTACAGATTCTGAAATTAAAATAGAGGCAGAGACAGCCTCAAGTATTTCTTGCTTCTTCTTCTTCTCATACACAGTCTTCGTCTTCCCAAGAGCAATTTCTCTTCTTCTGGCAGTTTCCAGTCTCTCTTTCTCTTTATCCACAACTTCTTGACCTTCAACTTCTTGAGTTGCTACTTCTTGATTTACTTTTTCTTGCTGATTCACAGCTTCTGGAATTTCTTCTTCTTCATCTGAATCTTCTATAATTAATTTTCTTTTCCTTTTCTTCTTCTTCTCTATTTCCTTTCCATCTTCTACATTCTTATTATTTTTCAACTTTCTCTTCTTCTTCTTCTTCTTCTTCTTCTTCTTCTTCTCAACACCTTCTTGTTCAGTATTTTCATTTTCAACTAATACATCCTAATTTTCTTCAGCAGTAACTTCTTTTTCAGCAACATTCTTATCAACTACTGCAGCAACTTCTTCTTGGATTTCCTTCTCCTGGTTAACAGAAGGACGATCAAACTTATGCTTTGTCCTTCTTTCTTTATTGGCAACAACTTCTGGTGCAGCTTCTGAAACATCGTTTGAAACTGCAGGTCTGGAAGTAGAAGCTTTCTTACGACCACCTTTAACAGGGGCATCTTGAGCACCACTTTCCTTGAGAGAGTTAAGGTATTTGGCCTTAACTTCTGGAAGCTCACTTCTGAAGAAAGTTTCGAACTCATCAAGAACAAGACTTCTTCTGCTTCTTGCTCCACGGAGAGGTTGAGGAATGACTCTAACAACTTGAATAAGGTTGATCTTTCTCAAGGTGTAGGCATTCAAGCAGCTTCCTGTATTAATAACTGGATCCTTGATGATTCCTTGAACTTCCAAGTCTTCAATAGTCTTGGAGTGAACCAGAAGATTGGTAATGATTCTTCCAAAAGGAATAATGTTTCCTTTCTTCGTTATGAATGCATTTCTAGAATCCCTTTCAACATGCAACATATGATTGAAAATTATATAGATAATATCAACCTTCTTCTGAGTGCCAATGCAGTACAGAATATATTGTTGTTCCATGTTGACAAAATCTGGAGAATGTGTTGATTTTCTGTGATAGAAACACCCTAGAAGAATCTTGGTCCAAACTTTGTAAAGATCCTTCATGTCTTTGACACGCTTTGTATTCTCTACATCCGTGTAGAGTTCAGTCATAACGACATCCCAATCTGTTCTCTGATCAGATTCAAAGACACCTTCAGGGTTTCTTAAGTCAAACATCATTCTCAGAATGTTCTCAGTGATGACGACCATTATTCCATGAACAAAGGATATAATGGCTTTAGGGGCTACCACAACATGAACCCAAAATTCCTTTACCAGTTCTGGGTAAACCAGTCCACAGAACTCAGAAAATAATGACGTCCAACCTTGAATGAGCATGTTACCCTTGAGATGAAACTCATGTTCTTCAAGACTGTCAAAATCAACCACTAACTCACAAATCACTTCTAACTCATTCCTCGGAATCGAGCAAGTGATTACAGGAACAATCTGTTGTTCTTCTCCTTGATTAGGGTTAGAGAAAAGGGCAAACAGGTTGAAGAAATGCATGCAAGAAGAGAGAGAATGAAAGCGAAAAAGAGTAAACGTTATGATTTGAAATGAATATATAGAGACGTATTTGAAAAAGAATGCAATAAAATTATGAGAATGAACAGTTACAGAATCAATTGAAATCAAATGCATTAAATGATGAGTGACGTTAGGTGAGAGAACATGATATTTGAAATGATTTACACAGTTACCTAGGGCGGCGTCCCATCAGTTTCACACACGCTTTTACCTATCGTGTGAACACGTGTTCACCATCAGGAAGCGCTTGATGACAGCTGTGTCACAAAGAATTTGCTTCTGTTGAAGGATAGAACTTCTCAACTCCTGATTCTGATCAATTGTTCTGACTACCATTTCTTAGAAAGGATCTAGTTCTGATAGTGTCACCCTCGGTTTTTTATACCTCTCGTGAGAGAGATACGAACTGACTCTTCTTTGGTTTGTGAATTTTTGGGAAATCAGAGAGTCGCCACCGACTTTTATTTTATCCAATTAAGGAAAAGTTTATAAAAGAAACAGAAAAAGACCTTTAAGAGATTTTGGGTTCGGGGGTAGGTTATACAAAGGTGTAGCGGGGAAAATCTGAGATCTAAGCCATAAATTGACTCGACTCAATATTTCAGTGAAAGTCGCCACCGCGCTTTATTTTTTCCAAAGGAAATGGGAAAAGAACGAAAAAAACCCAAAGTATGTTTTTAAAACAAAAAGAGATCTTAGGTACGGGTGTTGATTATACGAGGGGAAGGTTTTAAGCACCCCTCATATCAGTGGTACTCCACAGGAACCTTTTTGAAAATCTGTGTTTTATAAAAGATATCGTGTGCAAAAGAAACAGTTTGTTTGAATTTTAAAATAAGCTCGGCAAGACTATGTCTTGTGCCTACATACCTCCTCGGTGCAATGGAGAAGTCAGAGCTAATGTAGTTCCGCTTTTTTTTAAAAAAACGTTTGAAAAAGGTATAAACACATTTACCATCGTCGGGGCGAATACTCAGCCATTGATCTTAAACATGAGAACGAACGAATTCTTTGCATCACCAATGAGAGAAGGGCGCCAACTCGGATAAAAATCGACAAGTATGCCACTAGCTCTCTCACGTGGAAAAAGATTTCGTCGTGTCAATCAATATTAAAATCGTGGGGCATCGCAACTAATGACAAGGATTAATCGTGCTTACTTTTTGAAAGAAAATGCCAACAAGGGCTAAATATAGTTTTAAAGAAGATTTTAAAAGGGATTTCAAACATAAGAAGTTTTTTAGAAAAAGAGAGGAGACTTTGAAAATTTAAGAAGTGGGAGGAGATGAAGAGGCTATCCTAGTGCGGGAAAATAAAAGTTTAGGGAAAAACGATCTGACCAAAATAAGAAGTCGACACTTGACATATTTGGTCAAGGAAGAATTCCCATCCTTTGGACTATCAACACTAAGCCAACACATTACCACTTGAGATCAAGATGAACTTATTTTCTTTAGCACCACATTGCATTAAACACATTAAAATTCTGACGAAAATCGGGCAGAGTAACGGCTGTTTTCGGGTAAAGTCCTTATCACGACGCCTTGGAATTAACCATCAAGGGCTTTCGAGGACATACCTGCACACACAAACAGACAACAATCCAATGCCAGACAGAAAGAATAACAGTGGAATAACAACAGCATAACAGGGTCCAGAGGTACTAAGTCCAACAAATCCAGGTCTCCAAAATGCTCAGGATAGTAACCAATAGTCCATAGAGAGCCTTATGTATTTTTTAGATTTTAAGTTATTTATTAATGTTTTAGCACAAAAGTAGAGTATGGTCCAAGTGGACAAAAAGAAAATAGCGGAAACATAAACATAGCGTCCAAATGGACAAAGAGAAAATAGCGGAAACATAAACATACGTCCAAATGGACAAAGAGAAAATGGAGGAAACATAAACATGATGAAATGATAAAATAAAGCATAAAGCGAGAAATAATAAAGAACAATATAATACAGTGCGGAAATTAAAGTTAATTGTTAAAGATAACCATCTTGAAACTTGTTAAGTATGTTATCAAAGTTAGTAATGAAGATTGATGGTGAGTGAAGGATGTTCTCGGATTTAAATTCAATGAAAGTTTATCAGAAGCTTGATAAAATCATAGCGACTACACGATAAACTTCCATAAGTCTTAAATCAACCGCATACAATTCTCTTCCATGTTTGATCTTTTTATTCGGGACACGAAATGTTGCGCTATGTTAAGCAGATCGCCAAGTGATTTATATAGAAATCACCCTACAACGAGGCCGGTCAACAATCTTTGTGCTAATGCATGCTAGAAAACGATATGTAGATCGTTCTCCAAAAGCAATACCGCACGAAAAGAAAATAGGTAGCGGTCTCGTCTTCATCTAGAATCCAAAAGAATTCCAAAGATGTTGAAGATTTTCATCGACCAATATAAAAAAGAAATAAAAGATGGAATCACATTAAAGGTTCCTTCCATCTTTAAGTTCAATCACTTAATATTGCGGATTAAGATTTTCATCCCATCAACGCCCTAAGTCCATTGAATTTAAAGAGGAATTAGACCTCTAAATTTGTGATTCAAAGAAAAATAAGAATGGAGTAGAAGAAGAGAGATATATTGAAAAATCATCACAAAAACTCTCACCAAATGGATCATCAAGTATTAAAAAAAAAGAAATTAAAACTATTTTTTTATATTTTTGATATAAAATAGAGAAAACTAATACTAATATATATATATTTTTGTATTTTTGAAATAAAACACAAACAAATTTTTTAAAGAAAACAAGTAAAAACTTAATAGAAACAGCAAAATAAAAGGGAGGTTCAAAAAAGAAGTACTAGGCCCAAGATCAATTCATCAGGCCAAATACGGGAGAAGTGCAGGCGCTGAGATGGTAGTGCATCAAGCAAATCGCACTGGGCTCACTTTCAAGGCCCAACATCAGATCCAAACAGAACTTTAAACAAAAAAATAGGTCATATGGAGCATTCGGCCGTCCCCTTCCACATATTTCTTTTCACGCTTTTTCTCTCCTCTGTTCAGAAACCAGTTAACTTCATTCCAATTCAACTCATATTCTTCATCAAACAAGAACAAACACCTGCAATAATCAAACACAACAACACATATCAATAATTTCTAAACCAATTTCTCAGAACAAACAGTCACAAACATCAACGATTTGAGACGCAAAACGAATAGAATCGTGTGAATCAAAAATGCGAAGAGAAGTCGTTGTCTCGTCGCGTCGGTGGTGATGATGTTGATTCGAATTTGCGTTTGCTGCAGTTGTTGTGTGGTGGCTAAAGATGCGATGTTCTACGCCGATGCTGTTGTCGGTGTTTCGGTGAATCACTGTTTTGCAGGTTCAGATGTATGTTTAAAGTTAAAAGAAGCTGAAGGTTAGGTTGAATCAAGGTGTGGCTAGTGCTTTTTGCAGGTTCGGATTTGGTGATGGTTGATAGATGAAGATGATTTGAAGGTTATGAATCGGTTCAGTTTTATGAAGGTTGAAAGAAGCAGAGAGTTTGAAGGTTGAATATGATGCGATGGTGATGAATTTGAAGAAAATTGCGGGTTCGGTAATAATTTTTGTGGTGTGAAGTTGAAGGCTAGTTGATGATTTGTGAAGAAATCGAAGGTTTGTGAAGGTAATAATATGATGATTGTTGTGATACTGTGAGGAGATTTGTGGATCAAAAGTTGATTGGAGGTTGAATGAATGCAGGGTGAATTGCTTAAGGTTACATGGAGTTGAGTTTATTGGTCACATTGTGTAGGTTTTCGTGAAGGATCTGAAGAAGTTTTGGAGGAGAATTTTTCTGGTTTTCAATTTGGCAGCATAACACTAAAATTTTCTCCTCCCTTTCTGTGATCTGAGGCACTGTATTTATAGGTGAAATTGAGTGAGGGTAGAATAGAGATTTGAGTGAGGAGAGGAATCAAATTCGTTAGGGGAATGTGAGGATCATGCTGATTTTGCGTCAACAGAATTCATGCTGGAAAAGTTCTCTTACAAAGCTTTTGTCTGTAGTGGAATTGGTGATGAAATCCGGGTGAATTCTCAAGGAGTAATTGTGGCCTTTGATTAAAGCATTTGGATGGTTGAGATTGAATGTTGCAAGATGAATTTGGCTTTTGAAGAAATTTGGTGAATTTTTTTCTATTGCTACAGATCGTGACTTGCTGTGGACCGTGGACCTCAATTACTTTTGCTCATGGCTTGACAAATTTGAATATGGGCTTAAGACTTGGATGCAATAATAAGCATATGGGCCCAAAAACTTGAATTAATTGGACCCTCTCTTTATATTTACACCTGTTAAGAAGAAGAAAATAAAAGCAAGTAATAACAAAATAATATAGAAAAAAATGATTTACTAATTTTAATTCAAAACTCAACTTAAACCTAAATTGAATTTAAAATTAAAATTATAAATCCTAAAAAGATTAGTAAGAATAAACAAAAAAATACTATTAATTCTAAAATGGTGTATGAAATGAATGTATGTATATATTTTTGAATTTTCCAAATGAAATGCAATGGACACATAAAATGCGGGTCAAAAATTGGGGTATGACAGATGCCCCTATTTAAGTTTCTTCTATCCGGAGATATGAAGATTGAAATCTTCGTCTCGACGTGATTGAAGAGACTTAAATACAAAATACACAATTTTTGACCCTGTGATGTCATGCAATGACTATGATTATGAATGCATATGATTTCCATGAGAGGGAAACAAGACACAACTGGGGAAAGAAAACAGACTCCGCTGGGGGAACGAGACTTTGCTGGGAAAAGAAATTTCACTGGGGAAAATATTTCACACCAGAAGGTTAAAGCATCATCTTCCACTAGAGATGAAAGAATACACCAACTTTTACTGAAGGTGAACTACCGACTTTTACTGAAGGTGAACTACCGACTTTTACTGAAGGTAGGAAAGAATTTATACATCGGCTTTTACTGAAGATGTGGATACAAAAGAAATGCACCAACTTTTACTGAAGGTGAACTACCAGCTTTTACTGAAGGTAGGAAAGAATTTCAACATCAACTTTTACTGAAGATGTGGATACAAAAGAAATGCACCAACTTTTACTGAAGGTGAACTACCAGCTTTTACTGAAGGTAGGAAAGAATCTCAACATCGACTTTTTACTGGAAGATGTAGATACAAAGGCTTCTCTGAACACCAGCTTTTACTGAAGGTGGACTACCGACTTTTACTGAAGGTAGGAAAGAATCTCAACATCGACTTTTTACTGGAAGATGTAGATACAAAGGCTTCTCTGAACACCAGCTTTTACTGAAGGTGGACTACCGACTTTTACTGAAGGTAGGAAAGAATCTCAACATCGACTTTTTACTGGAAGATGTAGATACAAAGGCTTCTCTGAACACCAGCTTTTACTGAAGGTGGACTACCGACTTTTACTGAAGGTACATGAATTTTCATCTGAACATCAACTTTTTACTGGAAGATGCAGGAACAAAAGGCTTCTCCAAACACCAGCTTTTACTGAAGGTGGACTACCAGCTTTTACTGAAGGTAGGAGGAGGATTACCGACTCAATGGTTAACGGTAAACTACTAACTCAATGGTTGAAAGTAGAGAAAGATTGAATTACCGCCTCAATAATTGACGATAAGCTACCAACTCAATAGTTGAAGGTAGACGAAAATTGAATTACCGCCTCAATAGTTGACGATAAGCTACCAACTAAATAGTTGAAGGTAGACGAAAATTGAATTACCGCCTCAATAGTTGACGATAAGCTACCAACTAAATAGTTGAAGGTAGAAGAAAATCAAATCACCGCCTCAATAGTTGACGATAAGCTGCCGCTAAGAATAGGGATCAACTTCTTCTTTAATCAAGGACGTGGCTTGAGAAAAGGAACTGGATGCAAACTGTCACTTCTGATGAAGGGGCTTACCATTTGCTGAGCTTCTTCCTTTTGGATACAAACTGTCACTTATACTGAAGCGACTTACCATTTGCTGAGCTTCTTCCATTTGGAATCAAGAAGTTCATAAAGCCTGAGAGATTATCACTTGCTTTGAAGATAAGATTAGTACGTGAAGACATACAAACTTGCTCAAATAAAGAGGCTTCCATTTGTTGTCAACCAAAACATGATGGGGATAACATAAGTTGCTCAAAGTCAAAACCTGCCCCTTGCTTTCAAGCACAAATTCCAACACTGATGGAAAATAAATATTTTAATATCTGATATCAATCATAAATAGATTCTCCATTGTTGAGGAAAACAAAATCCTCAAGAGGTGCAAAATAAATGCCTTCTCAATAATATTGCAAGAGACCAAAGTTCAACTTCAGGAATAAATTTGGATAGAAACAGTCAACAAGATTATGGAAAATGAGGAATGAATTCAAATGGGGATTAGTTCCATCCTGACAAATGAGCTGAGGAGGAACACTGAAGCAAAATTCTTCCACGAGGAACAAACTCTGTGGGGAATTAGAAAGGATAAACACTTTCTGCTTAAGGTAGACACTCTAATGGAAAGAGATCATGTATTTTGAGGAATCAAAGAGAATGGATCAAAACATTAAGAAATGCAAAATGGATATGAATATTTTTTCTTTTTATTTTTTTTATGCATGTTGTATGTATGAATGAATGAATGAATGAATGTCATGTATATGCTGACAAAACAAACACAAAAAAAACTAGGAAGTGACAAGACATCACAATATAACAGACACTTGGTGAATCTCAAAAAGTTGGAGATATCAAAAGACATCCTTCTGAAGACCCATGCTAGGAACACGGCTGAGGATTCAATTGCAGATAAATAGAGGCCATTTGAGGAACAGAGTCCTGCTACAAAGCTCAAGAGAGATACTGACTAAGGAGAAAATCCAAAGTCAAACTTCAAACATCCATAAATCCACTGAAGAGATAACAACATGAACTCCACTCTGAGGGAAGATGGAAAAATTTGTTGGAGATATAAACCAAGCAAACTCTTTGAGAACTATCAATTTTTGCAAGGAATTACAAATCATCTTCTTCTAACAAAAGGGTTGGACAACACCTCCTTTCAAGCTCTACTATGGGAGGTCAGAGAAAATTTCCTTGGAGAAAATCACCATTCTGAAATAAGAAGTTATCATCATAGCAAATGAGTTAACATGCGGGAGATTTTAGTTCAAAACTCAACACAAGGTGAGAAAGAAAACCCAATAGTCAACTGATGTCTCAAAACTTCTTGGTAGAGAGTGACATGCTCTGGATTGATCATGGCAACGACCTTTGTACTTCAAGCTAATGAGGTGATCAAGGTAACTTTTGATTCACAACTTGCCCCAGACTACATAGTCTATGAGAGGAATCTGCATCAAAAAGTTTTATAGAGATCTTTGGCGTCATAAAAACTTGAAATAATCTGCCCCAGATCAACAGATTCTTGGAGAGATTTATCGAATCTCGACGTAACTGCCCCAGATTGACTAAAATTGGCACATTCTTTTACTCGAAAGAGTCTTCAAGATTTGCCCCATGATGATAATCAAACTTGGCAAAAGCATTATACTGGGAAAACAACATGCCCATGGCAATGTTTTAGTTTTCTACTAATGATCAGATGTAAACTTCATGGATGTCAAACAAATGTTTACAAGGAGAAAAATGTTTATTCTGAGAATGATAATGAAAATGCAACAATTATGTAAGTCTTGAAGCTTTATTGAAAGGATGTCACAAAACCTTGTGAACGAATCACTGGTTAATGAAGGACATTGATTTTTGTATGCATATGATACCAACACCAGTTTTCAGCATAACCGATAGGAGTCAGGAACGCTTTCTTGTTTTAAGTATGCTTTTGAAATTAACCCTGCTTCAATTAGGACTTTTGAGGGTTGTAACGCGGCCTGGTTCATGGTTTTCAGAAAAAAGATTTTTAGGCTCAAAGTTTATTTAGCCCACCCCATCTTCGTGATGTTCTCCAGTCCTATGTTCAGTTAATTCAACATGAGTATTCATCTCTCAAAAGGATTTTGTGCCATTAAGGACCTAATGAAGCTTTCTTGGAGTAGCAGTCACCCTTTTGTCTTTGTTTTTGTATTCACACAGATTTGTTCATTGTTGAGGACTTTTACTTTGTAGTCCTTTCTTTTTACTTTCCATCATTTTTTTTTTTTTTATTTTCCCTAACTTTTGCCTGGACTGATTCTTTTGAATTGGTCGTCCAGCGGGATGCTCTAACTTTTGTCTAAGTCACTTGTTTTCAAGTTTTTGACTTAGCGAGCTTTCTTTCTTTTTTCTTTTTCATTATTCTTTTTTTTATTATTTGAACAAATCGTGTGACATTGATTTTGTCTTGACTTGTTGAGAGGGTTGTGACTGCCTCATTCCTTGGCGGATGGAGGATAACCATTGTGGTTTCACATTTTCCAACCTTTTGATATGCGATGGATAACCATTGTGGTTTCTCATAATCCAACCTTTGATGTGGATATGATGTGCTTGACCTTTGGATGCACAATCCTTTTTTGAAATCTGAACACTTGGTCAAATTAACTGAAGACTACCCTGCCCCAGGTTAAAAATTAGGGTTTTTTTGTTTAGAAAATAAACTCCTACTTCAAGGCTCAAAGGGGTTAACAAGGGATTATCTTCCTTATATCTCCGGTGTTTAGGAATTTGAAACAATGCCTGTACATCATCAACAGGGTTTTATTCAAAAGCATACAACCAGAAATTTTGCGTTTTCTGATCATCATGCTCCCTCCAATCTTTGCATAAGCAAGAGTTTGGCAAAAGCAATTGGTATCATAATGCATAAAAACAAATAAACATGAGTGAAACGAATGGATTACTTCAAGACAAACATTATCATTGTACTAGCATTAGCATTCAAAAACAAACAAGTTTCTTCATGTAAACATTGCATTGAAAAACAAGAGATATTACAAATGAAAATCAGTAAGAATACTAAAAATTGAGAAGACTCTCTCCATCTGGACTTGTGTTGAAGGAAACATCTTTCAAACTTCAGGGCTACCAACAATAGAGCTTCATTCATGCTTTGGCAAAAGATTGGCTTGAACATTAGGACCAACGTCTTCAAATGACAAGACACTATTTTTTGACCAACTTCTGAACTTCAACTTTCAAAGCAAAACAACCTTCCCAATTATGCACAGGAGTATCCTTTGGCAATCTTTTCTTCATTCATAGGAGGATTGACTTGGAGAAATAAAGCCTCAACCAGAGAAATCAGACGCTCCATACCAGCCTTCAAAGTAATCATCCCTTTGCGGAGTTCACAGATCTCTTGCTTAATATTTTCCATCTCTTCTTAGCACGAGTGTTGTACTGATGATACCATGAGAAAGGAAATAAGGCTCTAGAAAAACTTCTTTAGAAAGCAGGACCAAATGCAGAATGATGCATGCAATGCCAATGATTTGTTTTAATTTTTCAGTTTCAAGGAACTTAAGATATTAACTTGTAAACACTCAAACATTGGACTAAAGCTTCGATTAAGTTATCATCAAAATCAATCATCCATTTTGGTGGATTAGAATTTTCACCCCATCAACACCCAAGATCCATTGAGTTTGATGAAACTTATGATGTTTACAAGGAAAGACTTCTAAGTTCCTTGAAAACCAAAATAAAAAAAGTTTTCATGGATGCATGAATGCGTGGTTTATGCATCAACCACAATCAAGAGCACATAAAGTCACACAAAATCACACAAGCAAGGTTCAAAGGTTCGACATCACGAGCATGGAGTCAAGGTTAAGAATCGCCCACAAAGGTATGTACTAGGGAATTTTGTACCTGCCGAACGGGTTCTACAAAGGTTCCCAGAGTTTTCAATCTTCTATCGGATACTACCGGCACGCACAATTGCTTATGGGCACCAATAATATTCCTAAAAAGACCTCGTCTGAGTGTAGCATCGCATGACAACAAGCTCAAATTGGTACTTGACCTTGTTTCTGCGCTACATCCTGAAAAAGGCTAAGATGGGTTAAAAAGGTTCTAGGCCATTCAGCTTCTACAGACACTCACTATTGAAAGTAATAGCGTTCCTACGATAGCTCGTAACAACATCTACTACCTTCCATGAGGCCTCCACTGATTGGGGTTCCACCATATGATGCTCATGTTAAGGATCGCTCCTGACATGCAACTATTGGTCATACCACCTCCTATCTCAAGTTACTCACCAAAGTCCGGGTTAGAACTTTATCTCATCACAGAGGAACCATCGAGCACCAAAAAGAAAAAATAAAATAAACAAACAAAGCACACAACAATATATACAAATAAAAAACACACAGATAAACAAAAATAGGCTTAACACACTTAAAATATATCCCCAGTGAAGTCGCCATTTTTCTGTAGCGGGGAAAATCTGAGATCTAAGCCATAAATTGACTCGACTCAATATTTCAGTGAAAGTCGCCACCGCGCTTTATTTTTTCCAAAGGAAATGGGAAAAGAACGAAAAAAACCCAAAGTATGTTTTTAAAACAAAAAGAGATCTTAGGTACGGGTGTTGATTATACGAGGGGAAGGTTTTAAGCACCCCTCATATCAGTGGTACTCCACAGGAACCTTTTTGAAAATCTGTGTTTTATAAAAGATATCGTGTGCAAAAGAAACAGTTTGTTTGAATTTTAAAATAAGCTCGGCAAGACTATGTCTTGTGCCTACATACCTCCTCGGTGCAATGGAGAAGTCAGAGCTAATGTAGTTCCGCTTTTTTTTAAAAAAACGTTTGAAAAAGGTATAAACACATTTACCATCGTCGGGGCGAATACTCAGCCATTGATCTTAAACATGAGAACGAACGAATTCTTTGCATCACCAATGAGAGAAGGGCGCCAACTCGGATAAAAATCGACAAGTATGCCACTAGCTCTCTCACGTGGAAAAAGATTTCGTCGTGTCAATCAATATTAAAATCGTGGGGCATCGCAACTAATGACAAGGATTAATCGTGCTTACTTTTTGAAAGAAAATGCCAACAAGGGCTAAATATAGTTTTAAAGAAGATTTTAAAAGGGATTTCAAACATAAGAAGTTTTTTAGAAAAAGAGAGGAGACTTTGAAAATTTAAGAAGTGGGAGGAGATGAAGAGGCTATCCTAGTGCGGGAAAATAAAAGTTTAGGGAAAAACGATCTGACCAAAATAAGAAGTCGACACTTGACATATTTGGTCAAGGAAGAATTCCCATCCTTTGGACTATCAACACTAAGCCAACACATTACCACTTGAGATCAAGATGAACTTATTTTCTTTAGCACCACATTGCATTAAACACATTAAAATTCTGACGAAAATCGGGCAGAGTAACGGCTGTTTTCGGGTAAAGTCCTTATCACGACGCCTTGGAATTAACCATCAAGGGCTTTCGAGGACATACCTGCACACACAAACAGACAACAATCCAATGCCAGACAGAAAGAATAACAGTGGAATAACAACAGCATAACAGGGTCCAGAGGTACTAAGTCCAACAAATCCAGGTCTCCAAAATGCTCAGGATAGTAACCAATAGTCCATAGAGAGCCTTATGTATTTTTTAGATTTTAAGTTATTTATTAATGTTTTAGCACAAAAGTAGAGTATGGTCCAAGTGGACAAAAAGAAAATAGCGGAAACATAAACATAGCGTCCAAATGGACAAAGAGAAAATAGCGGAAACATAAACATACGTCCAAATGGACAAAGAGAAAATGGAGGAAACATAAACATGATGAAATGATAAAATAAAGCATAAAGCGAGAAATAATAAAGAACAATATAATACAGTGCGGAAATTAAAGTTAATTGTTAAAGATAACCATCTTGAAACTTGTTAAGTATGTTATCAAAGTTAGTAATGAAGATTGATGGTGAGTGAAGGATGTTCTCGGATTTAAATTCAATGAAAGTTTATCAGAAGCTTGATAAAATCATAGCGACTACACGATAAACTTCCATAAGTCTTAAATCAACCGCATACAATTCTCTTCCATGTTTGATCTTTTTATTCGGGACACGAAATGTTGCGCTATGTTAAGCAGATCGCCAAGTGATTTATATAGAAATCACCCTACAACGAGGCCGGTCAACAATCTTTGTGCTAATGCATGCTAGAAAACGATATGTAGATCGTTCTCCAAAAGCAATACCGCACGAAAAGAAAATAGGTAGCGGTCTCGTCTTCATCTAGAATCCAAAAGAATTCCAAAGATGTTGAAGATTTTCATCGACCAATATAAAAAAGAAATAAAAGATGGAATCACATTAAAGGTTCCTTCCATCTTTAAGTTCAATCACTTAATATTGCGGATTAAGATTTTCATCCCATCAACGCCCTAAGTCCATTGAATTTAAAGAGGAATTAGACCTCTAAATTTGTGATTCAAAGAAAAATAAGAATGGAGTAGAAGAAGAGAGATATATTGAAAAATCATCACAAAAACTCTCACCAAATGGATCATCAAGTATTAAAAAAAAGAAATTAAAACTATTTTTTTATATTTTTGATATAAAATAGAGAAAACTAATACTAATATATATATATTTTTGTATTTTTGAAATAAAACACAAACAAATTTTTTAAAGAAAACAAGTAAAAACTTAATAGAAACAGCAAAATAAAAGGGAGGTTCAAAAAAGAAGTACTAGGCCCAAGATCAATTCATCAGGCCAAATACGGGAGAAGTGCAGGCGCTGAGATGGTAGTGCATCAAGCAAATCGCACTGGGCTCACTTTCAAGGCCCAACATCAGATCCAAACAGAACTTTAAACAAAAAAATAGGTCATATGGAGCATTCGGCCGTCCCCTTCCACATATTTCTTTTCAAACTTTTTCTCTCCTCTGTTCAGAAACCAGTTAACTTCATTCCAATTCAACTCATATTCTTCATCAAACAAGAACAAACACCTGCAATAATCAAACACAACAACACATATCAATAATTTCTAAACCAATTTCTCAGAACAAACAGTCACAAACATCAACGATTTGAGACGCAAAACGAATAGAATCGTGTGAATCAAAAATGCGAAGAGAAGTCGTTGTCTCGTCGCGTCGGTGGTGATGATGTTGATTCGAATTTGCGTTTGCTGCAGTTGTTGTGTGGTGGCTAAAGATGCGATGTTCTACGCCGATGCTGTTGTCGGTGTTTCGGTGAATCACTGTTTTGCAGGTTCAGATGTATGTTTAAAGTTAAAAGAAGCTGAAGGTTAGGTTGAATCAAGGTGTGGCTAGTGCTTTTTGCAGGTTCGGATTTGGTGATGGTTGATAGATGAAGATGATTTGAAGGTTATGAATCGGTTCAGTTTTATGAAGGTTGAAAGAAGCAGAGAGTTTGAAGGTTGAATATGATGCGATGGTGATGAATTTGAAGAAAATTGCGGGTTCGGTAATAATTTTTGTGGTGTGAAGTTGAAGGCTAGTTGATGATTTGTGAAGAAATCGAAGGTTTGTGAAGGTAATAATATGATGATTGTTGTGATACTGTGAGGAGATTTGTGGATCAAAAGTTGATTGGAGGTTGAATGAATGCAGGGTGAATTGCTTAAGGTTACATGGAGTTGAGTTTATTGGTCACATTGTGTAGGTTTTCGTGAAGGATCTGAAGAAGTTTTGGAGGAGAATTTTTCTGGTTTTCAATTTGGCAGCATAACACTAAAATTTTCTCCTCCCTTTCTGTGATCTGAGGCACTGTATTTATAGGTGAAATTGAGTGAGGGTAGAATAGAGATTTGAGTGAGGAGAGGAATCAAATTCGTTAGGGGAATGTGAGGATCATGCTGATTTTGCGTCAACAGAATTCATGCTGGAAAAGTTCTCTTACAAAGCTTTTGTCTGTAGTGGAATTGGTGATGAAATCCGGGTGAATTCTCAAGGAGTAATTGTGGCCTTTGATTAAAGCATTTGGATGGTTGAGATTGAATGTTGCAAGATGAATTTGGCTTTTGAAGAAATTTGGTGAATTTTTTTCTATTGCTACAGATCGTGACTTGCTGTGGACCGTGGACCTCAATTACTTTTGCTCATGGCTTGACAAATTTGAATATGGGCTTAAGACTTGGATGCAATAATAAGCATATGGGCCCAAAAACTTGAATTAATTGGACCCTCTCTTTATATTTACACCTGTTAAGAAGAAGAAAATAAAAGCAAGTAATAACAAAATAATATAGAAAAAAATGATTTACTAATTTTAATTCAAAACTCAACTTAAACCTAAATTGAATTTAAAATTAAAATTATAAATCCTAAAAAGATTAGTAAGAATAAACAAAAAAATACTATTAATTCTAAAATGGTGTATGAAATGAATGTATGTATATATTTTTGAATTTTCCAAATGAAATGCAATGGACACATAAAATGCGGGTCAAAAATTGGGGTATGACAAAAGGGAAGGTATTAGCACCCCTTTGTATCCATGGTTATCCATGGGCTCTTAATTGCTTAGCTCACTTGTTTTGAATCATTTGTCTTTCCTTGAAATGCTTGTATGTGGTTTTAAAATACCTTTGTAAAATGGCTTTGTAATGATCCTTGTGCGGATGTATACAAAGTGTTTTATCTTTCGAAAGATGTTTTGAAAAAAGAGCTTTAACTTCGTAATGATCCTTGTTTGGATATATACCAAGTATTGTCTTTTTTGAAAGTTTTATTTTGAAAAACAATGATATATGAGATATTTGTTTGTTTTAAGGTCTTTTCCTATTTCCTTTAGAAAATTCTCCTTTTACCGGATGTAAACAAAAGTTCGATTTTGCATTTGAAATAATAGAATTTGATTTTTTGAAAAGAGTATCAGAGGGATTACCCTAAGAGGTGCAAGTGTGATTGTGTTTTGATTCAGATATTTTTATCTTTGAAGTTAGTGACCTAACGCTTCAGTTTTTATCTTTGACATACACGCAGTTTTATATGTACAGGAATTAAAATGCGGGAATGTAAAATGCGGAAAGTAAATCTACGCTATTACATCGATTGTGCGAGAAATGTAAACTACGCTATTTACATGATTTTGACAACCTATACACTTTATCTATGAATTTAAATTGCAATAAGATAAAAGAAATATTTTTGGATTTTTTGTATGGTTGATTTTAATTAGAATTAATGCATAATTAATTTAATTAAAATGAGAAAAAGGTAGAAATAAAACTTAAACCTAAAATTAAGTTTAAAATATGTTCATATTTAGTTATTAATTAATTTTAAAATAAAACTATTTTTTATTTGGATTTTTTAAGTTGTTTTGAAAATTTATTAAGCTAATTAACATATAATTAGATAAACAATTATACAAATAATTGAAACTGAAAGAGAAAAATATTCTAAATATATACAAAATTATTCTATAATATATAAACTAAATTTAATAAAAAGAACAAATTTTTTTTTGATTTTTTGATAGGTTGAAATAATTAAAAAGCAAATATATAAATATATAATAATTAATTAAACAAAATATTTTAATTATTAAGAAAAATGAAATATTTTTATGTCAAAAAATAATAGATTATTTTATAAACCTAAAAATATTTTTATTATATTTTTTTTGATTTTTTAAACTATTTTAAATTAATTTTGCAAAGTAAATAAAATAAAATGAAAATATATATAATTAATGATCTGGTGTGGTTAATAGGAAGGTCTATGGTAAGGATGAGCATTCAGACACGTTGGATAGGGGAATTAATGAGATCAGATGGCCTGGAATGAGAGGGAGCATGATAACGCGTACGTCTTAACGCACAGAATCCATTTGTTTCAAACCCAACGCGCACGCAAACCAGCGAATGAGGGAGCGACGCGTGGTCATCTTCAACCTCAAGACCGTCGTTTTAGGTCTGCAACTGCCTTTAGTGATGGTTCCCGATCGTTGCTAAAACCCTGTCAATACGAATACAAACAAAACAACACAAAAATATTTCGCGAGGGTACTCATGGATTCGTCTGAATCTCACGAACTCAGCCATGCCTTTAATTGGGGCTAATTTTACCTGTAGGGGAAAGCCCTAAAAGGACTTGGAAAACCCTAGCTATGGCATCTTCTTGAACAAGTGACCAAACCTTAATTAACTATCCAGAAACGTTCATCAGGTTAATCTAAACATGGATATATAATCAAAAATTATTTAGAACGCGTGTAAGTATGGATTCGATGATAGTTTTACTTGGTACAAACCGTGAGCTCTAAGGTACGATTCTGAATGCCTCCAAGCTTGGAAATGATATTTGGAATGGATATATTTGGGATCAATTGCATTTGAAATATAATTGAATTTCCTTCAAAACAAGCTTTGGTTGGAATTTTTTGAATGAACGAGAAGAGAGTTATTGCCGGTCAAAGTTCAGTTGACTTTTTAGGAGAAAACCCTAATTTTGAAACTTAGGGTTTTGTTGATTTTTGATCTTTCCTTGAAGAATTATGATCAACCAATGATCAAATGATGAATCTTTTGACAAAATATGGATGTTGACAAAAAATTTCATTTTTGACTGTCTGTTGACTTTTCGGTCAAACTAGTCGTCTGTTGACTGTTTGAGTTGCTGACTGTGCGTCTGAGCGAATTGAAGTTTGAAAATTTGTATGGTGTTACTTTGAGATATATGGAGGTCCATGAAATCCATTTGAGGTCTCAAAAAACTTGTTCTCCTGAAAAAAAAAAACAAAAACCCTAGTTAGGGATTGTTCGTGTAGAAGACAGTTAAGGGTACCTGATTTTTGTGCAGTGCTGAGTCTCTGCTGATCATGTGATTATCAGAAGACTTCTAGAACAAAAATCTTGGAATTTTGAAATGCAAAAGATTGATTTGATTGATGGTACAAAACACGGAGAATTGCACTGTCAGCGGGTTTGACTGTCAACTGACTGTTCAGGCATTAACGTAGCAGTTAAAGTAAAAATTCAACAGTTAAAGTTAATTTTTTCTTTTTGTTTTTGGTTGGTGAAAATTCATTTACATAGTTGTTAGAAAAACAAAGACATAATAAATTAAATATACTGTACGCAAACGAAATTACCGATAATAACCATGAAAAATATTTAAGGCACAGAAAAATAAATATTTAACTGGTAGAAAACACACAAAATATTATCTGGATAATTAAACTACGGTACGACAGATAGTACGACATTTAATACTGACAGTACAAATATTACATAATATAATGAACAGTACGACAAATAAACGGTACATTATTTGAAAATAAGAGATACGACAAACTTTAAAAATGACGATTAAAAACCCATGCTATAAATAATAACATATAGATGATTGGGAGTGTAAACAACCCAGGTCCGCTTTTTTCAGGACTATGCAGACAAAAAAAGGACATGATCACCACTACGACGGTGATGACCATAAGAAAACACGTATCCATCCACTTTGCCATTTTTGCCGGGGAAAAAGAGAGAATGAATATGATGTAGAAATTTGAGAGATGAGTTGAAATTTGATGTGAGAATTTATGGAAAAAATGAGAGGTATTTATAGAGTGAAAAGAAGGATAGAGACGTTGGGGAATGAAGTGATTCCGTACAAAAAAGGAAAATTTGAGTGGTAGTAGGATTTGAAAGAAAGTGTATGGTAGGGTTGGAAAAAGAGAGATGTATAGAATAAAGTTAGGATTTGATTTTGAAAGAAAGAGATTTGAAAAGAAAGGAAAAGATTTTGAAAATAATAGAATATAGTACAAAAATTAGTGGGAAACAAAAATTAATAATAATTTACTCGTTACTAGTACAGTCTGAATCCCCGGACTTTGCGTCTGCAAAAAAGATTTAACTCTGTGCCAATTGCGTCAGTACTATTTATCTGCAAATAAATCTTAAATAAATAGCATGTGTGAAATGATAAACAGTACTTGACGTTGGTGTAAGAATAAATTCAACAGCGAGCCAAAATACCGTATAATAAAAATTCTAAAAATCGAGTATTCATAAAATCAGGATATTTATGAAATAAAATCCAAGATTATATGAAACTCCCAATTTTTAGACAGAAGTCTGTTGCCTTCTTTCTGAAAAAAGATGCGGGCAAATTTTGGGGTATAACAGATAGGATCATCTTTCTTTCCAAGAATGACATCTTGTGAGTGTGCAGAAGTTAGTCTTGAAGATCTTCTAACTGTTGGCTCTTCAGAGATTCTGAGATTCTCTAAAGACGCAGCAACTTGATCTTCTGATCCTTTGCTTTTGAGATCTTCAGCTTCTGATACTGTGCTTCTGAGATCTTCAGCTTCTGATGCTTTGCTTCTTGGTTCTTCAGCTTCTGAGATTGAGATATCTATATCTGCAAAATTCTCAAACTGCTTTGGCTTTTCAAGACCAAGCTTATCATCAAATCTGATATTGATTGATTCTTATACAACCAATGTTTCAGTATTGTATACTCTGTACCCTCTAGAGCGTTCAGAAATCCAAGAAAGAAACACTTTTGTGCCTTAGAATCAAACTTACCAAGATGATCTTTAGTATTCAGAATGAAACAAACACATCCAAAAGGATGAAAATATGAAATGTTGGGCTTTCTATTCTTCCACAATTCATAAGGAGTCTTATTTAGAATGGGTCTTATAAAGATTCTATTCTGAATATAACATGCAGTATTTATTGCTTCTGCCCAGAAGTGCTTAGCCATATTGGTTTCATTGATCATGGTTCTGGCTATTTCTTGTAGAGTCCTATTCTATCGCTCTACAACTCCATTTTGCTGTGGAGTTCTAGGGCAAGAGAAATCATGGGCAATACCATTTTCTTTGAAGAACTCCTCAAAGAGATTGTTCTCAAATTCGCCACCATGATCACTTCGGACCTTTATGATTTTGCACTCCTTCTCAGATTGAATCTGAGTGCTGAATTCAAAGAACACTGAATGAGACTCAACCTCGTGTTTTAAGAACTTTACCCATGTCTAGCGGCTATAATCATCTACGATGACTAATCCATATTTCTTCCCTCTGACAGATGCTGTTTTGACTGGGCCAAACAGATCAATGTGCAGAAGTTCTAACGGCCTAGAGGAAGAGACAACATTCTTAGATTTGAATGCAGGTTTGGAGAACTTGCCCTTCTGACATGCTTCGCAAAGAGCATTTGATTTGTATTTCAGATTTGGGAGTCCTCTGACCAGATTTAGTTTGTTAATCTGAGAAATCTTTCTCAAACTAGCATGGCCTAATCTTCTGTGCCAGACCCATTGCTCTTCAGAAACAGACATAAGGAAAGTCACCTTCTGCTTCTCAAGATCAGAAAAATCAATCTTATAAATGTTGTTCTTTCTCTTGCCTGTAAACAGGATTGAGCCATCCTTCTGACTTACAGCCTTGCAAGACTTTTGATTGAAGATTATGTCATAACCATTGTCACTTAATTGACTTATGGACAATAAGTTATGCGCTAATCCTTCTACAAGAAGTACATTAGATATGGAAGGAGAGTTACCAATACTTATGGTTCCAGAGCCAATTATCTTGCCCTTCTGATCTCCTCCAAACTTGACTTCTCCACCAGACTTAAGCACCAGGTCTTGGAACATAGACCTTCTTCCCGTCATTTGTCGCGAACACCCAGAGTCTAGGTACCATGACATGTTGTGCTTTGTCTTCTTTGCTGCCAAGGATATCTGCAACAGAAATTATCGTCTCCTTAGGTACCCACAACTTCTTGGGTCATTTCTTGTTAGTTTTCCTCAAGTTCTGACTGAACTTGGGCTTAGCATAATAAATAATAGGAGGTACAACATGATATTCCTTAGGTGTAGCATCATGATATTTTCTAGGTTGCGTCACATGCTTCTTAGTGTGTGTAGCGTGAAAGCTTTTGGCATGTGAAGTGAGCCTAATATCATGTGAGTGGCCATATTTGAACTGATCATACAATGGCTTGTATGTGATTTTCAAATCATCTATAGGTTCAAATTTCTGTGGGGTGTCACCCTCATAGACAACGCCAATCCTTTTGTTTCCAGAAACACCATATATCATAGAAGCAAGATGACTTCTGCCAATACTTTTAGATAAGAACTTTCTAAAACTCAAGTCATATTCTTTCAGAATATGATTGAGACTAGGAATGGATTTTTCTGAGTCAGAAGGAGATCCAATATCTTTGGATAATTTTAAAACTTTTTCCTTCAGTTCAAAATTTTCCACTTCCAGCTTCTTAGTTTCAGAATCAAATAGCTTTTTCAGCTTTTTGTATTTGATACTAAGATGAGCCTTGAGTTCCAGAAGTTCTGTTAAACTGGAAACTAACTCTTCTCTAGATAGTTCAGAAAATACCTCTTCAGAATCTGATTCTGATGTAGATTCTGATCCATCATCAACTGTGGCCATCAGTGCAATGTTTGCTTGCTCGCCTTCAGAGTCTGATTCTAATAGTGAATCTGAATCATCCTACGTTGCCATAAGACCTTTCTTCTTATGAAACTTCTTCTCTGGATTCTCCTTCTGAAGTTTTGGACACTCATTCTTGTAGTGACCAGGCTCATTGCATTCATAGCATGTGACCTTCTTCTTGTCAGATCTTCTGCTTCTAGAAGATTCTCCTTTTTCAAGCTTCTTAGAACTTATGAAGTTCTTGAACTTCCTATGCTTGCTTTTCCAGAGTTGGTTTACCCTTCTGGAGATCATGGACAGTTCATCTTCTTCTTTTGATTATGATTCTTCAGAATCTTGTCCTTCAGCCTGAGGTTCATTAGCATCCAACTCTATTTCATGACTTCTCAGAGCACTATTCAATTCTTCAAGAGAAACTTCATTCAGATTCTTGGCAATTTTGAAAGCAGTCACCATATGACCCCATCTTCTTGGCAAGCTTCTGATGATCTTCTTGACATGATTAGCCTTGGTGTATCCCTTGTCAAGAGCTCTTAATCCAGCAGTTAGCATTTGAAATCTTGAGAACATTTTCTCAATATTTTCATCATCCTCCATCTTCAAGGCTTCATATTTCTAGATCAAAGCAAGAGCTTTGGTCTCCTTGACTTGGGCATTTCCTTCATGAGTCATTTTCAATGATTCATATATATCATGGGCAGTTTCCCTATTAGATATCTTCTCATATTCCGCATGAGAGATAGCATTCAGCAAAATAGTCCTACACTTGTGATGATTTTTGAATAGCTTCTTTTGATCATCACTCATCTCTTGTCTTGAGAGCTTTACACCACTAGCTTTCAGTGGATGTTTGTAACCATCCATCAGAAGATCCCATAAGTCACCATCTAAACCAAGAGAGTACCTTTCGAGTTTATCTTTCCAATATTCAAAGTTTTCACCATCGAATACTGGTGGTCTAGTGTAGCCATTGTTACCGTTTCCATTGTATTGCTCAGCAGAGCCAGATGTAGATGTAGGTTTTGGAGTTTCAACCATCTTGACTTTTAGCGTTTTTCTCTTCCTGAATCTTTTCTAAACACGGCTAAGTGCTTGCACCTTAGAACCGGCGCTCTGATGCCAATTGAAGGATAGAAAAACACTTAGAAAGGGGGGAGGGGTTTGAATAAGTGTACTTTAAAATATCTTAAGATAAAAACAATTGCACAATGATTTTTATCCTAGTTCGTTGTTAATGAAACTACTCCAGTCCACCCCCTTAGAGTGATTTACCTCACCTGAGGATTTAATCCACTAGTCACACTTGATTACAATGGTTTTCCACTTAGATACCCTCTAAGTCTTCTAGAGTATTCTGATTACAACCTGATGACTCTAGGAACACAATGCTTAGATACCCTCTAAGACTTTCTAGAGAATCGGATCACAACTTGATCTCCTCTAGTTCTTTACAAATAAATGTAAACAAATTCTTACAAGAGTATTACAATGCTTCTTAAAAGCTATAATAACAACTGTGATATTTCTCTTAAAGTTTAAGCTTAATCTCACTAAGATATTACAACAGTAATGAAGTGAGGTTGAAGATGAAGTTTGAGAGCTTTTGAATTTGACAGTGTTTCTGTAAGTTTGCGCAAAGTGTTGTATTCAGCTTCTCATCAGAACTTCTATTTATAGGCGTTTAAGAAGATGACCGTTGGGAGCATTTAATGCGTTGCGTGATCCGTACAGCATTGCATTTAATGTTTCACTCATTTTTCAACTACCTCGAGCCTTGCTTTTCCTGCTTTAACTGACGCTGACTTTAATAGCTTCTAACGTTCCTTTTATCAGTCAGCGTAGCCTGCCATCTTGTACTTGCTTCTGATCTGATCTTTGTTGATACAACATTTGAATATATCAGAGTCAATCAGCTTGGTGAAGAGCATCTTCTTGTCTTCTGACCTTGAAGAGCTTCTAGCGTGATACCATGAGAACTTCAGTGCTTCTGCTTCTGATCTCAAGTTCTTCTGATGCTTCAATAGACCATGTTCTGATTCTGCTTGACCATCTTCTGATGTCTTGCGAGAGCATGTTCTGATGTTGCATACCTGAACCTTCTGAGTCAGTGCTTCTTGTGCTGATTTTGTGCATACTCTTTATATATTTCCTGAAATGTAAATTGCATAGAGTTAGAGTACCACATTGTCTCAAGCAAAATTCACATACATTGTTATCATCAAAACTAAGAATATTGAACAGAACAAATCTTGTTCTAACAGCATCCACCCATTCTGTCACCTACCATTAGGAAGAAACCTATGAGACTATACATATCAGCCTCACACACTACCATATGTAGCATGTTAGCACAAGAGGACGAAGATGGCATCGAAAGAGCCATTTATTATTTAAGTAGAGAATTGAACGATGCAGAGACTAGATACACTGATATAGAAAAACTCTGCTCATGTTTGTATTTCTCTTGTGTAAAACTTAAATATTATTTAAAGCCTGTTGATGTTTATGTTTCTTCTCAATTTGATGTTATTAAACACATGTTATCAAAGCCAATATTGCACAGTCGAATTGGAAAATGGGCTTTAGTCCTTACTGAGTACTCTTTAACATTTTTGCCTTTGAAAGCAATGGAATGTCAAATAGTATCAGATTTCATTGTGGATCACGCAGTGGTTGAAACCCATCAGTACTATGTTGAAGTAAAGCCTCGGAGAATATTCTTCGATGGTTCCACACTTTTAGCTGAAGATTTCGACACGACCAATAATATTCTTCGAAGTCATTTGATTCGAAGAAGGAATGGCCTTTAAAGGGCTATCTCTAAGTTATTATGTGTCAGAAAGTTTTAAGTCGAAGTAAATCTGAGATAATTCCTCTTCGAAGTATAAGGGGTAAAAGACTTAGAATATTCTGACGTATTACAATCACGCTGCTTCGCGTCGAAGCGCTTCGAGCGGGAAGATTTAAACTTTAAATGTTTTCATTTAAAATCGAAGAGACACGTGGAACTCCAGGAATTTGAAGCGCATGCAAAAGAGCGACGTGGCATCTCATTAGACTAAGACCGTTAGGGTCGAATTAGTATAAATAAGGGTCTTAGTGGTAGGATTCAGGAGTGTTCATTTTGTACAAATTACTCACAAATCACTCAAGTACCAAGCGTAAGAGAAAGAGTTTTCGCTGAGAAATGTACGTGTAGCACCGTTATATTTTCAATATTTATCTTTTGTTTTATAAACACAAAGTCATTTAAATAACTTTACCTTTCTTATCGAATCGTTTATGTTTAAAGTCTAGTCATTTCGAATTACCTTCTGCAATTTATTTCGTTGCATTGTACTGCACATTATTTTACATCAACTCATAGATTATGATCTTTTTTCTTTAAAAGCAAAACCCATAATATGAATTCAACTATCGTAAAAGACACCTTTTCGACACATGTCCTAGGATCAATCTAATCGATCCTGCGAGAAACCAAATTATATTTGATAGTTTGGAGGACTAGCGGTTGTTTACCAGAAATCACCGTAAACAAATTGGGATGCCCAGTGGGACAGTGTCAAAAGTTGTCATTTAAGTATTTATAAAATTGTCTCATAGGTTTAGAGTATATTAAAACCTTGTATGAACCTTAGGAGTGGTAAATCTACAAATAATTCACAATCGATTCCTAAACAAAAATACACTAAAAAAATGGTTAATTCGACTAATGAACGTGGAGGGCAAGATCCCCCACAAGGGTCAGGCACAGTTGTTGCAAGTACAACGAATGTCTCGACTTCCGTGTCAGAATCATAGGCCATTCCTACAATGACAGGATTTATGGCCATAAACAGTTCTCAGGCCATACCCGCATCCATAAGATCCATAGCCACGAATACGTCTATATCGAAGTCCACAGGGACAATACCTATAATTAGTTCAACCACATTGCCTCCTTTTGTGAGAACAATAGAAATCCCACAAAACACGCAGGCCGCCCCTTTTTGACGAATTTTACAAGTCAGGTGCAACCATTCACCCCTAGACCAACAGGATTTGAAAATTTTAGGTCTTGGAGGAAACAACCTTATGGAATACCATCATTTTATATGGCAAGATTACAGAACGGTGCACCTACCTACACACAACCCGCTATGGAGACCTTTTCGCCAAATGCAGGTTCGATTGCTCGAAGTGCACAAAACCAGGGTCCGTTGAACCAAATTCCTACACTGACTACCTACAATCAAGCAACATTTAGGCAACAAATGCAAGCAACCATGATATGGTTGGTGTACTTGCTCGAGAAATGAACAAAATGTTTTCTCCCTTGATCCAAAATATTAATAGGACTAACTAGGACAATACTGAGTCTTACCAACAATTGTCAGTGCAAATGGCGCGAATAGTGGATTTCTTTGAGGCCTCTCAATCAACATGCCAACGTAGGCGAAACCGCGTCGAAACCCCGGAGGAACCAACTATTAACCAAGGACAGCCACCCAGACTAAACAATATCGAAAGAGACATGGGGGTAGGGTTAGAACAATAAAGAATCTGACAACAATTCCCTGAAGAACATCCTAGGAGGGTAGTCGTGGTTAATAGGGAGCAAAATGCAGACGAAATGATTAACAAGGTTAGGCAAGATAACATGGTGGCGGAAAATAACTTAACGACCATGATCGAAAGGATCATTGCCAATAATGGCTTTAACACAGGGCTTCGACGCCACAATTATACCTCCCCTGTGGTGGACTTTATCCTACAAACAGAACTACCAAGAGGTCCTAAAGTGCCTAAGTTTACAAAATTTTTAGGGGACACTAGTGAATCGACTGTAGAACACATAGCCCGATATTTAACTGAGGCGGGAGATTTGGAAAATAGTGAGAATCTAAGAATTAAATACTTCCCTAGTTCACTAACGAAAAATGCATTCACTTGGTTCACCACCTTGCCACCAAATTCCATAGATACATGGTCTCATCTAGAGAAAATGTTCCATGAGTAGTTTTACATGGGACAAACGAAGATTAGTTTGAAAGAGTTGGCTAGCATTAAGAGGAAATTCACAGAGCCTATAGATGATTACTTGAATATGTTCCGTTTATTGAAATCCAGGTGTTTCACAGTGGTTCCTGAACAAGAACTAGTCGAAATGGCCGTAGGTGGCCTAGACTATTCAATTAGAAAGAAGTTAGATACTCAGTATTTGAGAGATATGGCCCAGTTGGCAGATAGAGTTTGAAAAGTTGAACGAATGAAAGCTGAAAAGGCCAGAGCAAATAAAAGTTACAAGAAAGAAAGAGTAGCCTATATGGAAGCTGAAGATGTCGAAATCAAAACTTTCGATGTCCCATATGATGTTGATGAGGTCGAAATAGATTTGGGTGAATTGAAAGAGGCACCCCCATTTTCTTGTAAACTACTCATTCCTTCGAATGGAAAAATCCATGTCGAAGTAGACAAGAATGAAAAATTTCCTAAGAAACATATACTTTTGACGTCACCAAGTGTGATGAAATCTTTAATTTGTTAGTAAAATATGGCCAGGTGATTGTGCCTCCTAATTCTTCAATTCCTCCGTTAGAACAACGAAAGAAAAGAGGTTTCTGTAAATATCACGACTCCTGGGTCAGAAAACCTCACAATGTTTTCTTTCCAAGGAACTAATTCAGAATGCTATCAAGGATGGTGGTCGCTTAATGTTTGTTGACAAAGGAAGAGATAACATGAAAGTCGATGCTGATCCTCTCAATGTCGCTGACTCCAACTATGCTGAGCCTGTTGATATTAACATGGTGGACGTGACTGAGGCTGAGTTCAAGGAGTGGGAGACGGTTTCGACAGGAAAGCAGGCTACTTAAAGCCTAAGTACCAACCTGGTCTTCAATACTGAAGTTGGAGACTCGCTCGAATCAAAGACTACTGAAGGTCTTTCTGAGAAAACAAGTGACGCTACTGAGGGCCTTAGGGTGAAGCTTGAGAAAATAAGGATTTGTTAAAATTCTCCGACAGGGGTCAATATGGTGAATGTTGGACAACCCATATCTGAGATCAAAGAAGTAGAAAGATGTTTGATAAGGGAGAGAGAGAGAGAGAGAGAGAGAGAGAGAGAGAGAGAGAGAGAGAGTGAACTATGGATATTTAAAGGCGAATGAGAGTCTGAAGAAATATCTCTGGGAATGCCATGAGAAGATGCTGGATGAATGCTGATGTGTCCAAGAAGCTCAATCATGCTGAGTCAAAGGGTTCAAAAGAACGAAAAGACCCAGCGAATCAAGACACAGGGACATTGGAGGCAGGAGAGCCAGTTGTTGAAGGTTTACCCAAGGCCTGGGGAGAGTCTCTTAGGTTTTCTGGTTCGCTATCACATGGATGAATATGAAATTATCATGTGTCCCAGGTGTGGGGTAGTTTATGATAGCCAAGTGGCAGAAATTTTCGAAAGAATACCATTTTCTATGGGTTGAGACACACAAGGAACCAATCCCAGCATGTATGTTTTTGATAAGAGAGGAGCGTCGAAGAGACCTGATAACCCTCACCCCAAAGCTCGAAGGTTCACGTTTAAACTCCTGGCGGAAGTGCCCGTTGATAGATGGACTCAGGCTGGCGTAGGAAACAATAAGTGGCGAAGCTTCGACCAGGGCGGAAAGACATCCATGGGGTACAAGAGGCAATTTCAAACTTCTAATAGAGATACATACAGGCACAAAAACTATAAGGGTAAGAATCCGATGTCTAGGTCTCAATGGAGGAAACATCAAAGGATAAAGAAAGCTGAAAAAGAGTCGAGGTCAAAGGAAGTTGGAGAATCTAGCAGCAAGAAAATTCCACTACAGGCTGTAGGAGTAAACAAACCTCCTATTGGACGTAAGTTGTTCGTGTCAAGAAAGGAGAAAATTGATGAAAAGGTGCAGTCCAACCTCGCGAAGGAGGAAGGTATGCTGACAGACGACTTCAAATTTGGAGTGTCATCCGTGAACTTGAACTGCAATGTGGTGTCGTTTCTACATCATGAGTATTATCAAGAGATGGAGGTTAAGGATTACAAAGAGGCAGACGAGGAGGAAATGGCAAAACATAAGCCCGTGTGTTGTTATGTGTTGAACAATGGTGCAATCGAAGAGCAGAACGCTTTCTTCGAGAGGCCTGATCAGGGAATGAGGAATCATTTGAAGCCTCTCTATATAAGAGCCAAGATCAAGAGTGTGGGTATCAACAAGGTCCTCGTTAATGATGGGGCAGCGGTGAATTTAATGCCTCAATATATGCTGAAACGGATTGGGATGTTCGACACAGATATAAGGCCCCATAACATGGTCTTATCAGACTATGAAGGGAAAGTGGGACACAATTTAGGAGTTATCCAGGTGAACCTTACTGTAGGTTCAGTGACCATACCCACCATGTTCATGGTGATACTAGCGAAAGAAAATTATAATCTTTTTTTAGATAGGGAATGGATTCATGGAAAGGCTGTTGTACCTTCAACAATGCACCAAAGACTAACTATCTTGAGAGAGGACAGTATAGTCGAGAACATAGAAGGAGACCAGAGCTATTACATGTCTGAAGTAAACCAAGTCAACAAAACATGTTTCGACAAAAATTTGGCCAATATTGGGCCATGCCAGGCTACGGAGGATATATATTCTCCAAATAAGAATGCCCTGTATTACTTATCTCTTCACCCTAGTGGTTTTCAATGGAATAGGGAGATAATAGGAGAGCCCGAAGAAGCAGAGCATATCGAAGGATTACCTGGAACACGGCCAACCGGCAGGGATGAAGACGTTGAATATGTCATAGTCATCCTTTTTTCGAAAAGATTTCGGCTTACATAGCCAAGAATAAAAGAAAAGCGGCTCTAGAGACTGAAATAGAAAGCATGGTTGTCAAAGCCATAAGAGAAGAATCAAAAGTACCAGGGCCAGGGGTGCACTTTATTCCAAAACCCCCTGACAAGAAGATTTTCGACGAATAGGTTTCAGGCGAAGAACCTTTGGGGTTCGAAAAAGACGCGATGCCGTTAAGCGCGAAGATGTTGGCTCAGGACCCCCTCAAAGAGGTAGATCTTGGAGACAGGAGTTTAAAGAGGATCACGTATATCAGCACAAAATTGGATCCAAACTTGAAAACAAAGGTAATCGCGTAACTAAAAGAAAATAAAGATTGTTTTTCTTGGGACTACGACGAGATGCCTGGTTTGGAGTGAGAATTGGTCGAATTGAGATGGGCAATCAAAGAAGGGAAGAAACCCATCAAGAAAACGCCAAGGAGATTCGCACCAAATATCCTCTCAAAGATCAAAGCATAAGTCGAAAGATTTCTCCAATGCAAATTCATTAGGACCACAAGGTATGTCAAATGTATTGCCAATATAGTACCTGTTATTAAAAAGAATGGTTCTTTAAGGGTATGTATATATTTTAGTGACTTAAATGCAGCGACCCCTAAAGATGTGTATCCTATGTCTGTGGCAGAAATGCTAATAGATTTAGCCGCAGGCTTCGAATATCTAAGTATGTTAGATGGATATTCTGGATATAACCAAATCTTCATTGCTAAGGAAGATGTGTCCAAAACAGCTTTTCGATGTCCTGGGGAAATAGGAACCTATGAATGGGTTGTTATGCATTTTGGTTTGAAAAATGTTGGGGAAACTTATCAAAGAGCAATGAATTCCATATTTCATGATTTCATAGAAACTTTCATGCAGGTATACGTAGATGACATTGTCATAAAATATGGTTCAAATGATAGTCATCTCGATCATCTTCGCCAATCATTCGAAAGAATGAGAAAACATGGCTTGAAGATGAATCCCCTTAAATGTGCTTTCTTTGTGTTGGCTGGAGATTTCTTGGGCTTTGTGGTCCATAAGAAAGGGATAGAAATCAATCAGAATAAGACAAAGGCTGTCGTGGAAACGAAAGCACCATCCACGAAGAAGGAGTTACAATCACTATTAGGAAAGATAAACTTCCTGAGAAGATTCATCTCCAACCTAAGTGGGAGAACACATGCCTTTTCCCCTATACTCTGTCTGAAGTAAGGAAAATTCGAATGGAGTAGTGAGCATCAAGAGGCTATCGATAAAATAAAGCAATATTTGATGTATCCACCCATTCTGTCACCCCTAAACGGGAAGAAGCATATGAGACTCTACATATCAGCCTCTAATACTACCATAGGTAGCATGTTAACCCAAGAGGATGAAAATGGCATCGAAAGAGCCATTTGTTACTTAAGTAGGGTACTTAATGATGCAGAGACTAGGTATATTGCTATAGAAAAGCTCTGCCTTTGTTTATATTTTTCTTGCATAAAACTTAAGTATTATATAAAGCTAGTTGATGTTTACGTTTCTTATCATTTTGATGTTGTTAAACATATGCTGTCTAAATCAATATTGCACAGACAAATTGGTAAATGGGCTTTATCCCTTATTGAATACTCTTTAACCTTTTTTCCTCCCAAAGCAATGAAAGGACAAATAGTAACAAACTTCATCGTGGACCATGCATTGGTCGAAAGTCCTCAATAATAAGTTTAAATAAAACTATGGAGACTATTCTTTGGTGGTTCAACATATAAATATGGAAGTGGAGTTCTCATAATTTCTCTCGAAGGAATTCCAACAAAACTCAAGTACAGAATCGAAGGCCCTCTATGTTCCAACAACGAAGCAGAATATGATGCGTTGCTTGTAGGGCTTGAAGCCTTGTTGGAATTGGGGGAAACCAGAGTCGAAATTAAAGGAGATTCTGAATTAGTGCTAAAGTAACTGAAGAAAGAATACAAATGTATAAAGGAGAACTTGATCATGTACTTCATCATGAGAAATAAGCTGCTCAAAAAATTTGAATATGTGGATTTGAAACATGTCCCCAGGATACAAAATCAAGAAGCAAATGACTTGGAAAAACTAGCCTCAGGGTATAAAGTGTCGAAAGAAAGGTTGTAAGAATTAATTCAAGTTAGAGGAAAAGCAATGGCAACCAGGTTATCTCCAACTGATCTAGAAAATACACAACGGGGCTTCGCCAACGAAGAAGAATTCGAGGTGTTAAACATAGATACTTTAACAGATATGGATTGGAGAAGTCCAATTGTTAATTACCTTAAGGACCCTTCGACTGATACAAAGAGGAAAGTTAGATACAGAGCCTTGTCATATTTCTTGATGGGAAACAAATTGTTCAAGAAAACTCCTGAGGGAATTTTTTAAAAATTTCTTGGTGAAACGAAAGCTTATTTAGCACTGTCAAGCGTGCATAGTGGAGCTTGTGGAGCCCATCAAGCTGGGCATAAGAGGAAATGGTTATTGTTTTGTTATGGGATGTATTGGCCCACTATGTTAAAAGAGTGCATAGATTTTGCCAAAGGTTGTCAAGAATGTCAGGTAGTTGCAAGTATCCAACATTCTCCAATGAATGAACTAAGTTCGATCATTAAGCCATGGCCCTTTAGAGGATGGGCATTGGATCTAATTGGGGAAATGAGACCTAATTCATCTAAAGGCCAAAGATATATCTTAGTGGGAATAGATTATTTTACAAAATGGGTCGAAGCAGTACCATTAGCCAATGTAGACCTGCAAGCTGTGATTGAATTTATTCAAAAGAAAATAGTATACAGATTTGGAATCCCAAAAATCATAACCATAGATCAAGGATCAGTATTCACTGGTCGAAAGATGCAGGAATCAGCAAAAGAAACGGGGTTCCAATTGCTTACCTCTACACCTTATTATGCTCAAGCAAATGGACAAGTTGAAGCAGCCAATAAGGTGATAATTGGCTTGATAAAGAAACATGTAAGAAAGAAGTCAAAGAATTGGCATAAAACCTTAGATCAAGCACTATGGGTTGTCGAACATCACCCAAGGAAGCAACCAACACTACACCTTTTCAACTCACATTTGGGCATGATGCAGTATTACCAGTCGAAATCTATTTGAAATCAGTTAGAACTCAGAAGCAAGAGGAAATTTCCCCAAATATATACTGGGAGATGATGATGAATGAACTGGTAGATCTAGACGAAGAAAGGCTGCGGGCGTTGGAGATGATAAGGAGACAAAAGGAAAGGGTAGCGAGAGCATATAACAAAATGGTGAAAGGTAAAACTTTTGTTATTAATGATTTAGTTTGGAAGGTTATTTTACCTATGGATCAAAAGAATCAAGCCTTAGGTAAATGGTCCCCACATTGGGAAGGCCCTTTTCGAATTTTAAAAGTATTTTTGAATAATGCTTATGAAATCAAAGAATTGGCAGAGGATCGAAGGATCCTGAAAGTAAATGGAAAATAATTGAAGAGGTACAATCCATTCATACAAGAAACCAAGATAATGGCTAAGTATCACCATAAGAACATATCGAAGCCAAAATGGTGTAAACATAAAGCGCCAAAATGGCAATATTCTAATATTACAAAGTAGTACCAAGGAACAAACATTCAGAAAAACATTACAAGATAAAGATCTACGAAGAAGAAATGTAAAAACATGATGAATCATATATCAATGTTAGCTGGAAGAGAGGCTTTCATCTAAGCATACTAGGAAGCAGAGACAACTAAACGACGGTCAATCAAGGTTTGTTGCCTTTTCAACTCTTCGATCTCTAGAACCAATTGTTGGGTCGTCTCGATGTGTCGAATGCCAACTTGGACTTCTTCGTCTATTTTCTTTCGATCTTGCTTTGTGATCTCATCCTGACAACCTTCTGCAACTCGTATCTTTTCCTTGAGACGTTCGATCTCTTCCTTCCAGGACTTGATATTTGCCTCACAAGCTTCATATTCCTTCTTAAACTTTGAATGCTCGAGCTCCATGGCTTCAACTTTGTCAGTTGATTCGCCGGCAACATTCCAGGAAGAAGTTTGAGCATCCTCCTTCACACTCAGCTTCTGAGAGACATATTGCTTTCGAAGATGATTTGACTGAAGTTGGTAAAGCAAGAAACCCAGTGAGATGATCACCTGAGAAACTTCTTCAGAGATGGTGAACAAATCCACTTTCTTCAATAGGCTTTTTAGTCCAAAGCAGAGGGTAGAATCTATTTTTATTGATTGGACCAAGCCAACGTCGAAAAAAATTTCTTTTGGTCAACATCAACAATTTGAAGTTATATTCATCATTTGATCAAGGATTGATCATGATTCATCAGGAAAAGCTCCAAAATCACCAAAAGATACAGTTTATAAATAAGGGTTTTAAGGAGAAAAGTCAAATGAACTATGATAGGGCATAACTCTCACATGGTTCATCTTAAATTGTCCAACCAAAGCTCATTCTCAAGGAAATTCAATTCTCTACAACTTTGATGTTGGGCCCAAGACCAATAAACGCGCCATTTGAGAGATACGAGTCAAAACGTTACAAATCCCTTTAAAGGTTCACAAAAAGCTGTTTTTTTCCAGGGCCAACAACTTCAAGATAAAATCTCCAAATGCAAAAAAGGTTCCAAAGTGGCTTATAGAGGACATCTTGAGCTTTCCAAAAAATCCTAGATCATCTCCATATGATAAACATTGAGGGAGTTATGATTGGTGCAAGTTGGGCAAAATTTGAGAAATGCATAAAGCCTTAATTGACAAATTTCATATTTTTTGAGTGATGGGCCATAACTTTTGAATCACCCACGATATTTTAAGCTTATCGGAGGCCCAAGATCCAAATATTATTTATTTTATCATATTATTTAATTTATCCTTGATTTTATTCAAATTAAATCAAACTAAATCAAATAAAATCATAATTTAAATAATAGAAGATGCTATAGAATATCCTCAATCATTATTCAGACCCAAATTATCAACCCAAGAGCCATAGAAACATGGAGGAAGGTGCACAAAATAGAATGGAGCTTGAAAAAGAAAAATTTGAAGCAAGAATCAAATCAATTTATTTTGCAATCATAACATGATTTCTTTTCCATTCTCCCAACCCTAACTTGATTCCTTATATAAACACAACATCATCAGCCTCATAGCTGTAGCGGGGAAAATCTGAGATCAAAGCCATAGGATTGACTCGACTCAATATTTCAGTGAAAGTCGCCACCGCGCCTTATTATTTCCAAAGGAAAAGGGAAAAGAACGAACAAAACCCAAAGTTTGTTTTTAAAACAAAAAATAAGAGATCTTAGGTACGGGTGTTGATTATACAAGGGGAAGGTTTTAATCACCCCTCATATCTGTGGTACTCCACAGGAACCTTTTTGAAATTCTGTGTCGTGTGTGCTAAAAAAGGGTTTGTTTTATTTTTAAAATAAGCTCGGTAAGACAATAAGCCTTGTGCCTACATACATCCTCGGTGCAATGGAGAAGTCATAGCTAATGTAGTTCTGATTAAAAGGGAAACATTTTTAAAAACGAATAAACACTTTATCGTCGTCGGAGAGAAATACTCAGCCATTGATCTTGAGCATGAGAACAAACGACTTCTTTGCATCGCAAATAAAATAAGGGCTCCAGCTCGAATAGAAATCAACGAATATGCCACTAGATCTCTCACGCGTAAAAGATCTCAATATATCAATCAATTTCAAAATCGTGGGGTATCGCCACTTGTTTCAACAATTAGTCGTGTCTAAAATTTTGAAGAAAAAGGACACTAAAGGCAAAAGATATTTTGAAAAAAAAGGTTTCAAAGAGGTTTTACAAACATAAGAAGGTTTTGGAAAAAGGGAGAAGATTTTGAAAATCTAAGAAGTGGGAGGAGATGAAGAGGCTATCCTAATACATAAAATAAAAGCTAAGGAAAAGAACGGTCTAACCGAAAAAGAAGCCAACACTTGACATTGTGAGTCAAGGTAGATTTCCAATCCTTTGGGCTTATCGATACAAACCCAACACATTACTTGGGGATCCAGAGAAACTTATTATCTTAGCACCACTTGCATTAAACACGTTAAAATTCTGACAAAAATAGGGCAGAGTAACGGCTGTTTTCGGGTAAAATCCTTATATCAATGCCTTCGAATTAACCATTAAGGACTTTCAAGGAAATACCTGCATACACAAACAGACAGAATAACAACAGAGTAATAACAAAATAAGGGCCCAGAGGTACTAAGTCCATAAGTCCGAATCTCCAAAATGCTCGGGATAGTAACCAATAGTCGGAAAAAGAGCCTTAAAAGTTTTTTAGATTTTTGTTGTTTATTAGTGTTTTAGCATAAAAGTAAAGTATGGTCTAAGTGGACAAAAAGAAAATAGCGGAAACATAAACATAGCGTCCAAATGGACAAATAGGAAATAGCGGAATATAAACGTCCAAATGGACAAAGAGAAAATAGCGGAAACATAAACATTATGAAATGATAAAATAAAGCAATAAAGCGAAAAATAAAGAGCGGTATAATAAATTGCGGAAATTAAAGTCAATTGTTAGATGTTAAAGATAACCATCTTGAAACTCGTCAAGTATGTTATCAAAGTTATTAATAAAGATCGATGGTGAGTGAAGGATGTTCTCGAATTTAAATTCAATGGACATTTATCAGAAGCTTGATAAAATCATAGCGACTACACGATAAACCTCCATAAGTCTTAAATCAACCGCATACAATTCTCTTCCATGTTTGATCTTTTTTATTTGGGACACGAAATATTGTGCTATGTTAAGCAGATCGCCAAGTGATTTATATAGAAATCACCCTACAACGAGGCCGGTCAAAACTTTATGTGCTAATGCATGCGAGAGAAGCGATATGTAGATCACTCTCTGAAAGCAATACCGCATGAAAAGAAAAATAGGGAGCAATCTCGTCTTTACCAAGAATCCATAAGAATTCTCAAGATATTAAGACTTTCATCGATCAAAATAAAAAGAAATAAAAGATGGAACCACATTCAAAAGCTCCTTTCATCCATAATTTCAATCACTTAATATTGCGGATTTGGATTCTCATCCTATCGATGCCCTAAGTCCGTTGAATTTAGAGAGAAATTAGGCCTCTGACTTGTGATTCAAAGAAAATATCAAAAGAATGGAGTAAAAGAAGAGTTAGAACCAAAAACAAGTCAAAAACCACAAAAAAAAAAAGCATTCTGCCTTACTGAAATCGATATCCCTCTGTAGGAAATTGATTTCCTGCTTGCAGACTTCAAAATCAGGCGCAAAAACAGAGTGGAAATTGATTTCCCTCTGGAGGAAATCGATTTCCTGCGCACAGTTTAAAAAAAAACATTAAGCACCATAAAACTTAATTTAGACAAACATACAAACACCTTATGATCGCATATCCATTGGAGCACGAATTTTCCACCAATTCACCATCAAATAGGACCAATATAGCATCAAAGATGCATTGAACACAAGCAACAAAGATCTACATCTTAGAGTTTAGAATTTTACCACTTCTTGATGAAAATGTTGGAATAGCTTCAAGAACAATCTCAAAATGAGTAGATCCTTCAAAATTGGAGATGAACAAACAAAGAAAAGAGTGAAATGTAGGAGGTTTAGCTCAAAACTAGTAAGATTCGATGTGAATCTCACTAATTCTATGAAAATGAACTTTGGGAGAGGGTTTTGGAAAGGGTGAGAAATGAATTTGCAAGAAATTTTTTGGCTCTCCAAGCGTGAGAAATGGGGGAGTAGAGACCTCTATTTATAGGATGGGAGCAAGAGTAGTGGCAATTTGGTCTTTTTGCTTTTGGTTAATTAACTTGTGTTTAATTGGTGTTTAAATGGTATTTAAATGGTAAAATGGGGTTTAAGTGGGTCTAATGAAGGGAATTAATTTTGGTGAGGTGGAAAATTGGTAAAATGACAAAAATGATCAAAGAAAATAGGTGCCAAAATGATGTCACACTTCCCTCCTTATATTTTTGAATTTCGCCCCAGGAAAATCGATTTCCCCTATGGGTAAATCGATTTCCATCTTCAAAATTTTCAAAAATTTCTTTCTTGCACTATTTTAATTTTTGCCCGATCTTTTACCTGTAAAATATAAACAAAAGAGACAAAATACATATTTTTGGATTTTGGTTAGTATAAAACAAATAAAAAAAACTAAAAGTGCTTGATGATTCCCCTCAAAGATTAACACAGTATCAAAAGTGGAGTCTCACAATAGTGCTCATGATTGATGATTAAACTACAACCAATGTATGATCTTAGGGTCAAAAATTGGGGTATGACAGATGCCCCTATTTAAGTTTCTTCGATCCGGAAATACGATGATTGTAAATCTTCGTTTTGACGAGATTGAAGAGACTTAAATATATAAAACACACAATTTTTGAATCTAAGATGCAATGCAATGCTTAGTGAATGCATATGATGATGATGAAACAGAACACCAGTGGGGGAAAGAGAACTCCACTGGGGAAAACAAATGTCTTACGGGAAGAACTCCACTGGGGAAACAAGAATTTGTTGGAGAGACGAGATTTTGCTGGGAAAAGAAACTTCACCGGGGAAAACATTTTGCACCAGAGAGGTTAAAGCATCACCTTTCATTGGGAATGAGAAGAAAAGGGGGCATCCTCTTTCACTGGGGATGAGAAAATATGCATCCTCTTTCAATGGGGAATCAGAATACCAATCATTCATTAACAGAAAATACACCATCGTTCCACTGATAATATGAATAGAAATGCATCGACGTACCACTAACGATGAAAATATAACAATATACACCAACATTCCACTGAAGGTGAGCTACCAACGTTCCAGTGGAGATAGAAAAGGAAAAGTGTCTTGACATTGCCGAAAGGTTGTGGTTCCTTGATAGCGGATGTTCAAGACACATGACGGGAGACATATCTCTTTTCGTTGAGTTTCACGCAAAGAAAAAGGGGTATGTCACCTATGGAGATAACAATCGGGGAGCCATACTTGGTAAAGGAAGTGTAGGTAACCCTTCTACCACAACTATAACTAATGTACTGCTAGTAGAAGGCCTTAAGCATACTCTTTTAAGTATAAGTCAATTGTGCGACAAAGATTTTAAAGTAACGTTTACAAATTCTGGCTGCACAATAGAACATACTAAGAAAAGAGACATTATGTTTAATGGCTTAAGAGTAAACAACATCTATATGCTAAACTTGGATGAGGTATCTAAGTCTAGTACCAAGTGTCTAATTTCTCTAGGCGAAGACTCATGGCTTTGGCATAGACGTCTCGCCCACATAAACTTTGACTTACTTAATAAGGTTGTCACAAAAGATTTAGTAATCGGCTTACCTAAAATGAAGTTTTCAAAAGATCATCTATGTGATGCTTGTCAAAAGGGAAAGCAAACAAAAATCTCTTTTAAATCAAAGAACGTGGTTTCAACATCACGCCCTCTTGAACTACTTCACATGGATCTCTTTGGCCCTTCAAGGACTAAAAGCATAGGTGGAAACATCTATGGTTTTGTCACTGTCGATGATTACTCTAGATTTTGTTGGACAATCTTTCTACCTAGTAAGGATCAAACTTTTCCAGCTTTCACACAAATTGCAAGATTATGTCAAAATAAAATGAACACCAAAATAGTTGCAATTCGAAGTGATCACGGTGGAGAGTTTGAAAACTATCTTTTTGAAAAATACTGTGATAAACATGGAATTGAGTATAACTTTTCAGCTCCTAGAACACCATAACAAAACGGGGTGGTTGAACGTAAAAATCGAGTTCTAGAGGAGTTGGCAAGAACAATGCTGAATGAGGGTAGTCTACATAAGTATTTCTGGGCTGACGCGATTAGCACCGCATGTTATGTTTTCAATAGGATAATAATACGTCCTATACTGAACAAAACTCCATATGAATTACTAAAAGGTAGAAAACCAAATGTATCTCATCTCCATGTATTCGGTTGCAAGTGTTTTGTTTTGAACAATGGTAAGGATAATCTTGGTAAATTCGTTGCTAAAGATGACGATGGCATCTTCCTTGGTTACTCACAATCTAGCAAAGCATATCGGGTATATAATAAAAGATTACTTATAGTAGAAGAGTCAGTACACGTGTCTTTTGATGAATCTTATACAAAATATGTCGAGAAAGGTCTTTCGTTTAATAGTGCAGGTCCATCCACTGAAAACATTGTCAAAGATAAGGAAGACGAGAATGAAAATATTGTAAAGAAAGATGCTGAGAAAGAGAAAGATGAGTCTCATGATGAAAATGAAAAGGAGAGCATCTCAAACAATGAAGAACTTCCTAAGGCCTGGACAAATGTGAAAGACCATCCAATTGACAACATAATAGGAGACATCTCAAAGGGCGTTACAAAACGCTCAAAGATAAGTAACTTCTGTCATCATTTTGCTTTCGTTTCACAAGTTGAGCCGAAAAACGCTAAGGACGCATTACTTGATGAGCATTGGCTAATGGCCATGCAAGAAGAATTAAACCAATTTAAACGGAATGATGTTTGGGACTTAGTTCCTCATCCGGGAGATCATCAAGTAATCGGCACTAGATGGGTTTTTCGTAACAAACTTGATGAAAACGGCGTTATTACTAGAAACAAAGCTAGATTAGTTGCCAAAGGTTACAATCAAGAGGAAGTTATTGATTATGAAGAGACATACGCTCCTGTAGCACGTCTCGAAGCTATTCGCCTCTTACTTGCCTATGCTTGTTCAAAAGACTTCAAACTATTCCAAATGGATGTTAAAAGTGCCTTTCTAAATGGCTATATAAATGAAGAAGTCTATGTTGCTCAGCCACCCAGCTTTGAGAATTACATGTATCCAACTCATGTTTATAAGCTGAAACGTGCTCTATACGGTCTTAAACAATCCCCTCGGGCTTGGTACGAACGTTTGAGCAAATTTCTTCTTAGCCAAGGGTACTCTAGGGGTAAAGTTGACACTACTCTCCTTATTAAAAGAAAAGATAAAGATGTACTCTTAGTCCAAGTTTATGTAGATGATATTATATTTGGGTCGACTAATGCAAAACTTGTCAAAGATTTTCTAAGCTTATGCAGAGTGAATTTGAGATGAGTCTCATGGGTGAGCTAAATTTCTTCCTTGGCCTACAAATCAAGCAACTCAGTCATGGAACGTTTGTAAGTCAAACTAAATACTGTACAGAGCTGCGCAAAAGATTTGGAATGAGTGAAGCGAAGGAGATTGACACACCTATGGCAACAAATACTAACCTAGACAAAGATGAGAAAGGTAAAGAGGTTGATGTGAAATTGTACCGAGGTATGATAGGCTCACTATTGTATCCTACTGCCTCAAGACCAAATATTATGTTTAGTGTGTGAATGTGTGCAAGATATCAATCTTGTCCAAAAGAATCTCACTTAAAAGTTGTCAAAAGAATTCTGCGATATTTACGTGGAACTACTACATATGGCCTATGGTATCCAAAGGGAAATGAGTGTTATTTGGTAGGATTATCCGACTCAGATTTTGCTGGCTGCAAATCCGATAGAAAAAGCACCAGTGGAACATGTCATATATTCTCAAATTCATTGATAAGTTGGCATAGAAAGAAACAAGTATCGGTTGTATTATCTACTGCTGAGGCAGAATATGTAGCTGCCGGAAGCTGCTTTGCGCAGATATTATGGCTCAAGCAACAACTTCTTGACTTTGGTATTAAGCTTGATCGTATACATATCATGTGCGACAACACAAGTGCCATAAACTTGAGTAAGAATCCTGTCTTACACTCACGAACCAAGCATATTGAAATAAGGCATCACTTCCTAAGAGATCATGTAGAGAAAGGAGACGTTATATTTGAACATGTAGAGAGCAAGAAGCAACTAGCTGACATCTTCACCAAACCTCTAGCAATGGAGCAATACTTCAACATTCGTAGGGAATTAGGGATACTCGATATCTCTAATTTGGGCTAATTACGTTTGTTTCTCATAAGGTTATTCCTTTACTTTATATATCTATATTGATTACTCTCAAGCTAACATTTCTCTTAGTGTAAAGGTAGTTCATCATCAAGCCAGGCATCATTCCACATTGACTAAAGGCTTCCACTAAACGGTGACACCTACATATTGAGAAGACGGTAACATGGTTGTTGTTCACTTCCAAAAATATCATTGATGCTATAATATGCTATCAATTAACATGCTTATAGTTACTTCATACATATATCTTTCTTGCTCATGTATGTGTTTCATCTTTAATCATAGCATATCATATTCTAAACATACAAGCAAGTAACTAGGCATAAACACATCTCATATAGAGCATTTTCACAAATTTTTGGAAGTTAGGTCGACCTAATCTGCCTCTGAGTCGACTTACACAAGTCATTTTTCAACATATAAACTAAAATGCCCAGTTACGTCGACCTACCCTTCTTTTAGGTCGACCTAATCTGCATTTTTTTAAAGGCTTTTCTGTTAGGTCGACCCAGCCCTAAATTAGGTCGACCTACTGCTATAAAATTTTCCCAAATTGGGTCTGTTGGTCGACCCGACCCATACCCACTCATACATAATCATCTCTTTTACCTCTTTTGCTCATTTGCATACCATTTGTACGGCCAACCCTAATTCCTCAAGCACAAAATCTGTCACAAATCATCTCTCTCACTCTATTACTCAACAAACATGCCTCCAAAATCAAGAAAGGGAAAGGAAATTGCCTCTGGTTCATCATCTCAACCGGTAAGTGCTCTTGTTCATTCTGATTGTAGGGAAAATTTTGAGAAATGGCAGATGAAAAGAAAAATTGTTAGGCAATATATCTATAACCCAAATGTTGTCAAACGTATGCATATCCCCGAGGTTGCTAATCTGATTAAACACCAAAATATTCATCCATTGGTGCAATGTGATACTCCGTACTGTGAAAATACTGTTAGGGCCTTCTATGCAGGATTTGAAAAAGGGGACGGTTGTAATTTCCGTTTCAAAATGGGCTCTAGGTCGCATGTTGTTGACAAACGGGCTTGCATAAGCATTTTTGGTCTAAAAATTGTAGGAGATGAATACTGTATGGAAGACGGGGACATACCGAGAAACTATGACCATGTGGCCTACGTGAAATCTATTCTCAAAGACCCTTCCGTCTTTGACAAACCTAATGAAGCAATAACAGCTGGTCACCTAAAGCGAGATCCTAGGCTCCTAAATTGCTTCATCTCAAGAGTCATTCGACCAAGAGCAAGAGGGTACTCAAGAATCGAACGAAATGAAGTTGTGCTCATGTATCTGCTGCAAAACAGAACGCGTGTACATTGGCCTTACTTTCTAGCTGCCAAGTTTCATGAGGTACAACAGAAAACTACAGCCCTGTGTTATGGATCAATAATTCAAACAATTGTCAACCATTTCGGCATGAGGCTTGATCATTTTCCCTACATACGTATGCAACAGTCTCAAGACTTCTCTCAAACAACCTTGACCCTGATGGGATATCATTGGGATCCAAATCAGAAAACCTACTATCTCATTCAAAAGGGAACCGGGAAAGTCATTTACAATTATGACGATCCCACTGAATTTGGACACATAGCAGGAAATGAAGAAGAAGGCCTTGATCAAGACAATGCAAATGATGATGATCACCCTATGGAAGATGTTTCACAAGATACGGATGAAAATTGGAGATATATTCCTCATCAACAAGAGGAAATCCCTTGGGGATACACAGCTCCGCCTCCGCCGGATCAAACCAACATCATTTCCATGTTAGAGAATATGCAACTCCTACAACAACAACACTTCGACACACAACAGCTCCAATTCCAACAAATGCAACAGCTACAACAAGATCGCTATGACGAACAACAACGACAATATCAATCGCTGTACAGCTTGGTTCAAGACCACAAAAGCGATTTTGTGACTTTTGCCTCCAACTCGACTCTAAGACAGAATCAGTTTGAGGAAACTGCATTGCATCGTCATGCCAACATAAGTCAAAGCTTCAACACTCTCAACCTATTTGTGCTTGATCTGTTGGAACAAGTTGAAGAGGATCGTCCTCATACATTTCAAAGAGGAAGAGGAAGAAGGGGCATGCGTTAGGATGCATTCTCATTACATCATCTCATTGCATTTCATTTCTCTATCATTATGATCATTTGCTACATGCTCTAATCATTTAGTTTTTTTTGGAATATTATGTATGTTGAAATGTACTTTTGTACCTGCTTGGTTCTTATGCTATAACTATCTACCTTTTATCTATTATACTATGAATGCTAGCATTTTATATAGTTTTATCTCGTTACTCGCCTCTTCTGTTCCGTTGTATTTCTTTTGATGTTGTCAAAGGGGGAGATAGGTGCTGAGTGTACGGGGGAGCTCAGTATGAAGCAACTTAAGCTTACGCATACAAGTTCGGGGGAGCTTTTACCAATTATTGCCAAAGCTTCTACTACCGGTTTGCCATCATCAAAAAGGGGGAGTATGTGAATACAAGACCACACTCACAAAGATGTTTTTGATTCATGGCAAACTCCAGAAGCAAACAAGCAACAAGGCACCAGCAGAAGAAAGCAAGGAAAAGCAAGTATTGGCCACTCAAGACAAAGCACGTCGACCTGATCTGTATCTAGGTCGACTCAGTATAAGCAAAACAAGAAGGATTCAGAAAAATAGCAGTCAGGTCGACCTACTCTCAACCCAGGTCGACCTAAAGTAGAGAAATTTACACACCCTTCTGCTAGGTCGACCTACACAACAACTAGGTCGACCTAAACTGAAGAAAGGTCCCCAAAACGTATATGAAGAAGATTCTGGTCGACCTACTTCCTTAACAGGTCGACCTAACTGGGAACAAATGTTATTCAAAACAAATGCAGCTCTGTTAGGTCGACCTAAGCACTACAAGAGGTCGACCTATTTGATCAAAAATGCCAAAATTTCTGGTTTTCTATGCTCCATCTAATAAGCTCTCATATATATTGTCCAAGGTTCATTATTGCAGTCTCTCAACACCAACAACTGAAATATACACAAAGGCTTCTCATCTTCGATCATCGACCCGACTCCAACATAATTATACACAATCATTCTTGCGTTGAGGGTTAGCATTCGAGATCGATAACGTCCATGGAACGGAATTGAAGATTCCTAGTGGGTGAAGATTTGTGGGGTTTTTGGTGAATAAAATCCGAGGGTTTTGTCCTCCAAGATAGGTGAATCTTGGGGGTTTTTATCAAGAGGTTTCATCAAGGATCCATTTGAGTGTGAAGATTGAAGAACAAGGGTTCAAGGCAATTCAAGACACTGCAAAAAAGGGATCAAGTGAAGCTCTTGGGACACCTTGATCTGGCTCAAGATTAAGGGGGAAGAAGATTTAAAGGATCGACAAATTTGGTTTATTGTTTATCGCTTTGCTTTCTTCTTTGTATAAACTGCTTTCAACATTAATGGAAGATTTCCCAATTTCAATTTGGAATTGGGGGCAGACGTAGTCGTAGCGAGGACGATCGACGAACTGCCTGAACAAATATCGTGTTCTTGTCGCTTTTATCTTTTCGTTTACGTTCTGTTCATATTTGGTCATAATTGCAAATTGATTAACGATTCAAGTGTTAAAATTGTGAATTAAGATTCTGCATAAACATCACAATTCACCACATCTTGAATCACCATCAATATGAACATTATCACCAAGTGTTTATCGTTTTGCTTCTTCCATTATCACTGCATTGCAAACCAAAGTTTATCAATTTAGAAGTTAATCGATTTTCTATTGTGAAACGTATTGATTCGACAACGTATCATTTCATCGTTAATCTCAATTATCTTGTGGTTTTGTCACATATACGACCCTTGCAATAACGGTCCGGAATAGACGCAAGTCGATTCAGAACCGCTTTCGCATTAGTTCGAAATAATTCCGAAAAACTCTGTGAGATCTATTCACCCCCCCTCTAGATCCTTAGGCTAGCGTCTAACACGAATCTCCAAAATGCTCGGGATAGTAACCAATAGTCCGAAAAAAAGCCTTAAACATTTTTTAGATTTTTGTTGTTTATTAGTTTTTTAGGATAAAAGTAAAGTATGGTCCAAGTGGACAAAAAGAAAATAGCAGAAACATAAACATAGCGTCCAAATGGACAAAGAGAAAATAGCGGAATATAAACGTCCAAATGGACAAAGAGAAAATAGCGGAAACTTAAACATGATGAAATGATAAAATAAAGCAATAAAGCGAAAAATAAAGAGCGGTATAATAAATTGCGGAAATTAAAGTCAATTGTTAGATGTTAAAGATAACCATCTTGAAACTCGTCAAGTATGTTATCAAAGTTATTAATAAAGATCGATGGTGAGTGAAGGATGTTCTCGGATTTAAATTCAATGGACATTTATCAGAAGCTTGATAAAATCATAGCGACTACACGATAAACCTCCATAAGTCTTAAATCAACCGCATACAATTCTCTTCCATGTTTGATCTTTTTTATTCGGGACACGAAATATTGCGCTATGTTAAGCAGATCGCCAAGTGATTTATATAGAAATCACCCTACAACGAGGCCGGTCAAAACTTTATGTGCTAATGCATGCGAGAGAAGCGATATGTAGATCACTCTCTGAAAGCAATACCACACGAAAAGAAAAATAGGGAGCGATCTCGTCTTTACCAAGAATCCATAAGAATTCTCAAGACATTAAGACTTTCATCGATCAAAATAAAAAGAAATAAAAGATGGAACCACATTCAAAAGCTCCTTTCATCCATAATTTCAATCACTTAATATTGCGGATTTTGATTCTCATCCTATCGACGCCCTAAGTCCATTGAAATTAGAGAGAAATTAGGCCTCTAACTTGTGATTCAAAGAAAATATCAAAAGAATGAAGTAGAAGAAGAGTTAGAACCAAAAACAAGTCAAAAACCACAAAAAAAAGAATTCTGCCTTACTGAAATCGATTTCCCTCTATAGGAAATCGATTTCCTGCTTGCAGGCTTCAAAATCAGGCTCAAAAACAGAGTGGAAATCGATTTCCCTCTGGAGGAAATCGATTTCCTGCGCACAGTTTTAAAAAAAAAGCATTAAGCACCATAAAACTTAATTTAGACAAACATACAAACACCTTATGATTGCATATCCATTGGAGCACGAATTTTCCACCAATTCACCATCAAATAGGACCAATATAGCATCAAAGATGCATTGAACACAAGCAACAAAGATCTACATCTTAGAGTTTAGAATTTTACCACTTCTTGATCAAAATGGTTGAATAGCTTCAAGAACTAGCACAAAATGAGTAGATCCTTCAAAATTGGAGATGAACAAACAAAGAAAAGAGTGAAATAGGAGGTTTAGTTCAAAACTAGTAAGATTCAATGTGAATCTCACTAATTCTATGAAAATGAACTTTGGGTGAGGGTTTTGGAAAGGGTGAGAAATGAATTTGCAAGAACTTTTTAGGCTCTCCAAGCTTGAGAAATGGGGGAGTAGAGACCTCTATTTATAGGATAGGAGCAAGAGTAGTGGCAATTTGGTCTTTTTGCTTTTGGTTAATTAACTTGTGTTTAATTGGTGTTTAAAAGGTATTTAAATGGTAAAATGGGGTTTAAGTGGGTTTAATGAAGGGAATTAATTTTGGTGAGGTGGAAAATTGGTAAAATGACAAAAATGATCAAAGAAAATAGGTTCCAAAATGATGTCACACTTCTCTCCTTATTGTTTTGAATTTCTCCCCAGGGAAATCGATTTCCCCTATGGGTAAATCGATTTCCATCTTCAAAATTTTCAAAAATTTCTTTCTTGCACTATTTTGATTTTTGCCCGATCTTTTACCTGTAAAATATAAACAAAAGAGACAAAATACATATTTTTAGATTTTGAATGGAGTCTCACAATGGATAAACACAGTATCAAGAATGGAGTCTCACAATGGTGCTCTTGATTGATGATTAAACTACAACTAATGTATGATCTTAGGGTCAAATATTGGGGTATGAAAATAGCCACGAACCCTAAGCCTTGAAGCTGCCTCAAAATACTCTCAAAAACAACTTCAAGAACTAGGGCACACGAGTTGTGGAGAAACAACCATCCTCAGCCCATAACAACGCCACAGTTATCTTTCTGAGTTAATTTAGAGTGAGTATGGATTGAAACATGACCCTCATATTACATATATACTTATGTCTCATTATTCAAATTTTACATGATTTTTCGTCTCACACATATCTTGACGTTTTAATGTAATTTGATGGTTTATGTGAGATCATGGTGTGATTTAGGGAAGATTCAAACCATTATATAGAAGCTTTCACGCAGATATAAAGGCACACCATTGTTAGGGCAATAGGTATGCTTGCGATCGGTTTCATACATATAGGCCATTTCAGACTAAACAGACATCACCAATGAAATCAGGGGACGATTTTCTATGGACCTGGGTTATGTTTGTTTTTGTTAACGTTGCTTTTTGTAGGTTTTAAGATTCGAAGAATTTTTCGCAACAAAATCCGCAGCTAATTCCATAGCGAAATCCGCATGAAAAAAAAGAAAGAAGAAGATGATTAGTGGCAGATCCCCTTTACCACACACGACGAGACTCCATTAGCTGGTCAGCAAGCACATAATCTCTCTCCTTTTCTCATTGGGTGTCGCAGGAGGCGTGAGCCCAGGGTTGACTGAATTTGAATTTCTCCACGTATCACGTGTTTACCAATTTATTATTTCTTGTTTGTTTGTTATCAGTGAACAATTGCAACACAGCTGGCTAGGGAGGAAGACCAATCGCTTAGTGAACCTAGGATCGATTCCAGGCCTCCACGCTTGTGTTTTTTCAGTTGATTTTCCTTCTCTCTTTTTTCTTTTCTTTTTTCAATTTTATTTTCATTAATTTAAAATCACTAACTAATTAACTCATTTAGCCACTAAAATCAACCTCACTAATATTATTAGGATCATTTAGTCAACCATTAATTTTTCTCCTATTTAATTTAATTAATTTAACTTAACTAATTTAATTTAGTTCCTTAAAATATAAAAAACATTTATCTTCTCTTAGGTTTTAGTTTAATAATTTTTTTTAGTTTAGTAATTAAAAATTACTGTAATTTTAGGATCAATATTTAGACTTAGGATTTAATTACTAATGAATTTGTACATAACTAATTTTAAGGATTTAACTAATTAGACCTCTTATTTAGGTTAACTTAGAAATAGTTGTAATTAAAATTAATCTTTCACTTAACAAGACATGAAACCCTAATTTTTCACGATCTTCTCTCCCTCACCACTCTATGAATGTCGTATGTATTCTTATTGCTTTTATTTTAAAGTTTTAGAAGGTGTATAGGTGGCACAAATATTTATGTAATAGTAATTAGGTTTTATCTCTGCTTTTAAATTTTCGCACTCTAAATTATCATTTATATATTTTGCTAGATGTATGTTTAATTAGGTTTGTATGGAAAGATAACAAAATGAAATGTTAGCTAACCTAAATACAAGATTACATACTCGGATCTAACACACGTGATTGCTGCACACACTCACCTCTAGGGTACGACCCTCTTGGTTGCCTTACGAAAGAATAATGGTTGTGTCCCTCGAATATAGAGGTACCCAATAGCAAACGTCCCTTGATTAAAAATCATCAAAGATCATGGTCCCTTGATGACCCTCGATGTTGCCTACAAATACATGATCTGGTCCCTCGAATTGCTGCCTACGAAAAAAAGATGATTTGTCCCTTCGAAGTTGCTAAGGGTACCTCTATCGTGTTGCCTTCAAACGACCATCGATGACCCTTTGACTTACCTTAATACGTCCAATAGATAGGACTACCTGCCCATAAATGGTATGGCTAGCCCTATCCCTTAAACGAAAGTAGAAAGTATAGGAGAAACCAATTATAGGGTAAGTAACTCTTAATTTGCTTGCTGAACAAAAAATGTTTTTCACCACAAGTTCAAATCAAACAAAACTTCAAAAACACTTCATAATTATTCTTCAGGAGTGACACAAGGATAATTATGAAGCTTTTCCATATTGGAACCTTCTTTCAAAACATACACACACACCATGCTTTTTCAAGCTTTTCAAACAAAACAAAACGAGCTAAGCAAACTAAGAGCCCGTAGATAACTACGGATGAAAAGGGTGCTAACACCTTCCCTTTTCATAACTTACCCCCCGAACTCAAACTCTTTTCTTAAAGGTCTTTCCTGTACTTTTATACCTTTCATAATAATTGGACAAAATAAAAGTCGGTGGCGACTCTTGCTCACCGTAACATTTGTTTGTGAAATAAAATAAAAGTCCGTTCTCCCACCGAATTACACCCACTATCTCTCATTTATATGTCTTGTGGAGCCAAAGCAATTAGACACCAACAAAAACACCTTTTCACAACGACATGTCGACGTGAGCAGCTGAGAGGGTGGACCTGAGAAAACATGTGGCTTCAACAGATAAAAAGAAACTGGTTATGCGTCGACCTAAACTTGTTGTGCGCCAACCTAAGGCTTTCATGCGTCGACCTATAGGTCGACCTAAGCAAACCCGAGGTTTTCTCAAAAATTCTTACGTCGACCTACGCAAGATCATGCGTCGACGCATGCTGCCCCAACACAGATACCATAATGAGTCGACCTGAGGGTCGACCTGTGAAAACCCGTGACTTCCCCAAATATCTATGCGTCGACCTGAACAACATGTAGGTCGACCTGAAGACCTCAAACCTCCAAAACCTCATTTCTCGTAAATTGGTTTAGCTCTTCTTGCATAGCTAAAAACCAATGTTCATCGACTAAAGCATCTTTAGAGTTTTTAGGCTCAATTTGAGAGACGAAAGAATAATGATTACAAAAATTACTTATCTTTGACCGTGTTGTTACCCCTTTTAATATGTCTCCTAGAATATTCTCCATAGGACGGTCCTTTGAAGATTTCCATTCAATAGGGAGATCACTTTTATTACTTAGGTGATCTTCCACTTTCTTTGCCGGTGCATGATCCACTTGCTCCTCAATTTTCCCAGGTAAGAGGCAATCTTTTTCTTCATCAAGCTTAGTATTCGGATCCTTAAGTATAATCTCAGTTGAGATACTTGCACCATCAATAACACTACCTTTTTCGACTAATTTCGAACAAGACTAGTCAAAAGAAACATGTACGGACTCTTCAACGATATGTAACTTTCTATTGTATAACCTATAAGCTTTACTTGATTGAACATATCCTAGAAAGATACCCTTATCCATTTTTGCATCAAATATACCAAGGTTTTCCTTTCCATTGTTTAAAACAAAGCATTTACATCTGAAAACGTGGAAATGTGAAATGTTTGGCTTTCTTCCTTTTAAGAGTTCATATGGTGTTTTGTTTAAAATAGGTCGTATTAGGATCCTATTTAAAACATAGCATGCCGTATTTATGGCATCGACCCAAAAGTATTTTGGAAGCCCATGTTCATTAATCATAGTTCTTCCATGTTATTCCAAAACACGTTATTTACATTCCACCACTCCGTTTTGTTGTGGAGTGCGCGGTGCAGAGAAATTATGATTAATGCCATGATTTCCATAAAACTCTTCAAAAAGATGATTTTCAAACTCACCCCCATGATCACTTCGGATGGAAACAATGCTAGTGTTCAATTTATTTTGAAACATTTTGGCAAACTTTTCAAATGCGGAGAAAGTATCACTTTTGCTTGCTAAGAAGATTGTCCAACAATACCTAGAGAAATCATCTACTATGACAAACCCATAATAGTTCCCACCTAGGCTTTTTATTCTAGATGGTCCAAAAAGGTCCATGTGAAGAATTTCAATGGGTCTCGTTGTGGATACAATATTTTTCTATTTAAACGAGATCCTTTTTTTCTTCCCCATTTGATACTGTCATACCCTAAAATTTTCCCATCACATTTCTCTTATTCAAGCTCATATCAAAAGTACAATGCTCAAAGACACACCCTCCTAAAACAATGACTCAAGGAATTAGGTTTTTGATTTCTCTGAAGAAATTCAATGAATCAAGGGCTCCAATGCATATCATATGGCTTATGAAGTTTCAAACTATCTCCATGACAAAATTCAGGTTTTAATTCAAAGGATTGACCAGTCATTTGCTCAGAAAGTCAACAGTCGACTAATTTGACCTAAAAGTCAACTATGGTCAAAGTACGGTCAAAACTACTGATTTTTTTGTAAAAAACCTTATTTTGACGTATCATTCATCATTTGATCAAGGATTGATCATGATTCATCATGAAAAGATCAGAAACCAACAAAACCAAAGGTTTCTAAATTAGGGTTTTCATAAGAGAAAGTCAACTGAACTTTGACAAGTCATAACTCCTACATGGAACATCATAAATTTCCCACCCAAAGCTCATTTTGAAGGAAATTGAATTCTCTACAATTTTGTCTCTCACAGGCCAAGTCTAAAAATGCTTCATTTGAGAGATATGGATCAAAAGATTATAGGTCCTTTTTGAAGTCAACCAAAAGCTATTTTTTGTCAAAGCCAATGTCATCAATATGAATTCTTCAAATGAAAAAAAGCTTCCAAAGTGGCTTGTAGAGGACATCTGGAGGTTTCCAAAAAGTCCTAAAACTCCTCCATATCTTAAAAATTGAGGGAGATATGCTTTGTCAAAGTTGACCAATTTTGAAGGAAAAATGTGAAGCAAAAGGCCTCACAATGGATTTTCTTGCAAAGAGACCCTATCTTTTTTGGCCTAATCTTGATCCTCAAGTTATCCAAGATTTCAAATTTAATCACCACGAATTTTTGATATTTATTTGATTTTATATGAATTTTTATTCATTAAAAAAGTAATTAAATTCAAATAAATCAAGTAGGAATCAAAGATTTGGTTGTGAAATATGATTTCAAACAAATTATATCATCATTTAACTCATATTGCCAATCAAATTTCATGCACATTTGACTTGGATTGAATGAATCAAATATTGGCTTAATTTAGAAACATATTTCAATCAAATTTTGGCCAAATTGCAAATCAAAGATTTAACATTTTTCATTTAGTTTTGTTACCCTAATTCAATCCATTATAAGAACACAACCAATCCCAGACCCCTAGTTCACGTTTTGGCAGCCTCAAAAAAACCCTAAACCGAGTTCCAAAAGCCAAGAAAAATCTCAAGTTCAAATTTGAGTTACAGGCCAATTCAAGGTGTCTCATTGCTTCCAATACATTCCATGGACATCACTGAAGCAATCCCAATCCTCACACGCAAGAAACACACACATAATCATTACGTATTCCCCCACAGTTTGCCATTATTTCTTTACTTCGATTAGCATGATACAAGCATCCATAATGACATATAATTGCATATATCTACTTGTTGTGATGTGCTAAACGTATCTGGAAGTTTAATTTAGTTTTTGTTCCGGTATAAAGAGATTACCATTGTCAGGGTTGCCGTTTTTGATTTGGGGTTTCTCTCCCTGAGTAAAATTAGACAAAACTATGAAGTCCATCGTGTTTAGGAACCTTGGACGAACGCGTTGGTACCCTCGCGACAAATTTCTTTTGCACGCATGTGTTTTTGTGATTTGCAGGTTCAATCGCTACGAGCCATAATCGTATCTAGAGCATAGCAAAATTTGCAGGCCTGGCTGGTGAAGAAGATGACGCCGTGTCATCGTGTGATTGGTGCATTTGAAACTGAAAAGCGCGCGCTTCAGTTTTTGTTTCTTTGTTGATCCAGTGTGTCTCACATGCGCGCGTATGGTGTGTCCTTGCCATCACAACCTTCAGATTCCCTCCTTCTTCAGTCCAACGCGCCAGGGAACGCAGGTGCATCATGGATCTCATACGCCTACCACACTTGATCCAGGTTATCTCGAGATCCTCCGACTACGTGCCATGCCAATCGAAAAGTTAAGTTTTATGAATTCCTATTTAATTTAATGTTATTTTACTTTTTATTTTGTCTTTTTCCTTAAATTAGGGTTTGTCCCACGTAGTCAACAAAATCCTCCTACACTCACCCCCATCTTTTGCCTTTATTGATTTTCAGGGTTAACCTACCGGTCAAAGCTCGAACCTTCGGTAACCCTAAAACTCGTTCCTTTTTAATTTTTTCTTTAATTATTACTTGTGTTAAACCTATAGCTCTGTTGGGGTTTATTTTATTGCTTTTTTCCCCTTCCCCATGGCTTATTTTGTAACTTCTCCTAGTTGTATTGTGTGGCCTTGAAGACACTTAAACTGTGATGCTATTATATTATTGTTTATTACTGCGTGGTTAGTAATTCTAGGGAGTGTAACTCTGAAAAGATTTAGAATAACTAATTTATAAGATAATATTATTTGAATTGAATCACGTGATTGTGCACCCACACACCTTTTATGGTAATCCCTCTGTTGCCTGGTTCCTGTTGCTTGTCGCCTTGTTGCCTTTTCAGTGCAGAATAGTCAAGTCCCTCGGATTCGGGGATGCCTCAGCAAATGTTGCCCTCAGTTCACTCACATCACAAAAAGATCACAAAAAGATCATAAGTCCCAATGATGCTACCTTCGGTACGGTTATATGATCTCGTCCCTCGAAGTTTCCTATGATGATGTGATAGTCCCTTTCGATTATTGCTAAGGTGTCCTCTTGGTTGCCTAATAATGACTATTCTTTTTCTTCCCTTAGACTACCTTCCCTCGCTATGGCAAGGGACAGTATTATGGCAAACGAACTCTCGATGACCCTTTAAACCTCCAAATAAAAGGACTTCCTGCCCTTCTTATGGTATGGATAGCCCTGAAAGGCTAAAAGAACTGTTTTACAATGTTAAGGTAATCAGCTCCTAATTGCTCACTCTGGTTTAAATCCTTTTCTACACTTTTCTCAAAAACCTTCAAAAAGGCTACGCTTATTTACAAGCTAAAGTCCTTATTCAAATGCTTTTTCTATACATTTCTAAACTTTTGAAAACAAGTGAGCCAAGCAATTAAGAGCCCATGGAAAATCATGGATGCAAAGGGTGCCTTACACCTTCCCTTTGTATAAATTACCCCCCGAACTCAAAATTTCTTTTAAAAGGTTTTTCCTGTTCTTTTAGCCTTTCTATTAATTTGGATAAAATAAAAGTCGGTGGCGACTCTTGCTATCTGCAATATTTCTTTAAAGTCAGTTCTCCCACCGTATTACAGAACTAGCCACTCTGCTGGGGATTTTTCGAATAAAAGAGGGGTTACCTTAAAAGTTTAGGATCACTTAAATGTTTTCTATTATTTGCTTTGCTTGCTTTATTTTTCAGGGACACTTTGGGAAATAAATGAAGGACGAATCCTATACCCGGATTCAAGTACATTTCAGATAGGAGTGGCATAGTCATGGCGACCTCTTTCACATATGTGGAAGATAAGTCAATATGAAGTTCACGCTTGAGTTAGGACTCCATAGCTATATGCACAATATTCTCAAATGAGGGAGGTCTATGTATGTGTCTCTGGGTGCGCCGGAGCTCAAGGACCTTTAGTCACCTTTAACCCATATTGGCCTTTAGGAACATAGTGGGGGGACTACTCTTGACAAATGTTGAGAACCTAGTCGCTACCCGATACTACAATTAAGATAGGTTCTTTCTCAAAGTATCATTGCATGGTGCAAATGCATCATGTCCGAGGGTGCTTTAGAAGGGCTGACAAATCTGAATAACTAGTAGAACCCGTTGCTGATTTCATCTTATCCATAGAAGTACCTTTGGGAAGGACACCTGATCATACTCCATGCAAGCCTTAAGCCAAAAATTATGTGATTTGTGTGGATTTGTTTTTCTGTGATGCATCATGCATACATGCATTCATAACATGGATAACTCATTTCGAGGAGAAAAAGGTTTTTTTAACCATACTTTGTTTTGTAGGTTATCTGAACATGGAAACCCTAGTCCGTAAGCCTCTCTTTCTCAACTTCAAGAAAGTACCTACTACATTAAATCTCTTATGTGATGACATTACTGGTTCTCTCGTCCTCACCGAGCCTCTCAACAAACTGATAAGTTTGATGCGAACCAAAGTGGATGAAGCTCTCCTCAACTCCATGATGCAGTTTTATGATCCTCTTCTTCATTGTTTTACTTATAGAGAATTTCAATTCGTACCAACATTGGAAGAGTTTTCTCACATAATGGACATCCCCATACCTGATCAAATTCCTTACACTGGTGAGGAAGGAGGTCCTAAGTTGGAAGACATTGCTGCTGCTTTACACTTACCAAGGGAAAAAATTAACAAGGTTTGGATTAATTAAAGGTACTATTCTGGGATACATGTGGATTTCTTATACGAGAAGGCCAAAAATTTTGCTAAAGCCTTGAGCATGGATGCTTTGGAAAGTGTTCTAACGTTGCTGATATATGGACAAGTTTTGTTTTACCATTGCGAAAAAGTTATTGATAGGGCTGCTATTAAGATCTTCCTTAGCAAGAATCCTGATCCCACTTTACTTGGTGATTTATTGCATTCCATCAATGCTAGAGTATCAAAAAGACAAGGTTGTGTTCTCAGATGTATTCCTCTTCTGCACAAGTGGTTTATTTCGCACTTGCCTCGATCAGTAATAAGGTATGAAGAAGGTTTGACTTGGATTTAGAGAATTATGAAGCTTTCTTATGACGATATCATTTGGCCTCAAAAAGAGTCCGAGGGAATCTAGTTATTTGATCGTTGCGAAAATTCCCTAATGTTCCTCTTCTTGGTACCCGAGGGGGAATCATTTACAATCTTATCCTTGCTCGACATCAGTTAAGTTTTGCTTTGAAAGATAGGCCACGTTCCATATATCTTAGTGCAGAAAACTTCAACTACGATTCCGATACAACCGGAAAAAAGGGCCGTTTCATTAAAGCTTGGTACGAGGTAAAAAAGGTGGGTATAAGAAATTTGGGATTAAGAACTTATACTACTTCTGACCTCTATTTTAAATCGATTTACGATCGATTCGTTGAGTTTGGAATACCATATCCATCTGACACAACTATAGTTCCAAGGATTACTCCTCCAATGATTCCTGTAGAGGTGGAGCCTTATGTACCCGCTCCGGACGAAGACCTTGCTACCACTGTTGCTTGCTTGAGGCAAAAAAAAACTGATCTTGAAAAGCGCTTACGTGAGGTTGAGGCTGAAAAAGCAGTGTTAGTGGCTGATGCCAAAGAGCGAGACAGTATGCTTGATTATCTCTCCTGTAAATGGAAGATCGAAGATTTTATCTCTCCAGATCAGATACACTCATAGGAACAAGAGATTGATAGGCTTGTTCAGGAAAGAAACGAAATGATCAAAGCTCATAAGGAAGAGATCATGAGTTTGAAAAGGAAGCACCGACTTGAAGATTGATTTCTTTTTATTTTATTTTTTTATTATTTTATTATTATTTTCAGTACCTTTTGATGTAACTATAAAACTTATAATATATTGGTTTTCAGTTGAGTTATTAATTTATTTTGCTTCTATTTTCTTTTTTTTTTAAATGTGTTAAAAAAGCCTTTAAACTCCTTGAAAACATTGCATAAGCATAATCATACCATTCATAAACATTCCATCACAGGTTTTATAAAGCAAATATCTCATCTTTCCGCTGTTTATTTCAGTAGGGAAATGGATCTCGAACAATCTGTCAAGAATCTCCAGGCTCAAAATGCTGAGTTCCAAGCTTTGATCCCGAACTTGTCCAAAGGGCAATATGAGCTGAAATCCCTCCTAACTAAGAAGGAGAAGAAGACCAGGAGGACGGTAGGTATTCTCAACATGGGAAGGAGATTCAAGGGTCCTCTCAAAAGGGTTAAAGAAACTGAAACTCCTAATGACGATGAAGAAGAAGATGATGATGCTAGCGTCAAGACTGATGCAAAGAGTAACGCCGCTTATGCTAAGCAAGATGATGAAGAAGGGGACTATATTATGAGGAGGAATATCCTGAAGAGAGGTACAACCAATTGGAAGAACGTATGAAGGCTATGGAGATCCAGAAAGTACCTAGGATGGATTTTGAGGAATTAGGACTCATCTCTGGAGTCGTTATCCCTCCAAAATTCAAGACCCCGACCTTTGCTAAGTATCTCTGGAATCTGTTGTCCCAAGATGCATCTGAAATCCTATGTGAGGAAAATTCAGCCTCACACTGCTGACAAAATGCTATGGATCCACTTTTTCCAAAAGAGCTTATCTGGAACCCAACTCGAATGGTACTATCAACTGGATGGCGCCAACATTCATACATGGGAAGACTTAGCTGTTGCTTTCTATAAACAATACCAATACAATGCTGATCTCGCACCGACTCATACTCAATTGCAAAGCATGGCTATGGGTCCGAAAGAGAGTTTTAAGGAGTATGCTCAAAAATGGAGAGATCTAGCTGGAAGAGTTCAACCTGCTTTGACTGATAGGGAGTTGGTTGACATGTTCATGGGTACGCTGATTGGCCCGTTCTATAGTCACTTGCTGGGTAGCTCCTCGTCTAGCTTCACTGATCTCATATTGACCGGAAAACGTGTTGAGAGTGGTATTCGAAGTGGGAAGATTTAAGTAGGTGCCACTCCTGGTACTACAAAGAAGCTATACAATGGAAGAAATGAGTCTAATAATGTTCATAGTCAGAGGGGCCGTAACAAGAATGATCAGAATCAGTCTGTTGGAGCTGTTCTAATCTCTACACCAACACCTCAACAAGCTCCCAAATAAGGGTATCGGCACAAGACAGACAGAAGAAGACAGTTTACCCCGATCAACATGCCTTTGTCTCAAGTCCTGCAACATCTACTGAAGGCTAGCCTGATCACCACGAAATATCCTTCGAAGATTGTCAACACTGTGAATCCGACTTATGATCCTAAAGCCACATGTGCGTATCATTCCAATGCTCCTAGGCACCATGCAGACAATTGTTGGGCCTTGAGAAACAAAGTCCAAGACATGTTAGAAGCTGTTGAAATCGAGTTCGACGCTTTAGAGACTCCTAATGTCATCACTTCTCCTATGCCAAAACATGACAAAACTGTTAATGCCATCATGGATACAATCCATGTCTATGATGTGATAGATCTGCCAACCCCTCTCCCGGATATCAAGAGAAAGCTGCTGCAAGCCGGTTTATTTCTGGGATGCGACCCAGGTTGTTAGTACTCTGCATCCCAACCCAATGGTCGTGAGAATCTGAAAAGAGGAATTCAAGGCTGGATGGATCGTGGATCTATAAGGTTTGAAAAGATTCCTTCTATAGTGAATTTGTGCGAAGGTTTCTCCCGTGGTTTAAAGATTAAGGATGTATCAGTAATTTCCAAAGCTCCACTGAAGATCCCAACCAAGGCTCCACTCAAGATTTCTGCTGAACCCCGTGTGGCTCCTATGATCATCACTAAGCCTGGTCCAAAGCCATATTCTTCTGATAAGGCTATCCCTTGGAACTATGGTGCCAAGGTCTATATTCAGGGGGTTAAACAAGAGCTTGTATCCGACAAGGTTGTTGAAGATGTTAATCCTGATGTGGGTAATATTGTTGGAACTAGTAAGGTGACAAGAAACGGAAGAGTGTTTTCTCCAGAAATCTCTCCGAACAATGCTGCACCTGCTGGAACCCCTACTCCTAATCAGAATGCTGATACCCGAGGCAAAGGACTGTTGCATGGACCCGTCCAGACACCAGTTGAGATTGTTACTGAAAATCCATCTCCTGAAGAAGCAAATGAGTTCTTGAAGATCATCCGCAAGAGTGATTATGACATTGTTGAACAGATGGGGCATACTCCCTCCACGATCTCCATGTTGTCACTCTTAAGTTGCTCTAAGACTCACGCAAAAGCTATGATGAAGTTTCTAGAGGCTTCCCATGTGCCACAAGAGATTTCTGTCACTTAATTAGAGAATTGTATTGCAAACCTGACGACAGACAATTTCATGTGGTTTTCTGATCCTGATTTAAGTCCTAGTGGAAAGAATCATAACAAGGTGTTGCACATTTCCATTGAATGTGGGGGCACCACTCTAGCCCATGTATTAGTTGATAATGGTTCATCTATGAATTTACTACCCAAGTTGGTGTTGGACAAACTCAACCCTGAAGGAATCATGCTCAAACCCAGTGATGTGATAGTGAAAGCTTTCGATGGTTCAATGAGCACGGTATTGTAGCTATTGCCCTAAAAAATAAAGACTTTTAGAGTCGCCACCTATTCTACCAGGGCGAATAGGAAACCCTACGCAGTTATGAGATTCGGGGTAAGATAATTATAATCAGGTCGAGGGAAGGTGTTAGGCACCCTCAACCCTTTCCTAAGGTTTGCATTCAAGGTTTGTAGCTTAAGAGAGTTGTGAGGTTTATGGCTAAAAATGCTAAGGTTTAATAGCTAAAGAAGTGAATAAGGTGAAAAGTGAGATTTGAACTGAATGGAGGTTTTAGGGAGGGGGAGTCGCCTTGTTGCCAAGTCCCTACATATCTCCTTAGGGAGAATCAGAGTCAACGTAGTTCGAGAACAGGGTTGTACGCCTTTGAATTTGATATGATATGGTTTGAAGGCTTTTTGAATGGCCTATCGTAGTTTTGAATTTGTAATTTGAAAGGCATTTTGAGTTGCCTGATTGAAATAATGAAAATATGTAGTTTGAATGAGTGTTTTAAGATTTGGGCGTACAACCATAGTTTGATGTGTTTTCGTTAGGTGCGATGATCAATAGATTTGATCATTATAATTAACGAATTAGATAATGTATTGCTGGCCATTATGACCGATAGATTCGGTCGTCACGAGCAGCAAATAAAGTATATTTTAATTTTGTATAATTAAATTTCAAGTTTAATCATTATCTCTCATAACCAATAGATTTGATTATTACATGATAATGAATTTCAATATTTATGTTTTATTATTTTATCCCTCGCCAATGCGACTAATAGATTTAGTCGGATTGAGGAGAGAATTAGCCGAGAATTAGTCAAATTAATATTAACGAATAAATTAATTAGATTAATTTTATTTCTCGCCAATGCGACTAATAGGTATAGTCGGATCGAGGAGAAAATTGATTAAGGATTAATGTTTTTTTCAAAGGGCCAGTAGGATTGGGCAAACCCTAATGCATGGATAACCTTTCTAGGGTTTTTATGGTTTTATTATTGAATTTAATTAAATCAATTAAATCGAATAATCAAAATAATCGAATAATCGGGACATATTATAATCCTAACCCTAATCCTAATTTTATTATTCTAATCCTAATTTTATAAATTAATTAAATTAAGTATAACTAATTAGTATTTAATTTAAATAATTAGATAATGAAATAAATAAATAAAAACAATATAGAAACCTGGGCAGGATCCTGTATTGCTGGATTGAGCGTCCATGGTATGCACCTCCATCTTGGTGGGTGGGATCTTGTGTTTGCTTAATCTGATGGCTATAATGATGAGGTACATCATGGATGCGTGAAGGGCTGGCGTATTGGATCAGCGAATGTGAGGGATCAAAGAATTTCAACAAAATAATGTAGGGAGCAAGGATCGAACCCCCTCCCTATTACACAAAAGCCTGTACGCGCTTTCTCTTCACCAACGAACCAGCTATCACTTGTTGTTAACAAACTCCACGTCAAACAAAATAAAATAAAATAAAGTTACTATGAACTTCAAACCAAGCGTGCGACGTCCAGACTTCTCCTTCTTCCTTCGAATTTCTATAAAAACACTCTTGCCTTTAGCCACGATTTTGGCATGTGGCTATAACCCTTCACCAATCAAACCTACAAAGTATCACCGAAAAATACAAACAAATGATCCAGATCGATTGCAATTGAGACCCTGAACCCAATGGAAGCCTCGATTTTGGCCAATTCTTACTGATTCAAGAGTTCTTAATTTAAAGCTCTTGAAAACCTAACAATGGTGGATCTCCAACACTGCAATGAAACTCAAATAATATGGCCCAGATAACTTGAAAACAGAGTAATAAGCATAACCATGCGTTCAAAATTAATTTATGATGCGAATATAAGTGATTTCGGATTGGAATTTCTTGGCAGCAAACTGTGGCTTATAGAATGATCTTCAGCGCCTCTTAGTTGATGATGAAGACCGAGTTACATTCAGAAAACTCCAGAGGATCGATTTAGATTACTGGTTTGGCCTGAATCAGACTGTATCTCCAAGAACAATTTTGATTTTTTTCAGTTTGAGAGGGCTCGGTCCATGGTTCCTTCTTCCGCCAATCCTATTTTTCGTCCCCACCCCTCTTTCACTTATGTTCTTGTGCATATATAACTGAACAAATTAGGTTCACACATTTGATGAAAAAATCTTCTTTCAATGCAAAGATCTTTGATTTGGAATCAATATCCATTCTTGTTATTTTTTATCCTCAATCAACTCGGTTCTTTTGCTTCCAATTTTGACTCTTTTGGACCTCCAAGTCATTCAAACAAGGCCCCATGAAAATCTTGTACTTGTGTATTTTATTTAATATTTTAAATGAGTAAAAGGAAATCAAATAATTTTAAAAAATAATAATGAAAATAATGATAATCCTATTAATAACTAATACTAATTAATAATAATAATAGTTAACAATAATGAAAAATGATTAAACCAAATATTAAAATTAATAATCAAACAATACTAATTAATAATAATAATAGTTAACAATAATGAAAAATGATCAAACCAAATATTAAAATTAATAATCAAACAAAAAATCATAAGGTATATGATCAATTGTGAAACAAACTAAAAAACTCAAAAACGGGATAGATGGCTGGGCTCAAGCACCTTCTAACCTTAACCCCCATTTTAACTCAGGATATTGTATAAGAATGCAGGTTTGACAATAGGAATTTCAAACCCGGTGATTCTTAATTTTGACCCTTGATGAATTAAAAAACATGAATTGACCGGGCAAATTTTGGGGTATGACAGCTGCCCCTCTTCAACCTTCTTGAACCTGAAGAGTCGGATAGGCACGTCTTCCTATCGTGATCTAAAGGTAGAAGATGATTGAACACTGAAATGCCCTGAAATTTGCATTTGTTGGGAAGAAATTCCGTGGGAGACGGGCTTACAGATGCCATCCAAGGTAAATACCCCTCCTTTTTTAGAATGTGAAGAAGATGCTTTTGAAAGGAACCACTTGCTTTGATTGTAGTATGGCCTAAAAAGGTAACCTGAATTTTATGCAATGTTATGATGCATGTGATGTATGATGTAGTGAGCTTCTCAAAATAAGTGAGAGCCATGTATGTATATGCACTATGCATGAATGAGGTATGTAATTTGAAGGATGCATGACTATTAACTATGCTAGTCTAAGTATGTTAGTGACTTTGGAAAAGAAAAAGAAAAATAAAACCTTTGTTTATTGTTGTTGAAGTTTTGGAGAAGATCACTGCCGAGGGACTAACGTGATAAACCCAATTGAGAAACCCTTTGTAAAACCCTTTGTGCTCGAGTGTGAGAGAAAAGAGTCGTCCTGCTAAAGCCTGAGTCTTACATAGCGAGGACTAGCAGTTAGTTGTGTGATCAGCTTGCTATATTGCTAGCAAGCTTTCGCAGTTTGTGAACCCCCCACTTACTATAGTTTTAGTAAGTTCTCGTAGTTTTTGAAACCCTAAAAGGATCACTTGATATAGCTCTAGAAAGCTCACCTGCACCAATAGGATCATTTTTCATAGTTCTGACAAACTAACCTGCACCGATAGGATTATTTGCCCTGATTCGGACAAATTTCACCTGCACCAATTGGATAATTTGCCCTGATTCAGAAAATTTCACCTGCACCATTAGGATCACTTGTCATAGTTCTGACAAGCTCACCTGCACCATTTGGATCATTTGCCCTGATTCGGACAAATTTCACCTGCACCATTAGGATCACTTGCCCTGTTTCAGACGAGATCACCTGCACCGATAGGATTACTTGTCATAGTTCTGACAAGCTCACCTGCACCATTTGGATCATTTGCCCTGATTCGGACAAATTTCACCTGCACCATTAGGATCTCTTGCCCTTGTTTGGACGAGTTCACCTGCACCAATAGGAGTCGTTTGCCCTAGTTCGGACAAATTTACCTGCACCAATAGGATCCCTTGCCCTGGTTCGGAAAAGTTCACCTACACCATTTGGATCATTTTTCCTGATTCAGACAAATTTTACCTGCACCCTTAGGATCACTTGTCATAGTTTTGACAAGCTCACCTACACCATTAGGATCTCTTGCCCTGGTTCGGACAAGTTCACCTGCACCAATTGGATTCCTTGCCCTGGTTCGGACAAGTTCACCTGCACCAAATAGGAGTCATTTTCTATAGTTCTAGCAAACTTACCTGCACCCAATGAATTACCTGCCATGGTTCTGACAAGCGTACCTGCATAATAGAAATTATTTTCTATAGTTCTAGCAAACTTACCTGCATGAAAAAGGTTCACTTTCTATAGTGCTAGCAAGTTTATCCGCATAAAGTCCTTAATGGTATCCTGTAGATGTATGAAGATGATGCTCGCGACTCGAGGGTCGGAAAGAAAACGATATATTTTGAAACTCACGACTCGAGGGTCGGACACTCACGACTCGAGGGTCGGAAAATAAACCAATCACAACACGGGGGATGGAAACTCACAATTCGAGGATTGGAAAACAAACCCATCACAACACGAGGGTTGGAAACTCACGACTCGAGGATCGGACAACAAACCAATCACAACACGAGGGTTGGGAAATGACGACTCGAGGTTCGGAAAACAAACCAATCACAACACAAGGGTTGGAAAATCACGACTCGAGGGTCGAAAAACAAACCAATCACCACACAAGGGTTGGAAACTCACGACTCGAGGGTCGAAAACTGGGCTTTGATAGTATGTGAATGCACTAGATCATGTGTATATGCTAATGCGTATGTATGTATGCTGATGCAATCCCGAGATTTTATCTCCTTATTGAACCGGTTTAAACTATATTTGCACCTATACCACGGCTATGCTTATGCCGGCTTGGTAATGTTTATGTATGCGGATAATGCTTATGCTTATGCATATGCGTAATTTGAACAACAAGGTCGTTATCATTGGTAAGGTTACCGGGATACATCAATCAGGTGATTGGGGGTTAATATCTCCGTAAGGTCACTATCATCGGTAAGGTTACCGGGATACATCAATCAGGTGATTATGGTGAATATCTTTGCAAGGTTGCTATCATCAGTAAGGTTACCGGAGAGCATCAATCAGGCGATTGGGAAGAATATCTCAGTAAGGTTACTGGCATCAGTAAGGTTACCATAAAGCATCAATCAGGCAATTGGGAAGAATATCTCAGTAGGGTTACTGGGAAGCAGGTGGATAGTATAGTTTAGTACCAGAGTGATGACTTGGATATTTTGATGTATGGGATAATGCTTATGCTCATGCATATGTTAATTGATGTAACGAGTGGAATGAAATAATGTCTTCTATAAGACTACCTGAAAAGGTTTTCTGGAATGGATATGAACATTTGTCTTAAAGAAGACTACCTGAAAAGGTTTTTTTTAGCAAAGGATGAGGAATGTCTTAAAGAAGACTACCTGGAAAGGATGAAAAATGTCTTAAAAGACTACATAAAAAGGTTCTTAGAAAGAGAATGAATGTCTTAGAAAAGACTACCTAAAAAGGTTCTTGGAAAGAAGACTACCTGAAGAGGTTCCTGAAAGAGGTGACAATTCGTCTTAAAGAAGACTACCTGAAAAAGTTACTAGAGAGGATCGTAAGATTTGTCTTAAAGAAGACTACCTAAAAAAGTTATGGTGTAATTTAGCAATCAATGTATGTAATGCATGACTTATATGTATTTGCATGATGCTCCAATGATAGGTTGTTGATAACCAAATCGTATATAGCTCGCTGGAGTTGTAGGTTTGTTTGATAAGGTGGGGTGTGATGCTAGCGCGACTTCCCAATCCCCCTTTTTTTTTTGAATTTTGAAGATCACAGTTAGGAGGAAGATTTGTCCGATGTTGTAAAGTATGAAGATGTCTCTTCTTTTGCTGTGCGCCTTGCCCCAGTTTGGCTTTTTGACATACTTCACGCCTTTAACCTTTTGAGGTTCTCCATGCCTTTAACCCTTTGAGTTGTTTACCTTGTGGATTTAATATCCAATGCCCCGATATTTAATGGAAAAGATGCCTATGATCTCCAAGCCATGAAGGAAGTGCCACGAGAAATAACCTTGTCATATGCTTCGACGTTTAGATCGAAGGGTATGCTATTGATCTCTAGGATATTGAGGGCTATCCATAGTGTTATATTCTTTTGAATTTGAATTCTTCCCATGTTTGACATGCCCCTGTTTGTTATTGCTTCGAGATGTGACCCAAGTCGATTGAACCTATAGGATGAATGCCCCTAGTTAATAGGATCCTTGATCGCATGCCCCTGTAATCTTTGAAATTTTGCCCCTGTTTAGGATAAACCTCTAGATGTGGTTTCCCCATTCCAGAGTATTTATTAGAAATGATCGCCTTTGATTAACCAGTTTCGAGATCTCCTTGAGTGCTAAGTGTATGTTTGTAGATGATGTTGTACCATTTGAGAAGTAACTCCGACGCAATGCGTATGCAAGTTTTGGATTCGAAGTCCGTTATGAATTAGGACTGGATGATTATAAATGGATGTTTGAAGAAGCCTAGTGATTAGAAATAGTTTTAACAAACCTAGGAGTCAGTATAACAAAATCCTGCTTAATATGCTTTCGTAGTTAACCTCGCCTCAATTAGGACTTTTGAATGTTGTAACTTGGCCTGGTTCATGTTTTAAGAAACAATGGATATAAGGCTCAAAATTTATTTAACCCACCCCTTTCTCCTTGATGTTCTCCAATCCTAAAGTTCGTTTAATCCAATGAATGTGCTTTGTTTGTAAGAGAATCGTTTCAGTTTTGATGTTGAGCAGAAGCCATAGTAGAGATCCAAGCACCGATGAGAAATGTCGTAGAGATCCAAGCATTGATGAGAAGCTTTGATGATTTAGCAGTCACAAGTTTATCCTTTGTATTTCACCTTTGTTTTTATCCCTTTTTTTTGCATGAACCAATTCCTTTGAGTTTGATCCATCGGGATGCCCTAATTTTTGCCTAAGTCATTTTGTTTTCTTTCATGAAATTTTCCATTTCGACTTAGCGGACGTTTTTCTTTTGAAAGCACCTTTTGAGATTTGATCCTTGGATATTGAATGTTGTGACTGCCATGTTGGCTTTGATATGTAAGCTTCAACCTTGATACTTCCTCGATCTTGAATGATGTTTTGAGGAAGAAGATGTTATGAATGTTATCTTCATTGCTTCCTTAATCTTGGATGAATGCGAGGAAGAAGATATGCTTGAACCTTTGCTTCATTGATTGATTCTCTTGACAAACTCCAACTCTTGGCTCGAGGGGGTGACGAGGGATTAACATCCTTATATCTCCTCTGTTTATGAATTGAAACAATGCCTGTACATCGTCAGCTCGGTCTTACATTGAAAACATACGTTTAGCGAGATTTAGTCATTGGTATTCGCCACTCTCCCTTCAGTTTGTTAATAATCCTAAATTTGACATTGAAAATAACATAGAAGTGTGCGAGTGGAAAGTCGTAGTAGTGAGCGAATGAATTGACTCCAAAACCTGCATGGTCATCCCATTAGAATTGCTAATCCAAAGGTACAAATTTTATCTAGAGTAACACTTAGTGATCGTTGGGATTGAATTCTGAGCATGATAAGACCTATTGATCCTAGGGACAGTCTCCTTTTTAAATCCGTCGACCTTGTTTTTCTCCTTGGCTCTTAGACTTGTAGAAGTAAAGGGTAACCTCGAATTTTACTTAGACACGTCAAACCTGTCGGGAATAAATTGTTAGCGGTGGGTTTTCGTCGTATCGGAACTTCATGAGTTTCCTTCGACTGAACCTCTTTTGTTTTTCCTAAGGATAGTATCACACCATTTGAAACCTTCAGCGTTTCTAAATTGATATAGAAAATTTATGACCCTTTTGCCCCTTGGTGGGGAGTCAACATATGTCGCCTTCCCTTCATCGTAGTTATGCATCTTTGTTCAGGATCTTGCCCTAGTTGGACTGACCCTTGCCCTCAAGTTATCGTAGAGTGTCTTTATTAGCTTTGCTATGTTCATAGATGAACCCCTTGATGACTAGATACCCCTTGAGTGTATCTATGAGGGAACTTATTTGTTGAACTAATCATTGCTCGACGATAAACTTTTCCGTATTCACAATCCTGTTACGAAAAGGCGTGGACATGTGGCTGGCATGGAGAAAGGAATTCTTTTTTCCTTTGTAAGGCCAGGCTCACTACCAATAGTTTATCCTCTTTTATCCATAGTTTATGACCCTTTGATTTTCCTCCATAAGTCTCGGGAAATCGGCTAGCACGGAAAGTGTGGATGCGGGCGAAGATGCAAATGTAAATGTATGAAAATGAAAATGCATGCGTATGCGAGAGACTCCTTGTATGCACTGCAGACGTGTGACGTATAATCCTAGGGATAGCCTATGCGGATTTAGGGACCACATTAGACCCTAGTGAGATCCTTGCAAGCTAGATGTTTATGACGCGCCAATAGAAACCCCTTAGATTAGGGAGTATGCAGAAGGTAGCGGTTGGTGACCGTTCGAGACAGTCACCAAGTCTCATGGCCATCGAGAGGCCGTTCGACGTGTACCAATGAAGTTGTCCTTGGTGGGAAGGTTCTCTGTGTGGAACACAACCTATCTAAGGACGATATCGGACGAAGTGGAATCCCTACAAGCTAAGGATGAAAGATGTATAAATGAAAATCCAAAACCCTACAGGTTAGAGGGTGCGAGGGAATAAGCATGGGATGACCGTTCAAGACAGTCACCAGATCTCATGGCCATCGAGAGGCCAATCGACATGCGTTAATGAGGATGTCCTTCAGGGGAAGGATAAAGTCATTGTAAAGACACATGGACGTAAAAGAAAATCCCACCAGGCTAGGGAGTGTGTAGGAGCAAGCACGGGGTGACCGTTCAAGACAATCACTATATCTCATGGCCATCGTGAGGACAATCAACGTATGCTAACACATAAGTCCTTCGTACGAAGGATGCGATTTTAGAAATATAATCCCTACAGGCTAGGGAATGCATAAATGTAGGCACAGGGTGACTGTTCACGATAGTCACTGGGTCTCATGGCCATCGAGAGGCCGATTGACGTTCCTAAATGGAGATGTCCTTCGTGGGAAGGACATGGTCTTGGAAATAGAGTCCCTAGAGGCCAGGGAACGCGTAGGAATACCTGCAAAATTAAAACGCAAGACATTCGCCGTATATAAATTGCACATATATAATAAGCACATAAGAACATAAGCCCTATGTTCATAGAAACGACGTAACGGCTTAGGGTGCCTACCCTTCCCATTAGTATGTTCTAGAAGGTCTCATGGGGTCGTTCGTAGCCTCCGAGACTTTTTGTCTCTTTGGATTTTAGAACAGCTCATTTTATCCATGAGGTTCGAATTTTAGGGGTAGGTTCTCAGAGAGATCAGCTAAATACCAAGTCCTGCCCTCAACAAAGTCAAGTTTCGTATCAGACATTTTCGGATATTCAACCCACTCTGAGTTGAATTATAATAAGACTCGTAGGCGATGTAATTCCCCTCTGGTCTTAAATATAATTCCCACGCTTAGGTTTAACGCAAATTAAATATCCCAGAAAATAAAGTAAAACAAGTAATTAAATAAACATTTAAAAATTACTGTAAAAGAAAATTACTGTAAATAAAACCGTAAATAAATAAATAAATAAAATATTTAAATAAAAAAGAAAAAACCTAAATCCTAATCCACAACCCTAATTTTGGCAAATTAGCCAAACCCTAAAAAATTCGCCAAAACCTAAATAATTAACCAAAACCTAAACCCTGTCAAAACCTATAGGAGCATAATAATTCACCATTTTTAGTTATCCCCAGCAGAGTCGCCTTGGTATGCACCTCCATCTTGGTGCGTGGGATCTTGTGTTTGCTTAATCTGATGGCTATGATGATGAGGTACATCGTGGATGCATGAAGGGATGGCGTATTGGATCAGCGAATGTGAGGGATCAAAGAATTTCAACAAAATAATGTAGGGAGCAAGGATCAAACCCCCTCCCTATTACACCAAAGCATGTACTCGCTTTCTCTTCACCAACGAACCAGCTATCACTTGCTGTTAACAAACTCCACGTCAGACAAAATAAAATAAAATGAAGTTACTATGAACTTCAAACCAAACGCGCGCCGTCCAGACTTCTCCTTCTTCCTTCGAATTTATGTAAAAAAACTCTTGCCTTTAGCCACGGTTTTGGCATGTGGCTATAACCCTTCACCAATAAAACCTGCAAACTATCACCGAAAAATACAAACAAATGATCCAGATCGATTGCAATTGAGACTCTGAACCCAATGGAAGCCTCGATTTTGGCCAATTCTTACTTATTCAAGAGTTCTTAATTTAAAGCTCTTGAAAACCTAACAATGGTGGATCTCCAACACTGCAATGAAACTCAAATCAAATGGCCCAGATAACTTGAAAACAAAGTAATAAGCATAACCATACGTTCAAAATTAATTTATGATGCGGATATTAGTGATTTCGGATTGAAATTTCTTGGCAGCAAACCGTGGCTTATAGGATGATCTTCAGCGCCTCTTGGTCGATGATGAAGACCGATTTAGATCATTGGTTTGGCCTGAATCGGACTGTATCTCCAAGAAAAATTTTGATTTTTTTCAAGTAGCTCCTGAGGCTAAGCCCGCCTACACTGCTCCTAAAGTTGCCAGAACTCCTCCTACAATGGCTTCTCTAAAAGATGCTAGGGTTGTGGTAGAAGAAGGTGGTTGTACTATCTTGGGGCAACTCCCTAATATTCCTTACAAATCCAACAAGTGGGGTTTAGGCTGCACTGCTAAAGATCAGATTGGAGAACAACACTCTCGCCCAGAAGGATTGAAGTATCGTTTAATCAGTAAAGGGGTTAATGCCATAGGAGAAGATGAAGATGATTGCAACCTGGACAAGTGGATCTTTCCTACACCTGACAAAGGGCTGGACAACTGGAAGACTGAAGACATTGTTTCTATCTCCTATAGTCAGGAGTAATTGCTTTTATATTTCCCAGTTTTATTTTCTGTACTTCAATAAACAATAAACTTTAAAGCCGTGTGTCTTTCCCGGGGCACAACGGTCCATTTGTTAGGGCTTGTCATTTCATAAGCATATTTTCATTCAATAAAAGCATTGGACGTTTCGTATTCAAAATTGTGTGTTCGCTTTTATTTTTATTTGCTCTTCTATAGCTATGTGTTCTTAAACACACCCACATAATACACTGCAGATCCATATCCACTCTAGATCCCATCGATAACGACTCTGCTATTGCTAAATATGACTTTGAAAATCCGATCTACCAAGCTGAGGATGAAGGTGAGGAAGATTGTGAAGTGCCTAGAGAACTTGGCAGAATGCTAGAGCAATAAGAAAAGACTATACAACCGCATGAAGAGCCAATTGAGGTTGTGAATATAGGTACTGACGAAGAAAATAAATAAATCAAGATAGGGGCCGAACAAGAGGATGTTGTCAAACAGAGATTAATTTAGATGTTACTAGACAATGTTGAGATATTTGCTTGTTCCTATGTAGATATGCCTGGGCTTGATACTGATATTGTGGTTCACCGTCTACCTATCAAAGAAACAGTCCTCCGGTTAAACAGAAGTCACGAAGAAGCAGACTTGACATGGCTCAGAAGATCAAAGAAGAGGTTGAGAAACAGTTCAATGCCGGTTTCCTGAAGGTTGTGAGCTATCCACCGTGGATCGCTAATATAGTATCGGTACCTAAGAAAGACAGAAAGGTCAGAATGTGTGTAGACTATAGAGATTTGAATCGAGCAAGTCCCAAGGATGGTTTTCCCCTAACACTTAAGAAGAACATTTGGGCCCTTGCAGAAGTTGTTTGATAGGTTGAAGAAATACAAGTGGAGACTAAATTCGAATAAGTGTACTTTAGGTGTGAGGTCTGGTAAGCTACTAGGGTTCGTTGTAAGCAGTAAAGGTATTGAAGTCGACCCTGCGAAAGTAAAAGCCATACAAGAGATGCCGGTGCCACGAAATGAGAAAGAAGTTAGAGGATTCTTGGGACGTTTGAATTACATTGCTAGGTTTATTTCCCATCTGACCGCAACTTGTGAGCCGATCTTTCCAGTATTCAAAGTTTTCACCATCAAATACTGGTGGTCTAGTATAACCATTGTTACCATTTCCATTGTGTTGCTCAGCTGAGCCAGATGTAGATGTATTTGTTGGATCTTCACCAGCAATCTTTTACTGAAGCGTTTTTCTCTTCCTGAATCTTTTCTAAACACGGTTAAGTGCTTGCACCTTAGAACCGTCGCTCTGATACCAATTGAAGGATAGAAAAACACTTAGAAAGGGGGGGTTTGAATAAGTGTAGCTTTAAAACATGTAAGATAAAAACAATTTGCACAATGATTTTTATCCTGGTTCATTGTTAACTAAACTACTCCAGTCCACCCCCTCGGAGTGATTTACCTCACCTGAGGATTTAATCCACTAATCACACAAGATTACAATGGTTTTCCACTTAGACAACTTCTAAGTCTTCTAGAGTATACTGATCACAACCTGATCACTCTAGGAACAATCTGCTTAGATACCCTCTAAGACTTTCTAGAGTATACTGATCAACACCCTGATCACTCTAGTTCTTACAACTTAATGTAAACAAATTCTTTTAAGATTTACAATGCTTCTTATAAAGCTATTATCACAACTGTGATTTTCTCTTAAGTTTAAGCTTAATCTCACTAAGATATTACAACAACAATGTAGTGAGTTTGATGAAGTTTAAGAGCTTTTGATTTGAACAGCGTTTCAACGTGTTTGCATAAAAAGTATTCTATGTAAAATTCGTAACCTTGCTTCTCATCAGAACTTCATATTTATAGGCGTTTGAGAAGATGACCGTTGGGAGCATTTAATGCTTTGCGTAATCCGTACAGCATTGCATTTAATGTTTCACACTTTTGTCAACTACCTCGAGCCTTGCTTTCGCTGTGTCTACTGACGTTGCCTTTAATAGCTGCTAACGTTCCTTTTGTCAGTCAGCGTAGCCTGCCATCTTGTACTTGCTTCTGATCTGATGTTTGTGTAAACAACATTTGAATATCATTAGAGTCAAACAGCTTGGTGCAGAGCATGTTCTTGTCTTCTGACCTTGAAGTGCTTCTTAGCGTGATACCATGGGAACTTCAGTGCTTCTGCTTCTGATCTCAAGTTCTTCTGATGCTTTCATAGACCATGTTCTGATTCTGCTTGACCATCTTCTGATGTCTTGCCAGACCATGTTCGGATGTTGCATGCTGAACCTTCTAAGTCAGTGCTTCTTGCGTTGATTTTGTGCATACTCTTTATATAGTTCCTGAAATGGAAATCGCATAGTATTAGAGTACCACATTATCTCATACAAAATTCATATACATTGTTATCATCAAAACTAAGAATATTGATCAGAGCAAATCTTGTTCTAACAGAACCCTGTTGCTGAAATCTCTTTATCCATAGAAGTACCTTTGGGGAAGGGTAGTTAACTAGTCAAACTCCATGCAAAGCTTTAAACCTAAGGACATTTGTGTGACTTGCTTGCGTGTGCTACTAACTTTTCTGTTTCCTTGCAGGATTTGCTTGTAGGTCATTCATCCTTATTACCTTATGATTTACCTATTATATTGCATTTTCATGACATCATGACATCATGACATCATAACATCACATGTTAACTAACCTTTTCAAGGATTTGGAAAATTTAGGGCGCACAATTGCAGGTGCCCTTCTCAAAGGACTAAATTCTCATTAAGGGGAAATAGGATTTATTTTCCTCTGGTCATATGTCTTCCAATTCAGAGACTCTACACCTATCAAGTGGCAAGAGGATTTATTTTCCTCTTGCCGTATGCCTTCCAATTCAGAGACATCATACTTATCAAGGGGCAAGAGGATTTATTTCCCTCTAACCATGTACCTTCAAAATCAGAGATATCCCGAGTTAGAGGCGATGACCCACTTAGTATGGTGAGCTTGATTCTCAAAAAAGGACATTTAAAGACAAAGACCAAGATTCTTCAGACGAAGCGGTGACCAGTCATTTCCTAATGTCGCAAACTAAATTTCCTAACAATCCTTGAAAACATTGCATCTACATTCATACACATTGCATAATAGGCTTCCGCAATAGGCTTCCCATTCTCTCTCGCTGTTTATTTCAGCACAAATGGATCTCGAGCAATCAATCAAAAATCTTCAGGCTCAGAATAGCTGGTTCCAAGTCTTGATTCTTAACTTAGCCAAGGGGCAAGGCGAGTTGAAAAACCTTGTTAACCCAGAAGAAAAAGGATCAGCATACGCAGCAAAGTTTATTCCATGGTTTCATACCCCAATTTTTGACCTAAGATACCACCTCATATCATAGCATATGCATCATTTGCATCTCTAACAAATTGCATAGTTTGTGTTTGCTACTTGTGCTCAGCAGGGTTTAATCAAGAAACCACTCATCAGTACAAGAAACAACCAATTAGGGTTTTTTTATCCCTTCATCTCAAATAAACCATCTTCATCAACAATCAACATTTGGTCCTCAAAGATTCATTTCAACAAGCTCAAAGGCTTTGAATCAACCAGATTAGGGTTTTTACTGAAGACAGCATACTCCTGACTTTTGCTCAGAATTTGACCTAATGGCTTGGGACATGATCTCAAGACCCCAAGTACATCATTTTGACCTAATCTATTGGCTCAAGACATCTCCTACACAAGGATTGATCAACAGTGAAATTTCAAATCATTAGGCTAGGGTTTTGAACTATTAGGGACTAAAATCAGGGATCACATTTGGGAAACCCTAAAAAGCTCCAGGGAATCACTCAAAGGTTTCAATCATCTTCAAATAATCCCTATGATAATATCCAATGGAAATTGTATCCCAATTCAAGATCCACAGTCATCAATTTCATCAGGTCGACCATTAGGGTTTTTGACATATTTCACCTGAACAACTGACTTTTTAATCAGAACATGGTGCCATAACTTAAACCATGGCTCAAGGTCCTCCAATAACTCAATATGATCCATTCATACCATTCATTCGGTGAGGATAGCTTGGTTCATTTGAAATCTCCAGAAACTCGATTCGTTTGAAAAAGTCAACTGTACAATATCACCATTGACTTTTTGGAAATTTTGGTCAACCGTGCCTTTTGAAGTTTTATATCATCAATATATGATATATGAAGTCATTTGATCAAGGAAAATCAAGAAAATAAATCAAGAATCAAAAAGTCAAAAGTTTGACTTTCCATACTTAGAAAATTTTCTAAGTGTTTTTCAATGGTTTTTTCAAAACTTTGGAAGGGAATAACTCAAAATTTCACCTACAAACTGAAAAAAACTTCCAGCATGACAGTTGTAGATTTTGATCCAATGAACAACTTTGTCACATATAATTTTTTCCATAAGATTAACCATTTAAGAGATATGGAGCTTCAAAGTTGGTATCTTTTGAAAAATGCACTTAAAATCTCACTTTCTTCAAAGTTCATGGATCTTTTTCACCCATTTCCTTAAAGTTCTTGAAGAAACTTTCAACTAGGGTTTTGAAGAACATAACATGAGCTTTCCAAAATGTCCAAGAGCATGAAAAAATATGAAGTATAGCTATGGTTTTGAATTTTGTCATTAGTGATCATTTCACTTGAAATTACAAGCCATTTTTACCAAAGTTATGAACTATTCTACCAAATAATGCAAGCAATGATACACATATGCAATAATTGGAAGATACTTCTGGTTTGTGATCAGATTGGAAAGAGATAAGAAGCTTGGAAGATTTTAACCATGGTTAAGTCATTTTAACCATATGCATTTAATGTAAAAGATTCCTTTATATCTCTTAATGCCAAATCACCAAAGAAAGATCAACTTGCAAAGCTTGGAGTTCAGAATCCTTGGCCTATAAATAGAGGTTCAAATCACTTTCAAAATCACACCAAAACCTCACAAAGCATAGGTTTTCTCTTTCTTTCTTGAATTGCAAGTTTCATAGTTTTCAAAGAGGTAGAAATCTCAACCTCTAAACCATTGAAGTTCTGGCCAAGATGGTGGTTCTGACAACTTCTAAACATCATATGTGATGTGTTTGATCCACTCACACACCCCAAAAACACCAAAATTTCAAAATCACTACCTCACTTCCATATATGCATAAAGAGAGCCTTATCATGCCAAAATCCATGCCAAGCCAATTCTGTCCAAACTAACCTTCTAAACATCATCCATATACTTCATATGAACTGTTCCAATCATCATCCATGATTTGAAACATCAAAATCATCAAGCTTGATCCTCACTTAAGCCATATTGCAGATCAGGTACCATGGATTGATCAAGAGGTTTCCAGTTCATTCCAAGCATTCAAACATGTTCCCTAAGGTCTATTGAAGCTGTTCAGATTGAGCAACAACATCTGTAACACCTCCAGGCACGAGTTCAAATCTCAGTTTTGCCATATTTTAAGGTAAGTGCTATGAACTTCAAACTCTATTATACATGCATCATAAATGGAAAACTGGTTTACCATCTTGTTTCTGCACATATGAGGATCATTAACCCTCAATCAATTGCATCATAACTTGCACATACATCATTTCACGATCAAATTCAGTTCTAGGGTTCTTCATGTTCATGCAAAAATTGATCACCTTAGAGCAAAAATAAATGAATTATGAGGGTATCATCATGATCCTTGTGAAAAACCGAGTGAGATAGACCCTTTACTTGATCAAAATAATCCAGTTTCAAAGATTTTCAAAAATTAGTTAGGGTTGTGTTCTTGGCGTGTTTTTTGGTTTGAAAAATTCAAATCCTTGTTTTAAAATATATTTAATTCAACGCGTGTTATTAACAAGCCACAAGCGTGGCGCAGTTGGCTCATGTTTTGGTTGGTGAGAGAGAGGGCGTGGGTTCAAACCCTTGTGAAGACAAAACCCAATTTTTTAACACTTATTTTCTTCATTTTCTTTACAACTTCAATTAATTAATTAACCCATCAAATTAATTCATTTTCACTTCATTTTTTGTACACCCCTTATTTAATGTATATATTTTATGAATATAAAAAAAATCACAAAAATATATATTATTTGATATATTTTTATTAGATTTAAAATGACTTGTTTTTAAGTGTTTTTAATACTTTAAATATTATTTTTCATTTGATTTTTTAACCTAATCACTTGTAAATATTTTTGCGATCAAACCCTAATCTTTTAGTTCTTAATTAAGCATAAAATTTGTTTTTATCTTAATTAAATTGACTTTTTGTTAAAATTCAAACTGTTTTAAAACAAACGACCGCGGTTTTTCAAACCAATAAACCTTTTCTTTTCAAAAAAACTCTTGATTAAATCTTTTTGATTGATCAAGTCGTTTTTAAAATATGGGCCTCTCGAATATTAGAGAGTGTAAGTCCCCTTCCTTTTTCTTTGTACAGTTTTTCTTTAAACAGAAAACTTCTTTCAAAACAAAACTTTCAAACTGTTTTCAAACGACGAAACCTCGCATCTCTTTACAAAACAATCAACCATGTTTTATAAAATAAAACATGGGCCTCCATATAGGTATAAGTCCCGTTCCCTTACATGAAATTAGGTATTTCATTGTACATAAACCTTTTTGTACATACCTCGATCAATTTGATTTTTAACCTCGAATAACAAATCAAAAATGAAGGTTTTCTTTAAATCTTCCCAAAAATACCATGGGCCTCCATGTAGGTATAAGTCCCAACCTCCCTTGTAAATACTTGTTTACATAGTCATGAATAAACTCCATGGGCCTCTCCCCGAGTATAAGTCCCGAGCCCCGTTTATATAAATGGATCATCCTTACAGGTATATTTCCTTCATAAACTCCATTGTATACACACACCTTGTCATATATAACTGTTCATACTTGCTCATATTTGTTCATGTACTTGTTAATATTTGTTCGTACTTGTTCATATTTGTGATCATGTTATATATACTTGTTCAACTTAGTACAACAATAGGTTCCCCATAGCCTTCTATTGGGCTTCGTGCAAAGAATCTCCCCTAGTTTAGGTTAGGACATAGAGTATGGTTTCCCGGTGAAATCGCTCTAAGAGCTCAAACCAACTATACCATGCCTCCTCTTTGGCTTTGTACAAACGACTTGTCCCCCCTATAGTCTCCTCTTGGGCTTACAATGCAAGGACCCTCGATTGTCCCTCCCATAGCCTCCTCTTGGGCTTACATTGCAAGGACCCTCGGATAGCCTCCTTTTGGGCTTCGTACAAGGACCCACAGGCTTCTTAAAAGCATCCCTATATCCAAATCAAATACCCTTGGAGATTAGACATTTATCATCTCTACGATAGGAGTATCTCATCTATATCATCACAATCAATCAATCAAACTTCTTTTTTCCACAAGGCTGGCTAATTAATCAAACCTTTTCCCACAAGGTTGGCGGATTAATCAAAGTTTTTGCCACAAGGATGGCTTCGTCGAAACTTTTGCCACAAGGCTGGCTGATTAATCAAAACTTTTTGTCACAAGGCTGACTTATCAAAAGTTTTTGCCACGTGGCTGGCTAATTAATCAAACTTGTTTTTGCCACAAGGCTGGTTAAACAAAAACATCTATATCATTCTAAGCACCATAAGTGGCACAACCCAGGTCTTATAATGAAAAGATTTCAAACAAAAATCAAACAGATGTATGTGATGATATAGATTAGATACATCGAGCATTGAGATGGCATTTGTCTCTTATCCTTTGCTTTCACTAGCATAAGTGGGAACTACGATTGCTCTGACTTTCTCAACATCCCTTTGAGAATACGTAGGCACAAGGTCGTATCCTTGGCGAGCAAAACTTCTATCTCCCTCAAACCACTCAAACCTTAGCACCCTTAGACCCTGAGCTACAAATGCTCTGATTCCCTCTAAGGGGATATGTATGCAGAGGATCGCGATGATCTTTGTGAGCATAATCAAACAAACACCTTAGGTCCCACCTATCTCACAACAGAAAACCTCCACCATAACATAAAATGAAATAAACATAACAAAGAATCCTATAGAGTACTATAGATACGTTGGGTGCTAATACCTTCCCTTTGTATAACCAACCTTCTTACCCGGAATCTCTCCCCCACTTTTGCATTGCTTTTAATTTTGTGTTATTTGCTTTACATATCTTTTAAGGTTATTGCAACTTTTTTCCCTTTCCTGCTTTGGAAACAATAAAAAGTTTGGTCATGACAAAAAACAAAAAAATCATTTTCTTGAGCATCGAGCCTAAAGAAGGCATCTGGTGTCGCATCCCGATTTTCACGGGACACATGGCACATGCTGCTGTCTCAAGTTCTATAACAATTGCTCAATCGGTGTTTGATAACTCTATTGCCTCTGTATTCATTTTCTGCCAATCTTGCTCTTGGGTACAAATACAATGCAAGATGTGCTTATCATTCGAACATTACTAGCCATGATATCGAAGATGGTGGACCATTGGAGCATGGGATTCAAGACTTAATTGACGACAAGATCATTGACTTCAACTCACCTGAGACGCCTCATATGGCTAATGCCATGTACAACCAGAAAGGCCATAATGAAAGCAACCTATCGGTTGAAGCAGTTCTACAACAACGAAGAAAGCCAGACGTACCTAAGCGTCAATTCACCAAGATGAATATGCCGCTGGCTCAAGCATTACAACACTTGTTGAAGATCGAATTAAGTACTCTGAGGGACACTCTTAAGAATCCTAGCACCTCTGTTACTAGCTATCAACCCAATGCGAGATGCGCATACCATTACAAAAGTCCTAGACATGAGACTAACAATTGCTGAACATTGACGAATAAGAATCGAGATCTAATCGATGAAGAGGAAATCAAATTCAACCCTCATGAAAACTCCTGGGATGATCACTGCTCCTATGCCTAGTCATGACAAGACTGACTGACGTCTAGAAGGACGAACTTTTGGATCATTAGATCTACTTTCATTCGCAAGTTTCTTTTCTGTTTGTTTAAACATTTGACTCATGATAGACATTATCTGTTTTAATAATCATCATCAGTGCATTGCATATGTTTGTCTTGAATTAATCATTTCGCTATCACTCATATTTAAACTTTGTTTTTACTTTGCATATGTTTTTGTGATACTCGACTCCTGCTAAAGCTGTATGCCTTTTGAGGGAGGATGACAAAAACGATACCGCAACCTCATATAGTATACTTTTAAACGGACTATGTTGACGATGTACATGCATTGTTTCAATTCCTAAATAGTGGAGATATAAGGATGTTAATCCCTCGTCAACCCCTTTGAGCCTAAGAAGTAGAAGTTTTTGTCTCATACAAATTAAACCCTTAATCATAACCTGGGGCAGGGTAGTTACTCAGTTAACCCAATTATGCTAGCTGTTGTTTACACCAAATAATGATGGATTCCTGCAACCAAGAAGTCATGCAGTCAATATCCACCAAAAAGAAAAAGTTGTTAAGTCAAAACCTATGAAGGAGACTTATCAAAAAGTCGGAACATCCTGCTGACTGTAATCACAAAATAAGCAGTTGAGGCAAAAGTAGGGATAACAAAAATCAAAGAAAAAAAAGAGGTCACTACAAATCCTCGACCAAAGCAAAAATAATTACAAAGAAGGATGACTGACTGTCCGAATAAACTTCTGGTGCTTCAATCACCATCAAATATCAATGTTAATACTTCAAGATTTGCTAAAGCTGAAACGCAAAATTAACTGAGCATAGGATCGAAGGACATCACGAAGATTGGGATGGGTATAAATAAAATTTTGAGCCTTTATCCTTTTTTTATTAAACCGTGAACCAAGCCACGTTACAACCTTTGAAAGTCCTAACTGAAGCATGGTTAGTTCGAAAGCATACTGTCACCAAAAGGTATCCTGACTCGTTAAGGTTTATCAAAAATGCTGAGTTGATATTTCGTTTTACAAACATCACGTTTTTACAAATATCACGCTTTTAAATGTCCTGTTTTAATGTTTTTCAAAAAAACTCAAGACAGACGTAAGCATTGCATCTCATGAATTCATTATTAAACATATTCTGCTACATAATTTCAAATGTTAGCATCAGAAAGAATCTGCAGAGGGTATGACTAATGACTCAAAGTTATCCCGACCAACAAAGATTACTCCAAGAAGCAATGTCTCCTATGTATACAAGGGGCATGGCACGTTTTGCCCAATCAATCTGGGGCAATCAAGTCAAGATTCCAAGAATCTTTCAAAAGCCAAACAGTCAAAGGCATGCACCCAAGTGGGTTTGAAGCTACTTCCTGATCAGTCAATGGCATCATACTAAGTACTAGGGGCATGTCACCCATAGTACACAATTCATAAGGTCCTCACGAGGAAAATCTATTCAAATTCCCTAATAGCTGAGGCAAAGCTATGCAAGGCCTGTTTGACTCCTCAATCAATACTCATTGGCAGGTCCTAATTAATACGAGTCTATGAATGGAAAGTACTATAATCAATGGGGGAAATATTCAATGCATTCATGCATTCCCACAAAGCAGGTTTCACATGATCATATCCCCACAGAGTGATCATTAAGAAGATATCTCAAAAGTTCTCGTCCCAACAAAGACTTAGTTCCTCAACGGAGTTTACATCTTCGACATTGCCGGTTCCCCGACACCTTTCTCTTCTCCAAACAAGGTTATTCATCTCTCTTATCCCCAGTCAGGGTACATCAAGATCAATCATTCAGATGGCTCTCATCCCCAAGCAAAAGCCAAAAATCCCCAACTGAGTATCCTCGAGTATGAAGCGGGAGTTCCTACCAAAACGGAAGATTAGTGCTCTATATTCTCCACAATAGTTAGGGATTTATTTTCCCCGCCAAACGTTGTTACAATCAACTATTATCATTAACAACGTTTTGCATTCATAACATCATACGCCTCATGGCACACACATAACATACATACGCCTCATGACATATGCATAACACTCTCATTCATTTCAAAAAAATAAACATTACATACCATGCTTCGTGACATTGCATATTTCTAACTTTGTTTTCAGGTTCCATCTCGACAGGCATTCCTCTTAGATATAATCAAGCTGAAGATTCATTCTGACAAGTCTTTTTACATTCCAAAACTTCATCAAATAACTTATCAACTCTAACAAGCAAGAATTCTCTATTAGATGTGGTCTAATGTATGACTCGTTCTTGTATTCTCAGTCAGATATGGTCTAATGTATGACTCGTTGTGGCATTATCCAACATATATGGTCTAATGTACGACTCGTTCTGACGTCTTCTATCAGATATGATCCAAAGTATGATTCGTTCTGATATTCTTCCTCAGTTATGGTCTAATGTACGACTCGTTCTGACATCCTCCTTCAGATATGGTCTAATGATGACTCGTTCTGACGTCCTCTATCATATATGGTATAATGTATGACCCATTATGGTATTCTATTTCCAAGAATCTAATTCTATCACCACGAACGGTGAAGACACGATCACCTCTTTGAGATCTAATTCAGTTACTATGAACGGTGCTGACACGATCGATTTTCAAAAGATCTAATTCTATCATCACGAACGGTGTAGTCACAATCCTTTCTCCAAGGTCTAATTCAGTTACTACGAATGGCACTAACACGATCAACATTCCAAAATCTAATTTTATCATCAAGAACGGCGTAAACACGATCATCCTGCAAAGATCTAATTCAGTTACTACGAACGGTGCTGACACGATCAACATTCAAAGATCTAATTCTATCATCACGAACGGTGTAGACACGATCATCCTTCCAAGGTCTAATTCAGTTACTACGAACGGTGCTGACACGATCAACATTCAAAGATCTAATTCTATCATAACGAACGGTGTAGACACGATCAAAGAAAGAAACGTACACTTCTCAATACATCGAGCTCAGATACAACCTAACATACGACTCACTTTGTTACTTCTCAATGCAAAGGATTCAGTCTAACGTACGACTCATCCTAGGATGCAACCTAACGCACGGTGCATTCTAACAATTATCAACACAGAGGATCCGGTCTAACGCACGACTCATCCTTCAGCCTAACGCAAGGCTTTGCAGACATCTACCGATGCAATTGGATCCGGTCTAACGCACGACCCATCCTTCAGCCTAACGCTGGGCTTTTCAGACATCTACCGATGCAACTGGATCCAGTCTAAGGCATGACCCATCCTATAGCCTAACGCACGGATTTCCAGACATCTACAATTGCAATTGGATCCGGTCTAACGCCCGACCCATCCTCCAGCCTAACGCGCGGCTTTCTAGACATTTATTAAATGCAAATTGGATCCGGTCTAACGCACGACCCATCCTTAAGTCTGACATACGACTCATCCTAAGTATATCCTGCAGATACAGTCTAACATACGATGTATTCTCATTATCAAGTCTATCAAGCTAGATGGCATCTTTAAGCCCATCTCAATCAAGTTTCTCAATAATTGGGTGGCATCTTTAAGCCCATCCCCGAAAAGTCCCTTCACCATCAGCAAGGGCAAATTTCTCGGTATTCTAGTGTTCAATCCTCTTCTACCTTCAGATTCCGACAGGCACACAGGTCAATCTACATCTTCAAGTTTAAGAAGATTGAACAGGGGTAACTGTCATACCCCAAAATTTGCCCGTCTCATTTTACTTCCCAATCTCATACCAAGACTCAAGACTGAAAGACACATTCTGCTAAACAATGGCACAATAAACTAGGGTTTTGTATTCCTCTAAGTAAGATCAAGGTCTAAGACCTAAAATGGGTCCCTTGGCCTCTCATATGCTTCAAAGGGTCCTCATGCCAAGTTTCAAGCTCTGGTTCATAGGATTGCTCAGTCAACTGCTCAAATGATCAATAGGCGACTGGTTTGACCTAAAAGTCAACTACGGTCAAAGTACATTCAAAATTCCTGATTTTTGGTCAACATCCTCATTTTGAAGTATCATTAATAATTTGATCAAGGATTGATCATGATTCATCAAGGAAAGCTCAGAAATCAACAAAGGACAAGTTTTTAAATTACAGTTTTTAACTAGAAGTCAACCCAACTTTGACTGATCATATCTCTCTCATACTTTCTCAAAATTCCTCAACGAAATCTCATTCTCAAGGAAATTTGATTCTCTAAAACTTTGATGTTGGTCCTAAGGTCATGAAATGCTTCCGCCTGAGAAATATGGGTCAAAACATTACAGGTCCTCCTAGAAGATCGCAAAAAGCTGTTTTATGTCAGGAGTAATATCATCAAGATAAAATTTCCAAATGGAAAATATGTTCCAAAGTGGCTTGTAGAGGACATATTGGGCTTTCCAAAAAGTCCTAGAACACCTTCATATGATACAAATTGAAGGAGATATGAGGTGTACAAGTTGGTCAAATTTCAAGAAATACTCAAAACCCTAATTGACCAAATCTTTAACTTTCAAGCAAATGGGCCTAAGTTTTGGATTCTAAATATGATTTTGACCTGATAAAGAGTCCATAAAATCATTCTTAAAATTTTGTGCCACTTATTTAATTTATTTGTAATTTTATACATTTAAATTCCAATTAAATTAAGTAAAAATAAAAGAAATATGAAATAAATTGCATCGATCAATTTTTATCAATCAAGATGGCCCAAATATTCACTCATGGGAGTCCAAATTTCATTCATAGGTTATGGAGAGGTTTTGGCCAAATTTAGAAAGAAAATATAAAAGTTTTCAATGAAATTCTTTCTTTCTCAAAACTCAATAATCTAAGCCCATGAAAAACCCTAAATTACTCCACTACATATCCTTATCATATTCAGACCTAAGAGGAGGAAAAAGATTGGCTAAGAGGCTAGGGTTTTCAAAGGTGGAAAATCAAAGAAAGTAGGGAACGATATAATTCTGTTCTCAGCAAGCTTTAACATGTTCCAGCAATCCTAATTCACTCCTGAGGCATAAAAGAGTAATAATGAGTCGATAGTTAGTTAATATAGAACCTGGAATGCAGTTTAGAGAGGTTTTGAATCATAATGTTGGAGCTTGGACGTGCATAACGTGGTTCACCATGCTTAGGGCATAATGAAGCTTCATGTTTGTTCCCATGTCTACGAATGTTTTCAAGCCAAACGAGGGACACCGTGGTGCTCAGAGGATAGTTTACAGGTGAACCATGGCGTTAGTTTATGTTCATGTGTCGTTTTTGTGAATCTTGATTTTGCAGGAAAATCGCAACAAGTTCCGCAGGGAAACTCATGGTAAAATTCGCAGGAAATTTACCCCTAAACATGGAAGGGACGATGAACAGTGATGGAGAAGAGCTGACTCACCCGTGGAACTTTCACGCTCTCTTATTCGCTGGTCTATAAAGATCAATTCCTCTATCTACTTTTGATTGGTTGCAGCGCAACACGTGGGCCCATGTTTGATTGAATTTTGAATTATTCCCAACAAGATTTTATTTAATATTTATTATTCATTGCCCATAATACTTAAAGCGAAATAAATTTGGTCAGGTGGAAGGAGTGTTCGTTGTAAGGCGTTAGTATGCAAGGTCACGAGCTCGAGCCTTGCCTCCTGCATATTATTTTGCAAAGCTATTTTGTTATCATAATCTCACAGATCCAGTGCATCCGGAATACGTACGCCAATGGAGCCCACTATGAACGTCCTCACACAGCGACCCTTGGATTAGCTTGGAGCCAAAACGAATGGATCAAGGACGCAGCCTCACCATAGACCTTCAGGAGGTTCCCACACCAGATCCGGCGCCCCAGGTTTCAGTTTTTATTTGTTTTTTTTTTTAGTTTTGTTTTATTAATTAAGTTATTTTCCTTGTTTTTTTATTAGTTTCATTTTATTTAATTAATTAATAACCAGATTTTTAAAAATTAGAATTAGGATTAATATTTTCAATAAAAATTATTCTAGGTTAATATTCTTAGTTAAATAATTAATTTAAATTAGGCTAAACAATTAGATTTTTATTTATTATTTAAATTTAGGTTTTTTATTTAAATTAAGGTTTTAATTAATAATTTAAATTTAGTAGGTTCATTTAGTCAATCGACTTTCCCTTGCCATGCTACTTAGTGCAGTTAGGCTTAGTAATTAGGGTTGCTAACCTTGTAGGTTTATTTTACCCATTAGCCTTTGTAATCAAACATTGAATTTCTTCAAGCGTGATTCCCTTCTCACCTCATACTCCCTTGATTGTCGCATGCTTTTTGTTATTTATTTATTTTTCTGTCATTTAAATTTTATTTATCTATTTTCTGCCATTTAAATTCTTTTTCTTATTCGTTCTCTGTCATTTAAATTCTTGAAAAATGTGTATAGGTCGCAATAAGTTTTCTTGTAATAGTAATTAGGGTTTACTTTCTTGCCTTTACTTTTTCTGCCCTACAGGTGTTTATTGTAATAGCGTAGGACCTTTAATTTCTGCAATTTTAAACTGCGTGGTTAGTAATCCTAGGGAGTGATAAACCATGAATTGAACCTAGATCACTAATTTACAAGATAAATATCATCGAAGTTAACCACGTGATTGTCCCACACACACCCCTTTAGGGTAATCCCCCTGGTTGCCTTGTTACTGTTGCCTTGTTGCCTTATTGATCATGCCTTAAAATAGTCAGAGTCCCTCGATTCCGAGGATACCTAAAGCAAGGTTTCCTAAAAAGATTGAAAATCATCATATAAGATCTAGTCCCTCGAAGCTGCCTCGGTAAAACATGATGATTGTCCAAGTAGCTAAGATATCCTCGCATGATGCCTAAAAAGATTAATGACTATTGTATCCTTCCCTTAGACTACCTGCCCTCTTCATGGCAAGGGATAGTCTTATGGCGAACGATACTTTTCTCGATGACCCTTAACATCCAATTGAAATACTTATTTCCCTCTCATGGTATGGATAGACCCTTTCGCCCGAAAGACTTAAAGAACATGAAAGACAAAATTAGGGTAGGTAGTTCTTAATTGCTTGCTTCACACTTCAAATTCCTTTTCATAATCTCTTTTCGAATCAATTAAAAAACAAGGCTACACTTATTTACAAGCTAAAGTCCTCAAAAAGTTTTACTATTCACACACGACACTTCAAAATTTTCAAACAAACAAGTGAGCTAAGCAATTAAGAGCCCCTGGATAACCATGGATGCAAAGGGTGCCTTACACATTCCCTTTTTATCACGTACCCCCTGAACTCAAGTTTCTTTTAAAAAGTTTTTTTCTGTTCTTTTAGCCTTTCATTAATTTGGATAAAATAAAAGTCGGTGGCGACTCTTGCTATCCACACATTTCGATAAAGTCAGTTCACTGTATTACAATTACAAGGACATTGCAAAGATTCAAATCTCATTCCGAGCAAAGCCTAACGTACGGCTCATCCAAGATAGTGGATCCCATCTATGGCAGCTTGACGTATAGCTCGCACTAATACTACTCAAGATAGTGGATCCCCAGTCTAACGTACGACTCGTCCAAGCCCAGCCTAACGTACGACTCATTCTGTTATTTCCCAAATACAAAGGAGTTAGTCTGACGCACGACTCATCCTGACATACAACCTGACACATGGTGTATCCTGACAAATATCAACACAGCGAACCCAGTCTAACGCACGACCCATCCTTCAGCCTAACACACGGTTTTCCAAACATCTACTGATGCAAAATGGATCCAGTCTAATACACGACCTATCCTTCAGTCTAACGTACGACCCATCCTTCAGCCTAACGCCCGGATTTCTAAACATCTATCGATGCAAACTGAACCTAGTCTAACATAGGACTCGTTCTAAAAAAGTACGACTCATCCTAACCATATCCTCCAGATACGGTCTAACGTACGATGTATTCTAACTCTCAAGTCTATCAAACGGGGTGGCATCTTTAAGCCCATCATAATCAAGTCTCTCAATGTCCTGGTGGCATCTCTAAGCCCATCCCCGATGGTGCAAATTTCTGGGTATTCTAGTATTCAATCATCTTCCACCTTTAGATACCGACTGGCATACAAATCACTCTACATCTTCAGGTTTAAGAAGATTGAACAGGGGCAGCTGTCATACTCTAAAATTTTCCCATCACATTTCTCTTATTCAAGCTCATATCAAAAGTACAATGCTCAAAGACACACCCTCCTAAAACAATGACTCAAGGAATTAGGGTTTTGATTTCTCCGAAGAAAATCAATGAATCAAAGGCTCCAATGCATCTCATATGGCTTATTATGTTTCATACTATCTCCATGACAAAATTCAGGTTTTAGTTCCAAGGATTGACCAGTCATTTGCTCAGAAAGTCAACAGTCGACTAATTTGACCTAAAAGTCAATGGTGGTTAAAGTACAGTCAAAACTACTGATTTTTTGTCAACAACCTTATTTTGAAGTATCATTCATCATTTGATCAAGGATTTTTCATGATTCATCATGAAAATATCAGAAATCAACAAAACCGAAGGTTTCTAAATTAGGGTTTTCATAGGAGAAAGTCAACTAAACTTTGACCAAGTCTAATAATGCTTCATTTAAGAGATATGGATCAAAAGATTATAGGTCCTTTTTGAAAGTCAACCAAAAGCAGTTTTTTGTCAAAGCCAATATCCTCAAGATGAATTCTTCAAATGAAAAAAAGATTCCAAAGTGGCTTGTAGAGGACATCTGGAGGTTTCCAAAAAGTTCTAGAACTCCTCCATATCTTAAAAATTGAGGGAGATATGCCTTGTCAAAGTTGGGCAATTTTGAAGGAAAAAATGTGAAGCAAAAGGCCTTTTGAAGCTTTCACACAGTTCTCTCATCATGCTGTTATTCAAATTTGAGCCGTTATCAGTAATGATCTTGCTTGGTACACCATATCGACAGATGATGTTATTATTGATAAATCTGACCACAACTTGTCTTGTCACATTAGCATATGAAGCAACTTCCACCCATTTGGTAAAGTTATCAATTGCTACCAGGATGAATCGATGTCTATTCCAAGCCTTGGGTTTAATCATGCCAATCATATCAATACCCCACATAGAGAAAGGCCATGGAGAGGAAATAACATTGAGAAGTGTCGGAGGTATATGAATCTTGTCAGCATACACTTGACACTTGTGACACTTATTTACAAACTTGAAGCAATCAGATTCCACTGTCATCCAATAGTAACCCGCTCTAAGCATCTTTTTAGCCATTGAATGTCCAATGGAATGAGTACCAAAAGATCCTTCATAAATTTCATGCATCAGCATGTCTGCTTCGTGTTTATCCACGCATCTGAGCAAAACCATGTCATAATTTCTTTTATACAAAATATCAGCATTAATGAAGAAACTACCAGCCAATCTCCTCAAAGTTTTCTTATCCTTATTTGATGCCCCAAGTGGGTACTCTTGGGTCTGAAGGTAGAAGTAAAGGGTAACCTCGAATTCTCTTTGGGCACGTCAGACTTGTCGGGAATAAATTGTTAGCGGTGGGTTTTTGTTGTTTCGGAACTTCATGAGTTTCCTTTGACTAAACCTCTTTTGCTTTTTCTAAGGGTAGTATCACACTGTTCGCTACCTTCAGATTTTGTAGATTGATAAAGAAACCTATGACCCTTTTGTCCCTTGGTGGGGAGTTAACATATGTCGCCTTCCCTCCATCGTAAATATGCATCTTTGTTCAGGATATTGCCCCAGTTGGACTGACCCTTTTCCCCAAGTTATCGTAGAGCGTCCTTGTGAATTTGACGTGTTTTAAGATGAGCCCCTTTATGACTAGATACCTCTTGAGCGTATCTATGGGCGAACTTCTTTGTTGAACTAATCCTTTCTCGATGGCAACCTTTATATAATCCTGTTGCGAAAAGGCATGGACATGCGGAAGGCATGGTGAGAGGCATTCCTTTTTTTCATTTGTATGACCAAGCTCATCCCCAATAATTTATCTTCCTTTCTCCATAGTTTGCGATTTTTTTGATTTTTTTTTTCGCGAGTCTCGGGAAATCGGCTAGCACGGTAAGTGTGGATGCGGGCGAAGATGCAAATGTAAATGTACTGGTGCATGAAAATGCAAATGCATGCGTATGCGAGAGACTCCTTGTATTTTAACTCCTTGTATGCAATGCAGACGTGTGACGTATAATTATAGGGATAGCCTTAGAGGCGACATTAGACCCTAGTGAAATCCTTGCAAGATAGATGTTATGACATGCCAAGGGGAAATCCCTTAGATTAGGGAGTATGCAGGAGGTAACGGCTGGTGACCGTTCAAGACAGTCACCACATCTCATGGTCATCGAGAGGCCGTTTGACGTGTACCAATGAAGTTGTCTTTTGTGGGAAGGTTCTCTATGCGGAACTGTTTACGGTGATTTCCGGTAAACAACCGCTAGTCCTCCAAACTATAAAATATACTTTGGTTACTCGCATGATCGACTAGATTGATCCTAGGACATAGTCAAACAAATGTATTTTGAAAGGATTCGATTCATGTTTACCTGTTCTGACTTCGAGAAGACTTATTTTGTGATTCGGTCTTATGAATATTCACTTGGGATAATACTGGTTATACAAGTTAATATAACTTTCGAAGAAACATAAATAAAAGCATGTAAATTGCAGAAAAGTAAAGTACAGGAATATAACATGCAGTAATGTAAAATGCAGGAATGTAAAGTGTTTCGAAATGAAAGTTTGAACACAATGAAAGAAATGCAAGAATATAAATAACGGAAAGTAAATGAAAGCGGTAGTAATGAAAAGATACTTGAATAAAGGAATAATACAAATGTATTTAAATTGATATTGGTGTCATACGTACATTTCTCAGCAAACTCGTTCTCTAAACACTTGATACTTTAGTGATTTGTGAGTGATTTGTACAAAATGAACACACGGAATCCTAATATTAAGACCCTTATTTATACTAGTTTCGACCTTAACGGTCCTACACTAATCCAATGCCACGTTGCCCACAAGAATCCCTGGGATGCCATCTGTCTTTGTGCGGTTACGCAAACTACTTCGAAATTCAAATCATCCCGCCTGAATCTTCTTTCGACACGTGGCAACGCAACCAGAATCGAGAATGTCACAAAGACATGTTCAGCCTCAGTACTTTACGTATTTCGCAAAAACGTTTAAGTCTTTTAAAGATATTCCTCTTCGAATTAGCTCCAAGTCTAACCATCTTTATTCCAACTCAAACAACATTCTCGAAAACATGGCCATCAGTAGCCATTTTAATCTCAGAAATGGTCATCAGTAACCATCTTCCTTCGAACTCTACCTCTCTAGAGAATATTCTTCTTGAACGAAATCTTCAGCCAACAAATTGCCCCCAATAAATGCCAGTTTTGAAAAACAAGAGAAATAGGCGTTTCTTGTTATCATGAGATTTCATTTTGCTCACTTCTTAGAGTTCCAAGACAACTGACTAACGTCATAATCATTTATGGCTCCTTTTTCAAAACGTCTTGTCATTTTCAAAGATGTCTTCTCAGAACTTACATTCCCACTGTCGCCCTCGGTTTTTTCTATCTCGTGAGAGATGCGAACTGACTCTTCTTTTATTTTGAGTTTTTGAAAACCAGAGAGTCGCCACCGACTTTTATTTTATCCAATTAAGGAAAGGTTTATAAAAGAAACAGAAAAAGACCTTTAAGAGATTTTGGGTTCGGGGGTAGGTTATACAAAGGGAAGGTATTAGCACCCCTTTGTATCCATGGCTATCCATGGGCTCTTAATTGCTTAGCTCACTTTGTTTGAATCTTTTGTCTTGCCTTGAAGTGCTTGTATGTGGTTTTAAAATACCTTGGTAAATTATCTTTGTAATGATCCTTGTGCGAATGTATACAAAGTGTTTTATCTTTTGAAAAGATGTTTTGAAAAAAAAGATCTTTAATTTCGTAATGATCCTTGTTTGGATATATACAAAATGTTGTCTTTTTTGTTTTGAAAGGCAGTGAATATGTGAAACATTTGGTGTTTTTTACTTGAGCAAGCAATAAGGAGATCTACCCTAAATTTATAAGGTCCTCTCCTATTTCTTTTAGAAAATTCTCCTTTGACCGGATGTAAACAAAAGTTTTGGATTTGCATTTGAAACAGTAGAATTTGATTTTTGAAAAGAGTAACAGAGGGATTACCCTAAGAGGTGCAAGTGTGATTGTGTTTTGATTCAGATATTTTTATCTTTGAAGTTAGTGACCTAACGCTTCAGTTATTATCTTTGACATACATGCAGTTTTATATGTACAGAAACTAAAGTGCGGGAATGTAAAATGCAGAAAGTAAATCTATGCTATTACATCGATTGTGTGAGAAATGTAAACTACGCTATTTACATGATTTTGACAACCTATACACTCATCTATGAATTTAAATTGCAATAAGATAAAAGGAAGTATTTTTGGATTTTTTTAGATGGTTGATTTTAATTACAATTAATGCATAATTAATTTAATTAAATGAGAAAAAAGGTAGAAATAAAATTTAAACCTAAAAATTAAGTCTAAAATATGTTCATATTGTTTTTAATTAATTTTAAAATAAAAACTATTTTTTTTGGATTTTTGAAGTTGTTTTGGAAATTTTTAAGTTAAATAATATATAATTATACAAACAATTATACAAATAATTTAAACTTAAAGAGAAAAGTATTCTAAATATGTACAAAATTAGTCTATAATATATAAACCTAATTTAATAAAAAGAACATATTTTTTTGATTTTTTTTATAGGTTGAAATAATTAAAAAGCAAATATATAAATATATACTAATTAATTAAACAAAATATTTTAATTATTAAGAAAAATAAAATATTTTTGTGTCAAAAATTAATAGATTATTTTATGAACCTAAAAATATTTTTATTATATTTTTTTGATTTTTAAAACTATTTTAAATTAATTTTGCAAGTTATATTAAATAAAATAGAAAAATAAAATAAAACTGTGATCCTGTGTGGTTAATGAGAGAGTCTATGACATGGTCTGTGTGTTTTGGTGCGTTGGATGAGTGGATGGCATGATCTGATGGTGGATGGAGTGAGGCACATGGCGCGTGTGACACCTGCAAAACACTGGATCAAAACATATTTAAATTAAAACGCGCGCGCGCTTCAGCCAATCAGGGGAAGACACCTCATCGTCTTCTTCCTCTCACCACTACTTTTAACAGCGTTTTTACCAAACAAGCGCTGTAATAAGTGTGCTTCATCCCTGCAAAATAGCGAATAGGGGTAAACCTGAACAAAAAAATTTCGCGACATGTTCATTCCACTTGTTATGATTCACTGAGTTCAAATATGCATCTGTTTTCTTCTAATTTTGCCTAAATCAAAAAATCCCATTTCGAGCTCCAAGAACCCTAAAATGGTATATGCTTCAAACCTTCATAGAAATTGAATTAAAGCTCCAGAAATGATCAGGACACAAAACCAAACATAAATATGGGATTACATCTTATTAAATATGCATGAATGATCAGATACGAGGTGATTTATATTTGAACAAACCGTGGCTTGTGTGGCTCGATTTATGAGGCTTTGAGGCTTAAAATTTATTTGGATAGTTTCAATGAAGTTCAGAGATGATGTTTGAATGTTTAGTTTGGATTGAAACTAGCTGAAACTTAAAATTCGAATTTCAATTTTCTTGCAAAATTTCAAGTATGATACAAGTGTGTTACAAGCATGGATTTGATTATGCAATTGTGTGTCCTTGTTACTGAAGTGTCCTACTTCATTTATAAGCAATGAATGAGCTTCAAAATTAAGCTAAGAAGCATTGATGATCTTTGAAACTTTGAATTTTTTAATATTAAAACCTTTGAATTCTTTGGCCATGGCTTTGAATTTTCTTCAACCTCTTGCTCTAGGCCTGCTATGTACTTCTCTTGCTGCAGAGTTGAATCATTCTTGGTGGCTTTAGCTTAAGAAATCAAGCATTGTATCATTATCCTTAACCATTTCTTTTTTAATTTAACTTTAAATGTAATAAAATTAAACCAAAAAAGAAATAAAAATGCTATGGGCCTTAGGTTGGTCGTGGGAGGCCCTTAGCATCATTAGAATCATGTTTGGATCATGGAAACTTGTCCCCTTTTGGAAAAAAACATTTTTGATCAATGTTAATTTCATGCATTTTCCCAAAATATAGCCAACTTCAACAAGGCATAAATCCTTCAATTTTTATCATATGAAGGAGTTTTTGTACTTTTTAGAAACCTCAAGATGTCCTCTACAAGCTACTTTGGAAACTTTTTTTCATTTGGAGAAGTTATCTTGATGTTATGGCCTTTGACAAAAAACCACTTTTTGTTGACTTTGAAAATGACTTGTAATGTCTGAGCTCATATTTTTCAAATGGTGAATCCAATGACCATGGGATCAATTGCATTTGAAAGATAATTGAATTTCCTTCAAAACAAGCTTTTGTTGGAATTTTTTGAATGAACGAGGAGAGAGTTATGGCCGGTCAAAGTTCAGTTGACTTTTTAGGAGAAAACCCTAATTTTGAAACTTAGGGTTTTGTTGATTTTTGATCTTTTCTTGATGAATTATGATCAACCATTGATCAAATGATGAATATTTTGACAAAATATGGATGTTGACAAAAAATTTCATTTTTGAGTATCTGTTGACTTTTCGGTCAAACTGGTCGTCTGTTGACTGTTTGAGCTGCTGACTGTGCGTCTGAGCGAATTGAAGTTTGAAAATTTGTATGGTGGTACTTTGAGATATATGGAGGTCCATGAAATCCATTTGAGGTCTCAAAATACTTGTTCTCCTGAAAAAAACAAAAACCCTAGTTAGGGACTGTTTGTGTTGGAGACAGTTAAGCGTACCTGATTTTTGTGCAGTGTTGAGTCTCTGCTGATCATGTGATTATCAGAAAACTTCTAAAACAAAAATCTTGAAATTTTGAAATGCAAGAGATTGATTTGATTGATGGTACAAAACACGGAGAATTATACTGTCAGCGGGTTTGACTGTCAACTGGCTGTCCGGGCATTAACGTAACAGTTAAAGTGAAAATTCAACAGTTAAAGTTAATTTTTTTATTTTTGTTTTTGTTGTGTTAATGGTGAAAATTAATTACATGAGTTGTTAGAAAAACACAAACATAATAAATAAATAAAATATACCGTACGCGAACGAAATTACCGATAATAACCTTGAAAAATATTTAATGCACAGAAAAATAAATATTTAACTAGCAGAAAACATAAAAAATATTATCTGGATAATTAAACTACAGTACCACATATAGCATGACATTTAATACTGACAGTACAAATATTACATAATATAATGAACAGTACAACAAATAAACGGTACATTATTTGAAAGCAAAAGATACGACAAACTTTAAAAATGACGATTAAAAACCCATGCTATAAATAACAACATATAGATGATCGGGAGTGTAAGCAACCCAGGTCCGCATTTTTCAGGACTATGCAGACAGAAAAAGGACATGATCACCACCAAGACGGTGATGACCATAAGAAAACACGTATCCATCCACTTCGCCATTTTTGCCGGGGAAGAATAGAAAATTAATATGAGGTAGAAATTTGAGAGATGAGTTGAAATTTGATGTGAGAATTTATGGAAAAATGAGAGGTATTTATAGAGTGAAAAGAAGGATAGAGACGTTGGGGAATGAAGTGATTCCGTACAAAAAAAAGAAAAATTTGAGTGGTAGTAGGATTTGAAAGAAAGTGTATGGTAGAGTTTGAAAAGAGAGATGTATAGAATAAAGTTAGGATTTGATTTTGAAAGAAAGAGATTTGAAAATAAAGGAAAAGATTTTGAAAATAATAGAATATAGTACAAAAATCAGTGGGAAACAAAAACTACTAATAATAATTTACTCGTTACCAGTACAGTCTGAATCTTTGAATTCTGCGCCTGCAAAAAATTGAATTCTGTACCAATTGCGTCATTACTATTTATCTGCAAATAAATCTCAAATAAACAGCGTGTGTGAAGTGATAAACAGTAATTGGTGTTTGTGTAAGAATAAATTCAATAGAGAACCAAAATACCGTATAGGAAAAATTCTAAAAACCGAGTATTCACAAAATCAGGAAATAAAATCCAAGATTATATGAAACTCCCAATTTTTAGACAGAAGTCTGTTGTCCTCTTCTTGAAAAAGATGCAGGCAAATTTTGGGGTATAACACCCACGTTCTGTCATTACCTCATGATCATTACTCCTATATACTAGGAGTAAGGCTAATAATTATTCGACCGCCGTTGGATTAAATCAACATCTGCCGCGTGTCTTTGACTTTTACCCAAAAGGTTTGAAAGGGTTTCCGTTAAACCTTTAAATACTTGAACTTCTACCCTCGCATAACTTCCACTTCTATTTTCTTTATCCTCAACATAGAAGAGAAAAATCTTTTTTGGCCTCGTTTAACCTATTTCTCAAATCAAATTCACTCATGGCGTCTTCTTCAAATGTTCTTCAACCCATTCAAAAATTTCAACACCCTACACTGATAAAGAATCAAGAACACATTCCGTGCGCTATATACGCTTCTCAGGTAATCATCCCCTTTGAACTTTCTGGAAAAAATCATGCTTTGATGGGTCCGTTACCAGGAGGAAACAACCCCTCTTGGAATAAATTCTTCCCTGCTTATTATAAAACTAGACCCTTAGTTAGCAATGTTAAACGATAGGACTGGTCTAGAGGGGGGTGAATAGACCACCTTTTTCGACCTAAGAAAATTTTAGCTATTTGAAACGTGACTTCCCTGAATCACTTAATCGTCTAAGATGATTATGTTATCGGGGACCGGATATGTGCTATAAACCAAACGGATGAGAATGACAAGTGATGAATTACGTTTTAACGAATATCTCGATTGACTTAATTACACATTATATGGTATATTACTCACAATGAACGTTTTCACTAAAAATATGAACAAAAATGTGATTGAGTAATTTTATCGAACACTTGGTGACCGATATTTTACTTAACCTTAGTTTTTGTTCAATAATGGAAATAAACGAAAACAAGTGAAAATGCGATAAAGTAAAAGCGATAAGGAACACGATATTTGTTTAGGGAGCTCCTCTATCGTCCTCGCAGGAGTACGTCTTCCCCTAATTTCAATTGAAATTAGGATAGTTTTTATTTAATTGCAAAATGGTTAACAAGGAAAGAAAGTACCAATCACCAACTACAACAATGCAGTAAAATTGAAATACACTTCGATCCTTCCCTTGATTCGAGTCGAATCAAGTCGATGTCTAATCTTCACGATTAAGACCCCGATAGTTTCTTTCTCAATCCTCCGGTTGTAGCAAGTTTGTTGAGTAGATCTTCAATCTCTCAAACCCTTATGCACGGCTGAATTGTTACCAAAGCAAATCGATCGTCAGAAACCTTCGAACCCAAAATCTTTGATGAGGAAGGAAAAACCCTAAGGTTTTATACAAGAAACACCCTCAACACTCTTCACTCGAACAAGATGAATGTCTACCTTCGAATCTCGAACAAGACAAACTCTACCGTCGAACCTTAACAACACACGTTCCTTACTTCGATCGAGAAAGATGATTATGTGTGATTCTCGATCAATAAGCGAAAGGTTGAAGATGAGAAGATGCTGAGTCTATATTTCACGTTTCTTGTTATTTTTGCCATAGAATGATCACTTGAGTATTTATACCACACTTAATGCATAACCAATTTGAACACAGCAGAAAAAGCAGTTTAATGAGCGATAGGTCAACCTGCTCTCTGCATAGGTCGACCTATTGAGTTTGTTGCACCTGAAAATGAGGAGTGTGAGACACTTGCGTCGACCTGAGATTTCCCAAAGTTCCATGCGTCGACCTATGCATGTAATGCGTCGACGCATTCACTCCTTACTTGGAATCTTTCAGAATAGGCTTGCAATAGGTCGACCTATTACATCCATGAGTCGACCTATTGATGTCTTGTGGTCAAAGAAACTTGTCTTGGTTGCATTTGCTCGGTTTCTTAGATTCCATTTGGGTTGTAGTTAATTCACAATGTTTTGACGTCATGAAAACTACACCTTGCCCTCACATACTCCCCCTTTTTGATGATGGCAAAACTTGTGAATCTTTGCAAAAAAAAAATTGAATCTCTGTATCGAGGCATTGCTTAACCGAGGTTCTTGCTCCCCCTTTTTGTATGCTCCCCCTATCTTGGTGCATGTGTTTTCCATTGCTTGCTGATTCACTCAGTTTTCTCCCCCTTTGACAACATCAAAAAGAGATAGATATCATTATACATATATGGTGGAATAACATAGTTCAGTTTTGATCATTTCTAAGCCCTTTTGCAATCATAATCATAAAGCATTCATTCACATAAAACAATGCTAAATGATAAAATAAACGGAAAAATAACATAAATAGCTAAATGAGAGTAAGCACATAGCTTAATTCAAATCCTTACACAAACACAAAGTACGGTAGAATTATGTCTAGCGGAAGATAAAATTAAGTCACAAAATACACATATTTCAACTTTACCATAGTGATACATTACCATGAAGTAAGTTTTAAGGTTGAAACGATATTACCTTTACACACGGGAGATGAGAAACAAGCCCTCACATAACTTTTGATGAACAATTCAAACATTGTGAGAGCATAGATAATAATAATAAATAAAGCATATGCAACTACTCATAGTTGCAACCTATCTGATATGTCAAGGACACCGAGTTCCCTACGGATGTGAAAGAAGGGCTCGGTAGCTAGTGGTTTTGTAAAGATGTCGGCAAGTTGATTTTTGCTATCAACATGCTCAAACACTACATCACCCTTCTCAACATGATCCCTAAGGAAATGATGGCGTATTTCAATGTGTTTAGTGCGAGAGTGCAAGACCGGATTTTTGGTTAGATTGATAGCATTTGTGTTATCACAAAAGATAGGGATATGATCAAGCTTGACATTGAAGTCAAGTAATTGTTGCTTGAGCCAAAGTATTTGAGCACAACAATTACCAGCCGCCACATATTCCGCCTCGGCGGTTGACAAAGCAACGGACACTTGTTTCTTGCTATGCCAACTAACCAAGGAATTTGAAAAGAAGTGACATGTTCCACTAGTGCTTTTCCTATCCAATTTGCACCCGGCAAAGTCGGAATCGGAATATCCAACCAAGAAGCAATCACTACCTTTGGAGAACCATAAGCCATGCTTAGTGGTACCTACAATATACCTAAGTATGCGCTTAACGTCTTTTAAGTGAGACTCCTTGGGACATGATTGGTATCTTGCACACATGCATACACTAAACATAATATCGGGACGGGAAGCGGTAAGGTAAAGTAGGGAACCGATCATACCTCTATACCTTTTTACATCAACCGGCTCACCATGTTCATCCCGATCAAGATTTACTGCGGTAGGCATAGAAGTGTCAATGGCCTTGGACTTTGCCATATCAAATCGTTTGATGAGTTCTTGACAATACTTGGTTTGACTCACAAACGTTCCTTCTTTTAGTTGTTTTATTTGAAGTCCAAGGAAGTAGTTTAGTTCACCCATCATGCTCATTTCAAATTCTCCTTGCATAAGCTTAGAAAACTCCTTTACAAGAGTCATGTTAGTAGAACCAAAGATAATATCATCCACGTACACTTGAACTAATATAGAATGCTTTTCATGTCTCTTAATGAATAGGGTAGTATCAACTTTCCCTCTTGAAAAACCTTGATTAGTTAGAAAATTACTAAGCCGCTCGTACCAAGATCTATGAGCTTGTTTTAAACCATACAGGGCACGCTTAAGTTTATAAACATAATCAGGATAATCAACGTTTTCAAATCCGGGAGGTTGAGATACATAAACCTCTTCATTAATAAACCCATTTAGGAAAGCACTCTTAACATCCATTTGATAAAGCTTAAAGTTTTGTGAACATGCAAATGCAATTAACAAGCGAATTGCCTCAAGTCGGGCGACTGGAGCATAGGTCTCCTCATAGTCTATTCCTTCCTCTTGGCTATACCCTTGAGCAACAAGACGGGCCTTGTTGCGAGTGATGATACCGTTTTCGTCTAGTTTGTTCCTAAACACCCATTTAGTGCCAATTACTCGATAGTCTCGCGGAGGAGGGACAAGGTCCTAATCCTCATTTCTCTTAAATTGGTTTAGCTCTTCTTGCATAGCTAAATACCAATGCTCATCGACTAATGCATCTTTTGAGTTTTTAGGTTCAATTTGAGAGACGAAAGAATAATAAAAACAAAAGTTACTTATCCTTGACCGTGTTGTCACCCCTTTTGATATGTCTCCTAGAATGTTCTCCATAGGATGGTCCTTAGAAGATTTCCATGCAAGAGGAAGATCACTCTTCTCGCTTGGTTGATCTTCTTCTTTTTCTTTAGGTGTTTGATCCGCTTCCTCTTCATTATTCTCGGGTAAGAGGGATTCTTTATCATTCTCAAGCTTGGCATCCGTATCATTAAGTATACTCTCAGTTGAGACACATGTACCATTAAGAACACTACCTTTTCCGACAACTTTCGGACAAGACTCATCAAAAGAGACATGTACGGACTCTTTAACAATATGTAACCTTTTGTTGTATACTCTATATGCTTTACTAGATTGAGCATATCCTAGAAAGATACCCTCATCCGCTTTTGCATCAAACTTGCCAAGACTTTCCTTTCCATTGTTTAGAACAAAGCATTTACATCCAAATACATGAAGGTGAGAAATGTTTGGTTTTCTCCCTTTTAAGAGTTCATACGGTGTTTTGTTTAGAATAGGACGTATTAGGATTCTATTCAGAACATAACAAGCCGTATTGATGGCATCGGCCCAAAAATACTTTGGAAGCCCATGTTCATTAATCATAGTTCTCCCAAGTTCTTCCAACACACGATTTTTACGTTCCACAACTCCATTTTGTTGGGGAGTTCGTGGTGCGGAGAAATTACGATTAATGCCATGATTTCCACAAAACTCTTCAAAGAGATGGTTCTCAAACTCACCTCCATGATCACTTCGGATGGATACTATGTTAGTGTTTAACTTATTTTGAGTTAACTTGGCAAATTTCTCAAATGCGGAGAAGGTGTCACTTTTATTTGCTAAGAAAATCGTCCAACAATATCTAGAGAAGTCATCAACTATGACATACCCATAAAGGTTTCCGCCTAGACTCTTTATTCTAGATGGTCCAAAGAGGTCCATATGGAGAAGTTCAAGAGGTCTTGTAGTTGAAACAATGTTTTTAGATTTAAAAGAAATCCTCGTTTTCTTCCCCATTTGGCGCGCATCACATAAGTGCTCTTTGGAAAACTTTATTTTAGGTAGGCCGGACACTAAGTCTTTTGAGACGATTTTATTAAGCAAATAAAAGTTGACGTGAGCCAAACGTCTATGCCAAAGCCATGAGTCTTCACTCATGGTTGCTAGACATTTTGCTTCAATTGAGGATACATCATTTAGATCAAGCATGTATACATTATTTACCCTCAGGCCTTTGTACACATCATCTTTCTTGTCATCATTTCGAATTATGCAACTTTCTTTAGAAAATGATACTGAGTATCCTTTGTCGCATAATTGACTGATGCTAATAAGATTGTGTTTAAGACCCTCAACTAAAAGGACGTCACAGATAGTAGTAGAAGAGGGATTACCTACACTACCTTTACCGAGTATTGCTCCCTTGTTGTTATCACCATAGGTCACAAATCCTTTCTTCTTAGCCACAAAGTAATAGAATAAAGATAAGTCACCCGTCATATGTCTTGAGCATCCGCTATCTAGAAACCATCTTCTTTCGGATGGCTCAAGACATTCCACCTACAAATTTAAACAAGGGAAATAGGTACCCAATTTTCATTGGGTCCTTGTGTGTGAGTGAAACAAAGGTTGCTCTTGGGAGTCCATTTAAAAATGCCTTTAGGAACCAAGAACCTCCTAAAGCGACACTTTTTAATGGTATGTCCCCTTTTGCAACAATATAGACATCTTGAGTTTGAGTAGTCCTCACATTTACTAGATTGATCCTTTATCACATAGGTGTATCGTTGATACGGATTTATCATACTCTTTTCGAAATGTGATCGATCAATAGCATATGTGATTTTAGGTTGTGAGGCCTTGTCTAATTTGGCTTTGATAGTTTAAACTTCTTTTTGCCAAATGTGACAAGTTTCACATCCTCCCCACTTAAACCAAGGACCTTTGTCAACAACGCTTGTGTCTTTGATACTTTTGATCATGGATTCCTTGAGAGTTTCTAATTCCTTTTCGGAATAGGAAACTTTCTTTTCAAGTTATTTAAAAATTCTTTTATTTGAAGCTAAGCGTTGAAATGCTTCCTTAGCTTCATGATGCAAAGTATCAAAGGCACGCTTTAATTCAAAATAAGACATAGCATCAACATTATTATATTTATCATGACTTACAATCTTTTTCTTCTTTTGATGTGCCATGAGACATAGGTTGACGGTTTCCTCTTCATCGCTTGAGCTTTCTTTGCTAGATGAGTCACTATCACTTTCCCAAGCGATGTAGGCTCTTCTTCCTTTTGATTGCTTCTTTTGAGGTTTACTTTTGGTCTTATCTTTCTTTAGTGAAGGGCAATCCGGTTTGTAATGACCGGGTTTTCCACAATTGTAACAAGATCCTCTAGGTTTGGTCTTCTTGTACTCATCTTACTTGTTAGACTTTGATTGACGTCTATAATCAACTAGATTGTTGTCCGAGTGCTTAATTTCATTCTTTCGAAGATACTTGTTGTACCTTCTTACGAATAATCCCATATCTTCATCCGGACTTTCATCTTCATCACTAGACTCACTATCACATGTATCTTTGGTGGATGACTTAGAACTTGAAGCCTTTAAAGCGATGGACTTCATTTCCGTGTCCTTTGACTTTTCTTTCTTTTCTTTCTTTTCGTGCTTGTTTAGGTTCATGAGGTCTTGCTCATGTTCTTCAAGCTTTCCGAATAAGGCTGTGAGATCCAACGTAGTGAGATCATTGGCTTCTTTGATTGCTGTGACCTTCGGTTGCCATTCCCTACTAAGACATCTCAAAACTTTGTTAGTAGCTATGGCATTGGGAGTCATATGTCCCAATGTGTGTAATCGATTTATATGTGAGAAAATCTCTTTTGCATCTCCGCAATGGTTTCACCATGCTTCATATGAAAGAGATCAAACTCTTGCGTTAAGGTATTGATTCTAGCTAGCTTAACATCATTAGTTCCTTCATGGGCGACTTGTAATTCATCCCACATTGCCTTAGCCGTTTGGCAATGCGACACACGAAAGTACTCATCGACCCCTAAGGAAGCTATAATCATGTTTCTAGCTCTCCAATCATACCTGTAATTCTTTTCATCTTTTTCATCCCATTGTGCTTGAGGTTTAGGTCTTGTGATGCCAGCATCGTTGGTTATGGTGATAGCCATAGGACCATTGTCGATGACATCCCAAATTTTTCTATCAACGGAGTTGATATGAATGCACAACAGTCTTTCCAATAACTATATTTTTCTCCAGTGAAAACAGGCGCTTTAGTATACGCCCCTTTTTGACCGTTCTCCATTTTCTAAAAAGTTATATCAAGCACTAGAATGAACCGGAGCTCGTGATACCACTTGTTAGACGATAGGACTAGTCTAGAGGGGGGTGAATAGACCACTTTTTTCGACCTAAGAAAATTTTAGCTATTTGAAACGTGACTTCCCTGAATCACTTAATCGTCTAAGATGATTATGTTATCGGGGACCGGATATGTGCTATAAACCAAACGGATGAGAAAGACAAGTGATGAATTACGTTTTAACGAATATCTCGATTGACTTAATTACACACTATATGGTATATTACTCACAATGAACGTTTTCACTAAAAATATGAACAAAAATGTGATTGAGTAATTTTATCGAACACTTGGTGACCGATATTTTACTTAACCTTAGTTTTTGTTCAATAATGGAAATAAACGAAAACAAGTGAAAATGCCATAAAGTAAAAGCGATAAGGAACACGATATTTGTTTAGGCAGTTCCTCTATCGTCCTCGCAGGAGTACGTCTGCCCCTAATTTCAATTGAAATTAGGAAAGTTTTTATTTAATTGCAAAATGGTTAACAAGGAAAGAAAGTACCAATCACCAACTACAACAATGCAGTAAAATTGAAATACACTTCGATCCTTCCCTTGATTCGAGTCGAATCAAGTCGATGTCTAATCTTCACGATTAAGACCCCGATAGTTTCTTTCTCAATCCTCCGGTTGTAGCAAGTTTGTTGAGTAGATCTTCAATCTCTCAAACCCTTATGCACGGCTGAATTGTTACCAAAGCAAATCGATCGTCAGAAACCTTCGAACCCAAAATCTTTGATGAGGAAGGAAAAACCCTAAGGTTTTATACAAGAAACACCCTCAACACTCTTCACTCGAACAAGATGAATGTCTACCTTCGAATCTCGAATAAGACAAACTCTACCGTCGAACCTTAACAACACACGTTCCTTACTTCGATCGAGAAAGATGACTATGTGTGATTCTCGATCAATAAGCGAAAGGTTGAAGATGAGAAGATGCTGAGTCTATATTTCACGTTTCTTGTTATTTTTGCCATAGAATGATCACTTGAGTATTTATACCACACTTAATGCATAACCAATTTGAACACAGCAGAAAAACCAGTTTAATGAGCGACAAATCGACCTGCTCTCTGCATAGGTCGACCTATTGAGTTTGTTGCACCTGAAAATGAGGAGTGTGAGACACTTGCGTCGGCCTGAAGGGTCGGCGTGCGCATACCCGAGATTTCCCCAAAGTTCCATGCGTCGACCTACTCCATCCATGCGTCGACGCATTCCCCTTTTTCAATTGAGGTTTCAAAAGCTGAATGAGTCGACCTGAAGGGTCCGCGTGCGCATACCCGAGATTTCCCAAAGTTCCATGCGTCGACCTATGCATGTAATGCGTCGAGGCATTCACTCCTTACTTGGAATCTTTCAGAATCAGCTTGCAATAGGTCGACCTATTACATGCATTAGTCGACCTATTGATGTCTTGTGGTCAAAGAAACTTGTCTTGGTTGCATTTGCTCGGTTTCTTAGATTCCATTTGGGTTGTAGTTGATTCACAATGTTTTGACGTCATGAAAACTACTCCTTGCCCGAACAAGCAAGAATAAGATAGATGGTGAAGGTCACCCAGTCTCAGCTAATCTTGATAACACAAAAGAAACCTCTACTGAAACTCCTTTGGTCTTAGAGAAAATTAGGTTAAACTATGTAACCAATTTTGTGAAAGTCTTTAGGTCAATCCCTTTAGCAAAAGATCCTGAACTGTATTACGCTTGGCTAACGAAGGTAGAAAAACAAAAAGCGTCTTTCTGGAAACAACTAGGGATTTATGACTTAATCCAATTATCCAAAATAGGTTTAGAATATAACCAAACCATGTTAGTAGCGTCAGTTTACTTCTGGGATGCTTCTCACAATACCTTCCACCTTCCATGCGGGATGGTTACCTCTACCCTCTTCGATGTAGGTGCTATCACAGGGCTTCGACCAACTGGAGAAACCTTCGACCCCAATTTCATGGACATTGACACCATTCAATTTAACGAAGCAACAGTCACTTATACTGCCTTCATTCAACAATACCACAACGAAGCGGACCCAGACGTTTCTGACGAAGAACACATAGCATTTGTAGCACTTTGGCTCTCGAGATGCGTCTTTTGCTTTAGGTCCATACAAGTAGCAAAAAGATATCTTTGCATGGCCAACCAGTTAAATGCTGGGAAAAAATTAAACTTAGGCCAGCTAATTCTAGGATTTCTTTATGAGAATCTTGGTGAAGCAGCAGACCTTGTTAAGAACTACAAAACGGAATCTCTTCTTTTCGCTGGTCCTTTCTGGTTGTTGCAACTATGGCTTAATGCCACTTTTGAGGCTCACCTCACATATAAAAGTGTTGTGGATGAAGAAAGTGCGACTATAAAGAAATGAACAGTGGAAGGAACCAGATTATCTTACCTAACTCCAAAAGAAGAAACTGGCAAACTTCGTGAAACCTTCCTGGCATTCATAATGATGTTCGCCAAACGTTATCAGTTCACCCCCTCGATGGCTCCATTCGTACAACGTAAGTTGGGTCCCGAATGGTTTACTCGAGAATTTCCAGCAACTTCTCTTGATCAACAAGCTAAATCTATGACTATTTGGGAAGCTTTCCTCACCTCAAAGTTGTTATATCATCGACTTCGATCTTCAAAAAGTCGTTGTTGTCTCCTTTGTTATCAACCAAATCTGGTCTCGAGACAATTTGGGTTGGTTCAACTCAAACCAAAGTGTTTGTATGACAAAAGGAATCACATGTGTCTACACACTTCGCATCTGGCAGAAGATGAATATGAACCAAAAATCTTCCGATATGTTGGCATCGCCAATTTGTCTCCCGTTTCTTTTGAGCCTACTTTTTATTCTACCATAGATTTTCATCAATGGTGGACAAAGTATTATTCCACACAAATCTTTGATGCTGAAAGCCTCACTCGGGAACTAACTGAATCTTTTGCTGATGTGCCGGAGAATTTCCATAAAGGTACTTTGACTCATATTAAAGAAATCCAAGCATTTAAAAAATTCTTTGAAACTATCTATAGGCCTGATGATCTTAGTCGGAACGTTCGTGAAGCCGCGGTCACTTTACGTGAAAAGTTTTATGCTAAACTAGATAAGTTGAAATTGCCGACGTCCGTTCGACCTGAACTACGTTATAAAGTGGCTTTCGAACTTCATCCTCCAAAATTTCCTCCACTACCTATTGCTGATTTCGGTGTGGCTTTAAGCCCTCCCTTTCCAGACTGGTTTGTGTGTAGGAATCCCATAAAAATTCGTCAGGAACAAACCAAAAAACACGTTGAACGAGTGGTCCCGACTAAGCACACCTTGGATACTTTCACAGGACATCTTCATATAGATCTAGAGCATGTTCGCGTTTTGACTCCAATACCTGAAGGTTGGAGTTTAGACGATCCTTAGACTAACTTTTCCTTTTTCCATTGAAATACTGATTCATATTTCGTACACAGTTGTTACTCGAAAAAGACAAATCAAGGAAGCTCCTGTACAAAAGGGTTATGGATCTTCGAGGAACACCAAGGCGAGTGAGAGTGATTCTGTCACCACTGGCAAAAAACCCACGGTACATACATACTCTGATATCCTAACATGTAAAGCTTTATGAATATTACTCACTTGGTTTTAACACGTATTCTAGAGTTCGAAACCTCCAGCATCTTCAAAATGAAAAGTTCCTCAAACAGCCGATTCGGATGATGAAGATAAATCTCCTCCTCACACCAGACAAGCGATAAAGAAAAGACAAAGAGCTGCTACCCCTTCAGCCAAAGAAAAAGGATATGCGGGCTCGAAGCTCACTTCGTCGAGTGACAAAGTATCCTCTGATGGATCACCCTTGAAAGCCGTTAGTATTATCCCCATCATGGAGAGTCATAACTCAAGTCCAGACAACATTCCAACCAAGGTATTTGGGTTTCATAATTTAATCATTTCTTTACATTCTAATTCCAATGATCAAGTTCACATTTTACCTTGTAAATGTAGGATGATGCTGGTACCGCTACTTCATGTCTCAAAGCCTTAAGTTTACACATTGACCTTGACAACCTTCGAGGTACATGTTCGTTCTTTCGAATGACAGATGAACTTTCTGCCTTTTTTCGTTTTAATCAATTCTGACTGTCCATCCCAGGTGTTTCTCAACACGAATCTCACGTGCTTTCTCCCGTCCTCGAGGACACTCAACCTCTTGCAACTATCATTCCGACTGCGTCTGCTGAAGAAAGCCATTCAAATGATGAGTCTCCACCCATTCACCAAGATGAAAATATGGAGGAGAACCCGCAATGTTCGAATAATGGTAACGCAGCTGGACAACCAACTGGCAAGGAAAACACTATATCTGAACAAGATGCCGCAGAAGAAACTTCCAAACTACCTACATCTGGTTCTCATGAAACTTCGAACCTTGGGACTACAGTCACTCCTGTGACTACTTCGAAGCAAGCCCCTGCGATGCTTACTCCCTCAGAACTAGAGCAACTCAAGAAAACTGATCATGTGAGTTTCCTCAAGGCTATGATGAGTGTTGATAGTGCTTCACCCCTTGGGCTTGGAGCCCCTTCTAATGTCTTGGCAGGCGCTAGTGACAAAGATGACATTCCTAAACTCCTTCGTCAGATAAGGGAGAGGTTCTTTGAAACCAACCTCGTCGAAGCTCTCAGCAAGGATTCCACCAAATATTATGGTCTAAACAACCTTCTGAAGAAATTGGACTTACTTCTTATTCCAGAGAAAGTCTCAGAAGTAATTGTTTTACAGAGTTCTCTGATTGAACAACTCCAATCTAATCTCCTTTGAAAACGGGATATTGACGGACAACTCACAGAAAAAGTGACTTCTCACAGTTCCTCATGGGAAGCTGCTAACAATGCAACAAAGAAGGCTGACACCCTGAAGCTCGAGCGTTTGAAGAACCAGCGAGAATATGAAGATTGTGAGGCGAATATCAAAACTTGGAAACAAGAAATTGAGCAACTCCGAGGGAAGATAAAGGATGCCCAGTCTCGTCAGGTAGAAATCCAAAAAGCCAATCAAGATGAATTAACTGAAGTGGCGCAGTCGGGGATTCGACACTTCGAAACGGCACAGAAGCTAGTGCCAGAGATCGAAGAACTGAAAAGACAACGGGCACTAATCAAACGTCATATGTCCTTGTGGGAGATTCAGTATTCGAAGATAAAAGATAATCTTCCCAAAGATTTTAATTAACCACTTTGGTCCTTAGACTATTATTCTTGTATTCCGTACTTAGTTTATCCTGTAATCAAACTTCCTCCGGAACATACATGCAATTTTATCTTTCAAACATCTAATTTCGCAGTTGTCATAAGCAACGTTTTAACAATTCCTAACAATTGCCAAAAATCACTTTATTATCAAAATGATTTTAATAATGCACCCACGTGACATGATTACTCTTCGCAGCCTCTAAAACCTAGACTTGACGTTTCTACTTCCCTTAGCCGTAACCATCATTAAATGATGACATCACCTTTTACAAAACGTCTATTTGAGACGTGCGTGCATCAGTTTTTAATCATGATTACTTTTCAATTTCCAAGGCGGGAAACGGCGGAGGCCATAACTTCTCTTGGGGATACCTATCGCAGTCTAATCAAAAATCAAGAAATAAATCGTTCCTTTTGGCTAACGTGTTCTATATAACGGGTTAGCATTCTACTTCTTTCTTCACACTTTCCTCAAACTCTTATCAACTTCCTTCTTCCCCTCACACTCTTTAAAATACAGAGTTTACTAAACCTCTTTGTATTCTTTCTCTCACAAATGGCGCAACCCTTAACCTTCAACACCATCAAAGCCTGTATCAAAAAAGAGTTCAAACTTTCTGAGGAAGAACTTGAACGAAATCACATCAGCTTCAACGCACTCTTTGCTAACCAACATCTTCAGTTCTATACTGAAATCTTGGAGGAATTCGTTTATCCCAACATGTTAGCAGATTTCTGGATGTTTGCGTCTCTGCGCATAGATCCGGAAGGGAGAACCACTATTGTATCTGAGGTTTGAAGGGCTCACATTACCATTGTAACACCCCATATTTCCATTATTTAATTTAATTGAATTTTAAATTATTTAATTGGATTAATTGGCATTATTGGTGAATTAGTGAAGAATAGTGTAGAAAATAAACAATTGGGCTTAGTGTAGTGGTTAGAAAAGGGGAGGTGTTAACTATGTAAGCCTTATTGAGATATTTTATATTTTTCATAAAATAAGGGAAATTGGAAAAGAAGAAATTAGAGGCAAAAGAGAAGTCTGAGAAGAGAGGAGATACGTGAAAAGGAGAAGAAGAAGAAGAAGAGGACCTTCAAAGATTCAAATCAACAGGTAAGGGGGGACTCTTCGGGTTAGTGATTATTATATAATTAGGGGTAGTGAACTGATTAGGATTGTTGTTTGATTCGATTGCATGTTTTGGTTTTTGGGGATTTAGGTTGTTAATGTTGAATTGATGCAATTGATGAATTTGATGAATGGTTTGGTGTTAAATGACTTCTAAACGTGTTATATTTGTGTTATAATATGTTATTTGATGATGTTTTTGGTATAAGACTGTTTTGGTGCGATTTGGATGAAATTGGGAGGAGAAACTTGTTGAAATCGCAGAAAAATTCTGCATCTGCGATGAATGCGTCGACCTAAGCGTCAGGATGCGTCAACCTAAGTATCAGTTTGTGTCGACCTGAGTGACAGCACGCGTCGACCTATAGGGTCAGCGTGCGCATACCCGAGGGAGACAGAAAATCCAATGCGTCGACCTGAAGGTGGATTTGCGTCGACGCATGGCAGCAAATTTTTGACAGATTTTCTAAAGGGCATAACTTTCAAACCGTATATCCGTTTTGAGCGCCGTTTTGAGCGTTGCGAAGCTAATTTAAAGCTTTATGTGATGAGTTGATGAAATGGATAGTAGTCCTATTTGATTTTAAATGGTGATTTAATTTAATTAATGGACTATATCATTGTGTACATATATGTGTGAATGTAACAATGTGTTGTTGTTGTGGTGGTGTAGCCACTTGAATTTCAATTGATTGGGTGGTGTTTTGACTAGATTATATGCGATATGACTGAATGATTGTTAATACATGTGCATGCTTATTAGTGATGAAATGGTGAGTTGTAATGAGACGATGCGAAGTATCAGATTGGTGATTTTATAAGTATGTCATACGTGTACATTCATTCATATGCATTTTGGTGATGGATCCCGGTGATGTTGTGGATCAGATGGTGGGCATAATTCCCATTGTGCAGAATTTGTGCCAGTTGGACTGTATCTAAATGATGAAAGATCAGTTGGATGGGTTTAGCCCCTGTATGGTACCACATGCATAATGTCGGTCATTCATGTGCATGATAATATAGTATGATCAAATGATTATGCATTATACTTGCTGATGTGTTTGTGTTTGGTGCTTGATCAGTTGTTATAAATCTGAATACATGTTGTGATTGGGTGAATGATAATGCTATGATGTTTTATTACTTATGTGTATAATACTTATTAATTCGAATGAGACTCACCCTTACATGTTGATATTTTCAAATTAAGGAGTAGCGACATCTTGGTTTGGTGAGGATAGCTCATAGGCTAGTCCGTAGTCCGTGTCGAGTCATGCTCTGATTTGTAACACTGGGGAACGATAGACTTAAGAGTTATTTATGATACTCTATTTTATTGTTGGATTATGTATCGTTTGGTTTATGTTTTGGTGATGTTTTACGATACCGTTGAATGACATTCCGCTGTGTCGATGATGTATTTTGATAATTTGTGAATCGTTCCTAATAAAGCATGACGAACAACTTATGGTTTCATTATCTTCTTAATTTTGGCACCCTTGTTTATGTTTACTCTGATTTTTATTTTAATTGCCGCGGGGGTTTAGAAGGGTGTTACAACTATCACTCCCTCCACCATCTCTGACTTGCTGAGATGTGAAAACTATGGAGAAGCTTTTTATGACAACACCATCAACATGACCACCTATCGTATGTTGAGGACCCTCATGGAAAAGGACCCCTTTAGTGCTAAAGTCATCAAGATTTGGCACCAGCTTTTGGTGGGTAACTTCCGGCCACGAAGTCATGATCTAGATAGCATCATGATGGAGGATCTGGAGTTTATACTCTGCCCCACCGGGGAAAGAAAATAAAATTTCCATTGTTAATCTTCAAAGGGCTTGTCGAAGCTGTTTCCATGGCTGCTTCTCGCCAAGGTGTAGTCACGTGCCTTCCTTATGGAAGATTCTTGTCCTATATGTTCCTTAAAAAGGGCATAGTGAGAAGAATGCGCAACTCGGGGTCTCTAGACATGTTCGAAGTAGAAAGCTTTCCCCTGCTATCCTTGGAGGGTTTAGAGCAAATGATTAACTAGGGGGTACTTTGTTTGAGGCTTTGATGAAGGCGTTATAGGCCTTAGTTTTTTATTATCCAAAATCTTCTGAATTACTCCTTTTGTTTACCTCTAGCATATTTCTTTTCATTTGTAGTCCTTTTGTTAATGGAAATGTAATGTACTCCTCCCATCTTAATGAAATGCATTTTGATATTGCTTTGTTTGTGTTTACTTTACTTACCACATAACACTCTTGAACATAAATCCATTTTGGTGTTTGTTCAACCATTTTGGCCTACGTAGCATCCTTTGAATATCTACTTTTTTGCAATTTTAACTTCGTGCATGCTTGGTTTGTATCTTTTCAGATACTTCCCGTTTACCCTTAAAATCCTACGATCTTCTGCCAATTCTTCTATCTCATAAGCGTTATTTGAGAACACTTTCAAGATTCGAAAAGGGCCTTCCCAATGTGGGGACCATTTACCTAACGCCTGATTCTTTCGATCTATAGGTAAATTAGCTTTCCAAACTAAGTCATTACTGATAAACGTTTTACCTTTCACCTTTTTATTGTATGCTCTGGACACTCTTTCTTTTTGTCTTTTTATCATCTCCAATGCTCGAAGTCTTCTTCGTCCAAATCTACTAAGTCATTCATCATTAATTCCCAGTAAGTATTTGGAGGAATTTCTGCTTGTCTTTGGATCCTGACCGATTGCAAGTATATTTCGACTGGAAGCACTGTGTCATGTCCAAACGTCAATTGAAAAGGCGTTGTGTTTGTAGCTTCTTTAGGCGATGTTCGACAAGCCGAAAGCGCTTGGTCCAAAGTTTTATGCCAGTTCTTGGGCTTTTCCCTACATGTTTCTTTATAAGACCAATTATTATCTTATTTGCTGCTTCGACTTGTCCATTTGCCTGAGCATGGTAAGGTGTAGAGGTAAATAACTTGAACCCCATATCTCTGGCGAAATCTTGCATCTTTTGCCCAGTGAACACTGATCCTTGGTCTGTGGTTATACTTTCTGGGATTCCGAATCTGTATATGATGTGTTGCTGAATAAACTCAATCACAGCTTCCTGATCCACATTCGCAAGTGGTATCGCTTTGACCCATTTTGTGAAGTAATCTATTCCTACCAAAATATACTTTTGACCTCTGGAAGACTTTGGGTGAATTTCTCCAATTAAGTCTAATGCCCATCCTCTGAAAGGCCATGGTTTTATTATTGAACTTAATTCATTTGCAGGAGCATGTTGAATACCTGCATGCTCTTGACATTCTTGACAACCCTTTGCAAATTCTATGCAATCTTTCAACATAGAGGGCCAATACATTCCGTATCGAAACAAAAGCCATTTCATTTTGTGCCCTACTTGGTGCGCACCACATGCTCCACTATGTACATTTGAGAGAGCCAAATATGCTTCCGCTTCGCCCAGACACTTTAATAAAACTCCTTCGGGAGTTTTCTTAAACAATTCATTTCCCATTAAAAAGTATGATAAAGCTCGATATTTTACCTTTCTATCCGTGTCTGTCGAAGGATCTTTTAAATAGTTCACAATTGGACTTCTCCAATCTATGTCTGCTAAAGAGTCTATATTCAAAACTTCAAACTCTTGTTTGTTGGCAAAACCCAATTGTGAGTTCTCCAAATCACTTGGGGAAATCTTGGTAGCCATTGCTTTGTGTCGCCCTCGGTTTTTTGCCATACCTCTCGCGGAGAGATACGCGAACTGACTCTTTTTTGTTTCTGCTTTTGTATTTGAAAATCAGAGAGTCGCCACCAACCTTTTATTTTATCCAATTAAGGAAAGGTTTATAAAAGAAACAGAAAAAAGACCTTTAAGAAATTCTGGGTAAGGGGGTAGGTTATACAAAGGGAAGGTGTTAGCACCCTTTGTATCCATGGTTATCCATGGGCTCTTTAAATTGCTTAGCTCACTTGTTTTCAATTGCTTTTCTATTGCCTTGAAATGCTCGTATGTGGTTTCAAATACCTTTGTAAATTGACTTTGTAATGATCCTTGTGCGGATGTATACAAAGTGTTTTTATCTTTCAAAAGATGTTTTTTTTTGAAAAAAAAGAACGTTAACTTCGTAATGATCCTTGTTTGGATATATAAAAAGTATTGTCTTTTTGAAAGTTTTATTTTGAGAAACAACGATATATGAGAGATTTGTTTGTTTTGATTTGAGCAAGCAAATTAGGAGGTCTACCTTGAGTTATAAGGTCTTTATCCTATTTCCTTTAAAAATCTATCCTTTCACCGGATATAAACAAAAGTTCGATTTAGTACTCGAAACAGTAGAATTTGATTTTGATTTTGAAAAGAATGAAAAAGGGATTACCTTATGAGGTGCAAGTGTGATTGTGTTTGGATTCAAATATTTTATCTTTGAAGTTAGTGATCTAACGATTCAATTTTATCTTTAGCATACACGCAGTTTTATATGTGCTGGAATTTAAAATGCAGAAATGTAAAATGCAGAAAGTAAATCTACGCTATTACATCGATTGTGCAGGAAATGTAAACTACGCTATTTACATGAATTTGACAACCTATACATTTATCTAGGAATTTAAATTGCAAGAAAAATAAAAGAAATGTTTTTTGGATTTTTTGATGGTTGATTTTAATTAGAATTAATGCATGATTAATCAAATTAAAATGAGAAAAAGATGGAAATAAAATTTAAACCTAAAAATTAAGTTTAAAATATGTTCAAAATACTTTTTAATTAATTTTAAAACAAAACTAATTTTTTTTTGAATTTTGGAAATTGATTTAGAAATTATTAAGTTAAATAATCACATAATTATACAAGTAATTACACAAATAATTAAAACTTAGAAAGAAAATTATTCTAAATATGTACAAAATTAGTTTATAATATATAAACAATATTTAATATAAAGAACAATTTTTTATGATTTTTTGGATTGGTTAGAATAATTAAAAGACAAATATATGCATATTATCTAATTAATTATACAAAATATTTAAATATTTGAAGAAAAATAAAATATTTTATGTCAAAAAATAAATTATTATTTTAGAAGCCTAAAAATTTTTTTTTGTGTATTTTTTGGATATTTAAAACTATTTTTAATTAATTTTATAAAGAAATTAAATAAAAATAGAAAATATAAAGGTAATAATCAGATGTGGTAAGTAAATAAAGTCCATGATATGGAGGCTTATTCTGATGCGTTGGATGAGTGAATTAATGAGATCAGATGGCCCAGACTGTGAGGGACCACCACACGTGACACACATGCATACAATGAATCCAAGAATTATTTAAAAACACGCGCGCGCAGACTGGCCAATGGGGAGGAGACACGTCTTCGTCTTCAACCTCTCGCCAGTACATTTAACAGCGTTTTCTTAAGAAAAGCGTTGTAATAGGAGAACCTTAAACCTAGAAAATAACGAATAGGGGTTAGACACAAAAGAAATTTGGCGCGAGGTCATGGTTTGATTCGTCTAGTCCATACGAATTCAATGGTACCACTTAGAACCTGTAATTTTGCCTAATTCAAAAAGCCCTAATTTTGAAATCATGAACCCTAAAATGGTAGCTTCGTGAATACTCAACCAAACCTTAATTAAATGTCCAGAAACGATCAGGACATCAAACTAAACTTAAATATGAGTCTACATCTTGTTAAACATGCATGTGTTATGAGATACAAGTTGATTTTTGTTTTGAACAAATCGTGACCTGTAGTGCTTGATTCAAAGAGTTTCAAGGCTTGCAATTGATCTGGTTACGTTTAGTGAGGGTCAGGGAGTGTGTTTGAATACTTAGTTTGTGTTAAAACAAGCTGGAAATTAAAATTCGAATTTTAAATTTCCTTGAAAATTTCAAGTTGATACAAGTATGTTTACAAGCATGTATATGGCTCTGAATTCGTGTCTCTCTATTACTGAAGTGCTATAGCTCTTATATAGGCATTGAAGTGCTTAAGATTGAAGCTAAAAAGCATTAAGTGGTTTTGTTGAATTCTTGACTTTTTCAACACATATGGCTTTGCATTTAAGCTACCATGGCTTGACTTTCCACCCTCCTTCTGTTGTACTTTGGCTTGGGGCAGAGCTTTGATTGATTCTTTGATGAGTCATGCTTAGAAATTAAGCCATCCATTATCCTTCCATTTTCCATTTTCAATTTAATCTTAAATATGATAAAATCAAATCAAAAATGGAATAAAAATGTTATGGGCTTGGTCTTGGTCGTGGGAGGCCCATTATATCATGGTAAACATGTTTGAATTATGAAAACTTGGCCCCATTTGAAAAAAATACATTTTTGATCAATGTTGGTTTTATGCATTTTCCCAAAATTTAGCCAACTTCAACAAGGTGTAAATCCCTCAATTTTTGTCATATGAAGGAGATCTTGAACTTTTTGGAAACCTCAAAGAGTCCTCTAACCAATTTCCTTGGTCTCATGTTAAAATGATTTTTGATGCTCCTTGTATGTCCTTTTAAAAAAGTGTCTTTTTGTTGACTTTGAAAATGACCTGTAATGTCTTTGTCCATATTTTTCAAATGGTGAATGTAATGACCATGGGACCAATTGCATTTGAAATATAATTGAATTTCCTTCAAAATGAGCTTTGGTTTGAATTTTTTTGATGAAGGATGAGAGAGTTATGACCAGTCAAAGTTCAGTTGACTTTTTAGGAGAAAACCCTAATTTTGAATCTTAGGGTTTTGTTGATTTTTGATCTTTCCTTGATGAACTATGATCATCCAATGATCAAATGATGAATCCTTTGACAAAATATGGATGTTGACAAAAAATTTCATTTTTGACTGTCTGTTGACTTTTTTGTTCAAACGGGTCGTCTGTTGACTGTTTGAGCTGCTGACGGTGCGTCTGAGTGAATTTGAAGTTTGAAAATTTGTATGATGGTACTTTGAGATATATGGAGGTCCATGAAATCCATTTGAGGTCTCAAAAACTTGTTTCTCCTGAAAAAACAATAAACCCTAATTAGGGACTGTTTGTGTAGGAGACAGTTAAGCGTACCTGATTTTTGTGCAGTGCTGAGTCTCTGCTAATCATGTGATATTCAGAAGAATTATAGGACAAAAATCTTGGAATTTTAAATTTCAAAAGATTGATTTGATTGATGGTACAAAACACTGAGAATTGTACTGTCAGCAGTTTGACTGTCAACTGACTGTTCAGTTATTAATGTAGCAGTTAGAGTGAAAAATCAACAGTCAAAGTTAATTTTTCTTTTTGTTATTTTTGTTTTATGTGAAAGATGAAAGTTTATTTACATGACTTGTTAAAAAACACAGACATAATAAATAACTAATATTTACTGTACGCGAGCAAAATTACCGATAATAACCCTGAATATCATTTAATGCACAGAAAAATAAATATTTGACTGGCAGAAAACACACAAAATATTATCTAAATAATTAAGCAACAGTATGACAAATAGTACAACATTTAATACTGACAGTACAAATATTACATACTATAATGAACCGTACGACGAGTAAACGGTACATTTAAGAAATAGGAGATACGACAAACTTTAAGAATGACGATTAATAACCCATGCTACAAACAATAACATGTAGATGATAGGGAGTGTCAACATCCCAGGTCCACATTTTTCCGGGCTATGTAGACAGAAAAAAGACATGATTACCACCACGACAGTGATGATCATAAGAAAACACGTCTCTATCCGCTTCGCCATTTTTGCCGGGGAAGAAGAGAGAATGAATGTGAAGTAGAAATTAGGGAGATGAATTAGAATTTGATGTGAGATTTTATGGAAAAAATGAGAGGTATTTATAGAATGAAAAGAAGGATAGAGACGTTGGGGAGTGAAGTGATTTCGTACAAAAGAAAAAATCTGAGTGGAAGTAAGATTTGAAAGAAAGTGTATGATAGTGTTGGGAAAAAGAGATGTATAGAATAAAGTTAGGATTTGATTTTTTTGAAAAAAGAGATTTGAAGAGATTTTGAAAATAATGGAATATAGTACAAAAGTTAGTGGGAAACAAAACTTAGTAATAGTTTACTTGTTTACCAGTACAGTTTGAATCCTCGACTCTGCGCCTGCAAAAGATTTAGTTCTGTACCAATTGCGTCAGTACTATTTATCTGTAAATAAATATCAAATAAATAGTGTGTGTAAGTAATAAACAGTAACTGGCGTTTGCGTAAGAATAAATTCAACAGCGAGCCAAAATACTGTATAAGAAAAATTCTAAAAACTAAGTATTTCATATGTTAGGATATTCATGAAATAAAAATCCATGATTATATGAAACTCCTAATTTTTAGATTGGAGTTTTCTTGAAAAAAGATGCGGGCAAATTTTGGGGTATAACAGTTGCCCCTATTCAATCTTCTTAAACCTGAAGAGATTGTCTGAAATCTGAAGGTGGAAGATGATTGAATATTTTAGACGCCCTGAAAATTTTCACTTACCTTGATCGGAAGAGATGTTGGAAGTTGTCTTTGAATGTTGTTTGAGAAATGTTGTTGGCAGATTGAAACATTACCTGAGATGGGCTTTCAGATGCCATCTGGCAGATGTATTTGATGGTTTGCTCACCAGAATCAATCCATTGATTATATCTTGATGAAGGATTTGAAAACCCGCTGCGTTGACTGTTTCGGAACTGTCCAAGGTTACCGCTTTAAGTCTAGGAGGATGATCGTTACGGAACTGTCCAAAGTCTTTCCGCTTTAGATTTTGAAAGTTGATCATTGTGGAACCGTTTGGGGTATCAGCTTTAGATCTTCGATGGTAGATCGTTCTGGAACCGTCTGAGGTATGAGCTTTAGATCATCGATGGTAGATCGTTCTAGAACCGTCTGAGGTATCAGCTTTAGATCTTCGATGGTAGATCGTTCTGGAACCGTCTGAGGTATCGACTTAGATCTGTGTTGCTTGTTTTTTGAGTTGATAAGTGACTTGGAAAGAGAGATCTCTTCAGAATGAATCTTCGGCTTGATTATATCTGAGAGGACTGCTTATCTGAAAAGCGTTCAAGGGGAATACTGCATGTGATTGAGAACATCTCTACTGAAGACATCCGTCTGCCTGAAAAAACCAAGTTAGTGATATGCAATGTTTATGATGCATGTAATGTAAAAGATTCTCAAACTAAAGGAGAAATATGCATGTTATGCTGTGTATGAATATGTGTATGAATATGCGTATGATGTATGATGTATGATGTATGATGTATGATGTATGATGTATGATGTATGATGTATGATTTGAGCGTGTCAAGCTTCTAGTTGGGAAAATAAATTCTCGCTAGTCATCTGGACATGAAGGTATTGTGATTGTTGATGATCTTTTGTCTTGTTTGAGTACCCTCCACTGGGGACCTTCTTTGAGAACCATGGTACTCTGTTGAAGGATCTTTGACTACCGCTTGGGGATGAAAGGTAATTGGAAGTTCTGATTTTGATGCCCTTTTAAAGTGGGAATGAGGAAGATGCATAATCCTCCGATGCACTATCTGACCAAGTCCTGGTGTGGAGATCACACCTTCTGGAGATAGTAATCTGGAACACCCCTGCTGGGGGAATAAGATTTCTCGAATCACTTCGTTTGGAGAGAAAAATCTTATCGAGGAATTTGCTGAGAAATGTATTTCTCTTGGGGATTTTTCTTCTGATGCTAGATTCGGGATGATGTCCAGATGATTGGGACATTACCTGAATGCTATTCCTGTTTTTCCTGGTAAACATCAATCATATTCAAATGCACATGTTCATTCAAAATTATCATTGGGACGTTTACGTATTCAAAACAAAAAAAATGAAAATGTTGATTTTGAGCCTAAGCTGCATTAGTTTTTGAAAAAGAGCCATGATAGGCTGATTAGTACAAGGAAACAATAATCCTAGTAGTAGGAAATTGTCATAAAGCTTTGGAAAATATTTATAAAGATAAATAGCTATGTGAAAACAATCCAGTCAAGTTTCAATTCTGCTATTTGCCAATCTGTCTTCGAGCATCTCATCCCTCACTTGTTGGAAGAAAGTGATTGGACTGATCAGTGTCTTCGATGTGTTGAATCTTGACGGTGAGTAGGCAGCTGAACGGAACATAGTTGTACGCTTTATTCCCTAACTTTTGCCTAGGCTGCCTTTTCAGGTTTTCAGCCTACCGGGATAGTATTATTTAGTCTCTAATTTTTGCCTGGATCGCCATTTCGGGTTTTCGACCCACCGAGACGCTCATTTTTTTGCCTAAGTTGCCCTTTCAGGTTTTTAACTTAGCGAGCTTTTCTTTTCAAGCGAAGTACTTTTTGACTATGTCTGTATTTACAGGGTGTGGGAAATCCTCGCCATCCATGGTGGTAAGCAACATGGCACCGCCGGAGAATATTTTCTTGATTACAAATGGTCCCTCATAAGTGGGAGTCCATTTACCCCTGGGATCACCTTGTGGTAAGATGATGCGTTTGACAACCAAGCCGTCAGTTTGGTATGCCTGACTTTTGACTTTTTTGTTGAAGGCTTTGATCATGCGCTTTTGGTACAATTGACCATGACAAATAGCTGCGAGCCTTTTCTCATCAATCAAGTTTATCTGGTCTAACCGTGTTTGAATCCAATCATCTTCGTCTAGATCGGCTTCTTTCATAATCCTTAGGGAAGGAATTTGAATTTCAATCGAAAGAACTGCCTCCATACCATAGACTAAGGAGAATGGAGTTGCCCCTGTTGAAGTACGCGCAGATGTGCGATAACCATGAAGAGCAAAAGGTAACATCTCATGCCAGTCTTTGTAGGTTACTGTCATCTTTTGTATGATTTTCTTGATGTTTTTATTGGCAGCTTCAACTGCGCCATTCATCTTTGGTCGATATGGAGAGGAATTATGATGTTTGATCTGGAATTGTGTGCAGAGTTCAGTAATCATTCTTTTGTTTAAATTTGTGCCATTGTCCGTGATGATCCTTTCGGGAATGCCATACCGACAAATGAGATTGTGCTTGATAAATCGGGCCACAACATTCTTGGTGACAGAAGAAAATGAAGCTGCTTCTACCCACTTTGTGAAGTAGTCAATAGCGACTAGGATAAAGCAATGTCCGTTGGAGGCAGTAGGTTTGATTTCTCCAATCATATCAATACCCCACATTGCGAAAGGCCAAGGGGCCGTCAGCACGTTTAACGGGACTGGAGGTACATGTACTTTGTCAGCATATATCTGACATTTGTGACAGGTTCTGGAATGATGATGGCAGTCTGTCTCCAAGGTAGACCAGTAATAACCTGCTCTGAGGATCTTTTTATCCATTGTATGTCCACTTGAATGAGTACCAAAGGCACCATCGTGTATGTCTTCCATAATCTGTTCTGCTTCCTTCTTATTTACACAATGAAGTAAAGTCAAGTCATGGTTGCGTTTGTATAGGGTCCCATTACTTAGAAAGAATTTGGAAGCAAACCTCCTTAGAAATTTTCTGTCGTTAATGGACGCCCCTTCAGGGTACTCCTGAGCTTCGAGATATCTTTTTACTTCATGGAACCATGGTTTTTCTTCCGTTCCTTCGGCATCGATCTCATTGCAATAGGATGGTTCATCTTGTCTGTAAATGGTGATCATCGGCGCCTCATTGTCCCACGTGACTTTGAACATGGATGACATGGTAGCCAAGGCATCAGCTAGTTGATTTTCCTCGCGTGGGATGTGTTCAAAAGTGATTTCTTCGAAATAAGGAATCAGACTCAGCACATATTCTTTGTAAGGAATTAGATTCGGGTGCTTCGTGTCCCATTCCTCTTTGACTTGGTAAATTACCAAGGCCGAGTCTTTGTAGACCTCCAGGAATTTGATTTTGAGATCGATTGCAGCTTTGAGACCCAGAATACATGCTTCGTACTCAGCTATATTGATAGTGCAGTTGAAGCATAATCTGGCAGTGAATGGTGTATAACCTCCTGCAGGGGAAATGATCACAGCTCCGATGCCATTGCCAAGTGCGTTAGAAGCTCCGTCAAAAACCATAGTCCACCGGGATCCTGGCTCGGGTCCTTCTTCTGGTCCTAGTTGTTTGTAGTCATTGACTAGCATAATGTCTTCGTCTGGGAAATCAAAGTTCAATGCTTGATAATCATCCACTGCTTGATGAGCTAGATGATCAGCTACCACACTTCCTTTGATTGCTTTTTGTGAAGTGTATTGAATGTCATATTCTGTTAGGATCATTTGCCATCTTGCTATTCTTCCAGAGAGAGCAGGTTTTTCGAACACGTACTTGATAGGATCCATTTTGGAGATTAGGAAAGTGGTGTGATTTAGTATATACTGTCTTAGTCGGCGAGCCGCCCATGCTAAGGCACAACAAGTTTTTTCGAGTAGTGAGTATCTTGTTTCACAATCGGTAAACCTTTTGCTAAGATAGTAGATTGCATGCTCCTTTCGGCCGGACTCGTCATATTGCCCCAGTACACACCCCATTGAATCTTCTAACACAAGTAGGTACATTATCAGAGGTCTTCCTTCCACAGGTGGTAGCAAGATTGGCGGTTTTTGGAGATACTCTTTGATTTTGTCAAAGGCTAACTGGCATTTGTCATTCCACCTTTCCACTTGATCTTTCTTCAACAGTTTGAAGATCGGCACACAAGTAGTAGTCATGTGGGCAATAAATCGAGCGATGTAATTCAGACGTCCCAAGAATCCTCTAACTTGTTTCTCGGTACGGGGTATAGGCATTTCTTGAATGGCTTTGACCTTGGCGGGATCAACCTCAATACCTTTGCTGCTGACGATGAAACCTAAGAGTTTGCCGGATCTTACTCCAAAGGTACACTTATTTGGATTTAGTCGCAACCTGTATTTCTTGAGTCTGTCAAACAATTTGTGTAGATGACCCAGATGTTCTTCCTCGGTGTTGGATTTTGCAATCATATCATCGACATACACCTCTATCTCCTGATGAATCATATCATGGAACAGAGCTACCATTGCACGTTGATAGGTTGCTCCTGCGTTCTTTAAACCAAAGGGCATTACTTTGTAACAAAAGGTTCCCCAGGGTGTTGTGAAGGTTGTTTTTTCCATGTCTTCGGGTGCCATCTTGATTTGATTGTACCCTGAGAATCCATCCATAAAGGAGAATACCTTGCATTGTGCGGTATTATCAACCAGTACGTCAATGTGAGGTAAAGGGAAATCATCTTTAGGGCTTGCCCGATAAAGATCTCTATAGTCTACGCACATTCTGACTTTCCCGTCTTTTTTAGGTACAGGCACGATTTTAGCTATCCAAGGAGGATAACGTACAACTTTTAGGAAGCCGGCATTGAATTGCTTTTCAATCTCGTCTTTGATCTTTTTTGACATATCAGGCCTACTCCTCCGTAGTTTCTGCTTGACTGGAGTGCTACCTTCTTTGATTGGCAGGCGATGAACCACAATGTCCGTGTCAAGGCCTGGCATATCTTCATAGGACCAGGCGAATATCTCTACGTAGTCTTGCAGCATTTGAATCAGTCTTTGCTTGACACTGTGTTCTAAATCAGCCCCTATTTTGACTTCTTTCTTTTCTTCGTTGCTGCCCAAGTTGATAACCTCAATTGGTTCCTAATGAGGCTGTATAGCCTTCTCTTCTTGTTCTAGCAACCTTGCAAGTTCTCTTGGTACTTCACAATCTTCCTCACTTTTGTCCTCAGTTTGGTAGATCGGATTTTCAAAGTCATGACGGGCAATAGCAGAATCGTTATCGACTGGATCCAACGTGAATGTGAATCTGCATTTTATTTATGTGGGTGTGTGTGAGAAAACATAGCTATTTGAAAGCAAAGAAAGAAAGAAAAAGGATCACAAAATTTGAATATGCAAACGTCCCATGATTTTATTGAATGAACATGATCATGATATGACAAGCCCTTATAAAAGGACCAGTGTGCTTCGGGCAAGGCACACAACTTTTAAGCTCATGGTTCGACAGTACGGGAACCATTTTTATCTTTGCACAATATACACAAAGAAAACAGGAAATTGCATTTACTCCTGATCAAAGGAGATCACATCCTCAGCTTTCCAGTTGTTCAATCCATTGTTGTGAGCAGGGAGCATCCAGCTGTTCCAGTTGCAGTTGTCTTCTTCATCTTCCGCATCATTGATTTCATTAGTGGGGAAATGAGTCGGTGATCTTTCGGGATAAGTGATATACTCTGCTGGATACGAGAGCCCAGGCTGAGATATCTCTGTTGGCTGAGCGAGATGCTCGATAAGGCCGTCCCATCCAGTCGGGATGATGTTTTGGATAGAGACTTGTGTATCCTGGTGAGGGGTGTATTCTGACAGAAAGTAACCCTCGTTATTTGTGTTTCCCTGGCTTCTTCAAGAGTAAAATTGTCGTCATAATGTTCATCCCATCTAGTTGGGACAATGTCTTCCATGGCGACTTGTGAGCTCGGAGGAGCGGAATATTTCACCATAAAGTCATATTTGCCACTTGGCTCTCCTAGCGTATCCCATACTTCTTTAGGTGGATTTTGATATTGTTGAGTGCTGGGACTTGTGAGACTTTTGTCATTCTCAAATTGATCACCCCATCCAGTTGGGGTAATATCTTCCATAGCAATAAAAGAACTCTGAGGTGCGGTATATTGATAATTATATCCGCCGCTTGGTTCTCCCAAAGTATCCCACATTCCCATGGGAAGGGGTGGAATTTCATTTGGATATGGCTGAATGATATGGTTCAAGAACACTCCATCGTCTTCAATAGCGTTTACTCCTTGGCTGATGAAATGTGACATTAGTCCTCCAGAACAAGGACTTTGATCATTTTTTTGATTTCCACTATCATAGCCCAGGCCTAGCTTGTCGGACTTGTAAGGTATATCGAGAAGCTGTCCCCATACTGTGCAATCACCTTTTTCGATCACAGCTTTGGCATCTTTGAGAGAATCCATAGTTGTAGTTGGAGTAGCAGAAATATGCTTGGTGGTAGAGACATCTGGAGAGACCACCTCAAAAGATTGGCAGGGAGTTTCGATGAATTCGTCATCCAACTCAACATATTTGAAATTGCTCAGGTGGCTAACCACATATTCCTCTTCGCCATAAATTGTGACAATCTTTCCTTTTACTGGATATTTCAACTTCTGATGCAGGGTAGAAGTTACAGTGTTTGCCCCATGTATCCAAGGGCGTCCAAGTAAACAGGAATATGCTGGGTGAATTTCAATTACGTAAAAGATAGAATCAAAGATCTGAGAGCCTACTCTGATTGGGAGATTCACCTTTCCGTACACTGTTCTTGTTGACCCGTCAAAGGCTCTTACTACAACATCGCTTGGTTGTAAAACAATTCCTTCGAAGTCAAGCTTTTCTAGTACTGTTTTTGGTAACACGTTCAAAGAAGAACCGTTATCTACCAGCACATGAAATAGAGTGGTGCCATTACATTCAATGGAGATATGTAGGGCTTTATTGTGATTTTTTCCAGCAGGGGTTAGATCAACATCAGAGAAACCGAGGTTGTTATTCACGGTTAGATTGGCAACACAATTCTCGAATTGATCGACTGAAATATCTTGAGGCACATGTGCAGCTTTTAGGAACTTCATCAGGGCTTTGGCATGAGCTTCTGAATACTTTAGCAGAGACAGCATTGAGATTTTTGAAGCAGTGTGCCCCAGTTGCTCGACAATATTGTAATCACTCTTACAGATGATTTTCAATATTTCCTCCATTTCTTGCTTTGATGGATCCTCAGTAGTGACCTCCACCGATATTTGAACTGGCTCAACTTGTGGCTCTTTGCCTCGAGCGCTGTCATCTTGGTTAGGAACTAGGACCTGGACTGGACCAGCAGCAACATTTGGAGAAATTTCTGGTGAAAAGATCCTTCCACTTCTCGTGATCTTGCTGGTACCCACAATATTATCCACAGTTGGAGCAGTTAACATCGTGGCCTCTTCAGTCGAGGTACCCTGCTTAACTCCATGGACATGAACATTAGTGTCGTAACCCCACGGGACAGCTTTGTCTGAGGAGTATGGAAATGGAGTTGGACTAGCAATGATTACTGATGCCACTTTGCGTGTAGCAGAAATTTTGAATGGAGCCTTGGCAGAGATTTTGAATGGTAAGCTGGAGATCACTGAGACATCCTCTATTCTCATCCCGTTTGTAAAGACTTCGCATAACACGTCCATAGAAGGGAGCTTCTCAAACATAATGATACGGCGATCCATCCACTTTTGAATTCCTATTCTCAGATTTTCACAACCGTTGGGCGAGTAGGTACAATAAAAGCAATCAGGGTCACAACCTGGAAAGTAACCAGCTTGGATTAGCTTTCCTTTGACTTCGAGGAGTGGAGTTGACAGCTCGTTCACATCATAGATGTAAACAGTGTCTATGATAGCATTAACAGTTTTATCATGCTTCGGCATAGGTGCTGTGATGACATTTGGAGTTTCTGGAGGATCGAACTCAATTTCCCCAGCATCTATCATATCTTGTATTTTATTTTTCAGGGCCCAACAGTGATCTGCGTCATGTCCTGGACAGTTGGAGTGATACGCACATGTTGCATCGGGGCGATAACTCGGAGAGGAAGTGTTGACGTTCTTCGGAGGGTCTTTTAATGTGATCAGATCTGCATTTAGCAAATGCTGCAATGCCTGAGAGATTGGCATGTTGATTCTGGTGAAATTTCTTCTTGGCGCATCTGGTCGACGCGTATATTTTGGCTGTTGATCTTTTTGAGGCGCAGATGAGGAGATCGGAACTGCCCCTACAGATTGGTGATGCTCATTCTTGCGACCTTTCTGAATTTTCATTGTATTGACCTCATTTCTCCCACTAATGGGCCTTTTTATAGTACCAGAGGAGGAGCCTATTTGAATTTTTCCATTTTGAATGCCACTTTCGACACGTTCTCCAGTTAATATCAGGTCAGTGAAACCTGATGATGAGCTTCCCAGCAAATGACTATAGAAAGGGCCAGTTAAAGTGCCCATGAACATGTCGACCAGCTCGCGATCAGATAAGGGTGGTTGAACCCTTCCAGCCATATCTCTCCATTTTTGTGCATATCCTTTGAAACTTTCTTTTGGTGCCATGGACATGCCCCTTAGTTGAGTATGGGTTGGTGCAAGATCAGCATTGTATTGATACTATTTGTAAAAAGCAGCAGCTAAATCTTCCCAGGTATGGACTTTGGTACTTTCCAGCTGGTAGTACCACTCGAGTTGTGTACCCGACAGACTTTCTTAGAAGAAGTGAATCCACAATTTGTTATCTGTTGTGTGAGGTTGTATCTTCCTTACATAGGACCTCAGATGTAGTTTTGGGTAAGAAACTCCATCATATTTTGCAAAGACAGGAACTTTGAACTTTGGAGGGATAACAACATCTGAGACGAGTCCCAGATCATTGAAATCTAAACCAGGTATTTTTTGTATCTCCATAGCTTTCATGCGTTCTTCCAACTGCTGATACTTGTCATCATCCTGTTTGTCTCCAGAATGATAATCTTCTTCATTAGAAGAGAGAGAGGGTTTGGCAGAACCCTGGTTGCTGTGATTGTCTCCTTGTTCACCATCACCGACTATTTCAGGGATCGGCGGTTTTTTGAACTTTTTGGCTGGGATTTTGATCTTTCTTTTCAGTTGGCTCAAGCCTACAGATCCTTTGGCTTCTTTTTCTTCTTGATCATCAGGGCTTTCAGTTCTTGTTGCCCCTTTGCCAGTTCCAGAATTGCCACTTGAACTTGGGCGTTGTGTGCTTCGAGATTCTTGATGCTTGTTTCAGATTCCATCTCTTCTGACTGAAATAAACAGCGAGGAGATGAGAAATCTGTCATGTGAACCTGTTATGCAATGTGTATGAATGAATGAAATATATATGCAATGTATATGCAATTTTTGTGAATGAAATGTATATGCAGTGTTTTCAAGGATCTTAGAGTTTAGATTTGTTAAAACCAAGGAGAAACAAACATTAGTTAAACAATTTATTTCTTTTTTTTCTTTGCCTCATTTGGGCTTACAAAACAGAAATAAATAAAGAAAATGAATGATCCCTCAGGTCTCCCATGGACGCTTTCTCTTTGCACCCAGGAATGTGTTGATCTGCTGTTCTTCTTGGAGCTGTCCGGTGAGCTCCAATAATCTTCTCTCATAGTCTTGACAGTGTGCTTTGAAGGTGTCTCTTTCCTCTTTTAGTTGAACCCAAGATTTCTGCAACTCTTCCAGGTCAGTTGGCATATCCGGGTGTAGAATAACTTGAGGTTCGTCTCCTTCGACTTCTGGCTCAATAGTCACAAGTAAAATAGCAGGATAGGGCATGATGAGTTTCTGAGCATGAGCCCGCACCCATTTGAGGTAAGGTTCCATAGGAATAGAATTCCATTGCCCCAAAGTTTTGCTTTCTATTCTATAGACACTGCCCCATGCATGTATAAACCTTCGTCGGTGTCTATGGGAATCATCCTCGTAATCAAACACAATGCCACGGATAATCATGTCGTGAGGACCGTTGCTCCTTGCATATCCGAATTGGCGTAAACCTAAAGAGGGATTGTAAGTGATGCCCCCTTTGATGCCAAGTAGTGGCACATTAGGGTACTCTCCACAATGATCAATGATAGTAATGTCTCTTTGAAAGAAGTTGTTCCACCGGATATCTGAATGAGACAAAGACATAATCCTGCGAGACCATTGCATTCTTTGTTCATTTCTCAGCACTGATCGGGGAAGATGAAATGTAAACCATCTAGCTAGTAGTGGTATACAGCACATAAGAGTTCCTCGTTTCTTCATGGTTGTGGTGTCGTTTTCTTTTACCTCCCCGTTTCACTTGGGAGGACGGCACGCTAGACCCTTCACGCGAAATTTGGAAGGAGAATGCGCCCGTGGTGGGATGAATTTTATTTCAGTTCTTCCTACGATATCACACGAACTTTCTTATTTGTCCTACGAGTAGGAAAGGGGAAAAAAGATCTCAACTAAACCCTAGGAGTTTGCTAAGTGTGGGGATTCACCTAGACTAGAAATTCTGGAGTCCGGGAGGTCGGTTATACATAGGGAAGTGTTTAAACACCCTACATATCTGTAGTACTCTACAGGAACCTTCTCTGTGTCATTTGTGATTGTGTTTGCTGCTAATGATTGGGAAAGTTTCTCCTTTGTGTTAGGAGAAGGAATTGAATTGATTTGAAAAGACAGACAGACAGACAGACTGACTATTTTTGGTATTTTATTAGCTCGCTGAGATTCCTTGTGAACCTCATGCCTACATATCCCTAGTGGAAGTCAGAGCTTAATGTAGTTCGGGGAACTAACTAGGGAAATTAATTGTTTTTGGTGCCTTGCTTGAAGCTCAAGGTTGAAGCTTGGAATTAAATCTCTGTTTACAGTAAAGAGACATGAAATCATCTCTACAGAGAGGTATTTGTACTATTCTACCACAAACATTTTGAAAGAGTGACAGAATAACTGAATTCATTTCATTCAAGAGGGGGACCTTACTTGTGTGTGTGCAAGTATGCCAGTCAGATGCCTCTTAAATGAAAGAAAGATGCTCGTCCAAATTAGGGAAAGTGTACAAGTCTGGGGATGTGCCAGAGCATGTCTTTCAGAGTCCTAAATGGGAGACTTTGATTGAAATTGAAATGTTTGTTTGTTTGAATGTGGTAGAGTAGTAAAAATATCTCTCTATAGAGATAAGCTATGTCTATCTACTGTATAAAAGATTTGAATTTAGCTGGCTTGTATGAGGCCCAAGCTTGAGGCTTTTTGATTGATTAATTAATATTATTGACTCTGGGAGATGGCTCCACTGGGGGTTAATTACAGGGTATTTTTGTGTTCTGTACAAAGCCCAGAATTGAGGCTGACTCTACTTAGGGAGACTCTATTTATGTGCCTTGTACAAAGCCCAAGGTTGTGGCTGACTGTTGAGGATAATTGAATGAATGACTCTATTTTATGTGCCTTGTACAAAGCCCAAGGTTGTGGCTAACTCTAGCTAGGGGAAAACATTATTTTTGTTGCCTTGTACAAAGCCCAAGGTTGTGGCGGACTCTTAAATGAATTAAGTATGGATGACTATATAGGGAAAGATCCTAAGTGTTAGGAATTTTTGACACATGAAAATATGATTTATCTGCCTTGTACAAAGCCCAAGGTTGTGGCTACTGAATGATGAAGGACTCACTGGGGAGACTCTATTATCTGCCTTGTACAATGCCCAAGGTTGAGGCTGACTCTTGACAGGGGAGTTTTATTGTTTGAGTGCCTTGTATGATGCCCAAGGTTGAGGCTAACTGTTTTTGTTGGTTTTGACTCTACTGAGGAGGTTTTATTTATTGAAAGACTGTTTTTCTTTGGAAGCTAACCCTTTCCAGGGATTTTGACTCAGCTGGTGAATTTGTCTGTTAAAAGACTGACTTTATCATGTTTTTTGGAGGCTGACCCTTTCCAGGGGTTTTGACTCTTTGGGGAAATTGTCTCCTAAGAGAATGAAATTATTTATTAATTGACTTTGGAGGCTAACCCTTTCCAGGGAATTTTATTTAGACAGATGTTGGAGGCTAACCCTTTCCAGGGATTTTGTTGAAGTGAATGATTTGGGTAGCACTCCATTAATTATTTAAAGGATGAAAGGATTGGCAGAAAGATTATCTAGTGAGACTTCTTGTTTAAAGCCCAAGATGAAGGCTGACTCAATGCTGAGGATGACCAAAACATGGATCCTAGACTCTACTAAGGAAGATTGATGAAGATAAGGGTGACAGAGACTGTCCATGTCTCTCATTCCAAAAGGTGTACTCAATGCAAAATTGAGACAAACTTAGCTTGTTTAAAGTCTGGTTTAGAATGGAAGAAACTCACCAGGGTAGGCTAAAAGGTGACTAAAGACCTGTTCCTATGTTTATAAGAAACCTGATGGGTCCTTGTATACAAGCTCAAGAGGAAGCTGGAAATGCTTTTAAGAAGCCTGTGGGTCCTTGTACAAAGCCCAAGAGGAGGCTAATCGAGGGTCCTTGTTATAGCACAAGAGAAAGCTATGTAGTTTTTGAACTTATTTTGGCTCTAAGCAAATGGGTAAGAGGTTTCACCGGGAATAATTCCTCTTTGGGTGGATGTGTCCTATATTTGGATTCTGAGGTTTTTGCCAAGATGTTTCACCGGGAATAATTCATCTTGGGGGTTTGAACTACAGATCTCTAATTAGGAAAGAGCCTTCACCGGGAAGACATTCTCAATCCTAGGTCATATTCCTATAATATATATATAGTTTAACTGTCCTAAGGTTTATACTCAAACGTAGTTCTAAACTAATATATGCACAGTTTATATTTGACAGTAATTTAAATAAAGACTGTAAATTGAAAGCTTGTAAAGCCTAACCTGGATGGAGTGGAGGCCATTGAAGAAGTATGTACAGAGCCTCAACAGTAATTTTTGTTGTTTTGTTGATGACAGTTGAATATTTATGATAAACAGTTAATGGTTTTTGAAAACAGAAGAAGTGAAGATGGACAAAGGTCACATAGGTATCTGAAGAGTTTCACCGGGAATAATGCCCTTCAAATACCAGAAGAATGTTTTGAAAACAGAAAGGAGATTTTGAAAATACAGTTTTGAAAACAAGCTAAGAAGAGAAGGTTTTTGGGACTTACACTCTATTAGAGGCCCAGTACTTTACAGTACTGGTGTAAAAACAATTTGAAAAAAAAAAGACTTGGAATGACACAAGGTTTTGTTGTTTGAAAACCTTAATCATTTGATTTTATCAGAGATTGAAAACAGTTTTGAGATTTGACAAAAGTCAACTTAATTAAAGTAAAAATAAAGATTTTTACTTAATTAAGACCTAAACTATTAGGGTTTTATCATAAAATTATTTATAAAATGATTAGGTTAAATCAAAGTGAATATATATATTTAAAGTATTTAAGAAAACACTTAAAAACATACTATTTTAAACCTAATTAAAAATCAAGAAATACATAATATTTTTATGATTTTTTTGACTATTCACAAAATAGGTATATTAAATAATAGGTGTATGAAAAATGAAGTGAAAATGATTTATTTTGATAGGTTAAATAAATATGTGAAGTTGTGAAGAGAAATGAAAGAAATTAGTGTTAAAAAATAAGTTTTGGCCCTTGGAGGGTTTGAACCCACGCCCTTGAGGTCACCAGTCCAAAACAACACCACTGAGCCAACGCGCGCTCAGTGTTAGTGACTTGCCTCCATTTGGTCATGTTTCAAAACAAGTTGTAAATCCTTAAAAAATAAAAGAATCAAAAAGTCTGGGGCGAGGGGGATTCGAACCCCAGACTTGTGGCATGATGATACTAAGGGCGCATGTGTGGCCACTAGGGCAAGTTGTTTAGTCATTAATAAAACGCATACCACTCAAAATAAAATAAACTCTCCCCTGAGAATTCAAATTTGCGCGCCACCACCATCTTCGTCTTCAACCTCAAGCTCCATGAATTTGAATTTCTGAACTCACTCATTTCTCAATTATTTGCCATGATGTAAACACGAAACTTGCTCTAATTTCACTCACGATTCTAAATATGTAACTAACATGAACTATCATTAACTACATCTAACTAATTTACCAGAAATCGTGAAGAACCCTAAAATTTCAAAATCAAATTAAATGACTATACTGAAAGATAAATGGATGATGATAGAGGGTTTTCAATCCTCTGATGATGCTGAGCAAGATAGAATCGAGCTATTTCACAAAGAGTACTTAAATTAGAGAGGTGAAGTTCAGAAACTTACCTCTGAAAATGGAGGTCGTGAGGATGATTGAGAGCACCTGGGCTTGAATGAATGATCTCAATAGCTTCCCTGAGACTCAATGATGCTAACTGGATGCTTATTGTAGCCTGAATCCTTCTGAATTGTTCTATGGACCTCCCTCGATTTGAGCTTCAAGTGGACATGGAGGTTGTTGAATCCTGAGTTACAGATGAGCTGCAGCCATCTGGTTAGCTTCACTATGACCTGAGGAGTGTGTCTGGATGATTGGCTTGCCTTGAAACCTTCTGAATCACTCCATGGACCTCCAACTGCAAATGCTCCAAAGTGAGAGCAACAATGGTGTTCCTCCCCCTACAGAAGTGATCCAGGTGCTTGGATCACCTCAAATGACCTCCCTTGAGATGTTAGAATGCTCACTTCCCAAAGATAAGCTTTGGTTTGAAGAAATCGATTCTTCTTGCCAAAGAACTTTGAAAAACAATGAACAAGAGGAGAGAAAGAGAAAGCAAGGAATATGGTTGCTTTGGTGTGTTTTTGAATGAGGAATGCATCTGTATTTATAGGCAAATGGATCAGTATAGCTGCAGAGGAGTGAGCTTCCTTAGTGAAGTTGATTTGCTTTCTTAGCCATGAAGGAATTCAAAGAATATTCCAAGTGCAATGTGTGAGCTCTTTGATACCACTCCCTAGCCATCGGTTTTGCTTGATCTTAGGGGACCAAATGGATGCAGAAATGAGCTCCAATTGGTTGGGAGAAGATTCCTTTGATGAATCACCAATTTGCCATAAATTCAAAAATGCAATCATTACATAATCACATGCCTTTGTTTTTGGGAATCTTCTCTAATCCTTATGCAATGATGGAAATTGATGTATGGTATGGTTTCAGATGCATTAGAGGTCGTGTAGCATCACTTAGTGAAGCAAAATGCACAAAATTGCAAAGTTCCAAAATGATGCATGACCTATAATTTCACTTCATGAGGCCAACTTTGAACAAGCATAACTCTTAGCTCAAATTGAATTTGGAGAAGGTTGAACACAATTTGGAAAGCCCTAAACATCTACTTCAAATCATTAGTTTGGAGTTTCTTCAGAATCCTTTGGGAAATTTGTGAAAAATGAGCCCAAAGTTGGATGAAAACTAGGTTAAAACACTTAGAAAAATTTCTAAGTGTTTATGACCTAAACTTCAAAATTTCCAAAACTTCATAAATGATTGATCTTTTGAAAAAAGTTCCTTTGTAAGATGTTGTTTTATTTTGCAAGATCTACAACTTTCATGTTGGAAGTTTTTTGAGTTGTGTAGGTGAAATTTTGAGATCTCACCATGCCTTCAAAAACCCTAATTCCCGACTTTTCGCTCCTTGATGAATTTCTTTGAATTTCTTTGGTCAAATGACTTTGACATCCATATATTGATGATATTGATCTTTGAAAATCATTTTTTGACCAAAAACCTTAAAAGTCAATGATGATCCTTCACAGTTGACTTTTTCCTGACAAAGTGAATTTTTGGGCTTTTGTGTAGAAACAAGATCTTTTCCTCAAATGAATGATGTAAATGGATTATATTGAGGTAGTAGAGACTCTTGAATCATGTCTTGAGTTTTGGATTCATGCCCTGATTAAAAGTCAACTATCTTGGTGAATTAGGTCAAAAACCTAATTTGTCGACCATGTGAAAGTAATGACTGTAGACTTTGAATTGAGGTGTAATGTCCAGTGGATCTTGTCATAAGAGTTATTTGAAGATGATTGATGTCTTTGAATGACCCTCTGAGGTTTTTTAGGGTTTCCCAAATGTGATCCCTGATTTTAGTCCTTGATAGGCTCAAAACACTAGTCTGGTGACCTGAGTAAACCTGTACCCATACCACAGGATGTCTAATCAATCATAGATGAGAAAAGTGAAGTTTTTGAGCCCCATGATTGTATTAGAGACTAGTCTTTGTATTGATTGATCCTTTGCCTGAGCTTTCTTGTCTTTGAGCATCCTTGATTAGGTACCAGACGGAGAAATGACTGCTCTGGGTACTTGTCTTGACCTGATGAAAAATCCTGAAGATATGTCATCTCAGGGGGGTCAAAAATTAGGGTATGACAGATGCCCCTATTTAAGTTTCTTTTATCTGGAGGGAGAGAGATTGAGATCTCGATCTCTCCTGCGTAAAAGAGACTTAAATATCAAAGAATGCCCGATTTTTGGGCACTCCTGAGATGTTGTAATTGATAAAATCTTTGCATGATTTGATCCCGTTGTCGCACTTGGCGGGGAATGAGGAGACAAACTCCTGCAGAAATACTTGATGTGGATTCTGGCGAATGGATGGCAGTGTAGGATGCGCAATCCATCTTCTTTAACTAAGTGCTGATACTTAGAAAAAGGTAAACAACCTTTCCTCGTTTCGGATGTCCATATCTCAAAACTGGTCTCGGTTGCGTTTGGACAATATCTCAGATAAAGAGAAAATCTCCAAAGGTTTGTTTCCTCATCAAACTTCTCATCAGCACTTGGAGACGAGACGCCATTTGATGGTAGTAAAGAAACTTCAAAGGTTTGTTTCCTCATCAAACTTCTTATCAGCGCTTGGAGATAAGATGCCATTTGACGGCTGTAGAGAAACTTCAAAGGTTTGTTTCCTCATCAAACTTCTTATCAGCGCTTGGAGATAAGATGCCATTTGACGGCTGTAGAGAAACTTCAAAGGTTTGTTTCCTCATCAAACTTCTTATCAGCGCTTGGAGATAAGATGCCATTTGACGGCTGTAGAGAAACTTCAAAGGTTTGTTTCCTCATCAAACTTCTTATCAGCGCTTGGAGATAAGATGCCATTTGACGGCTGTAGAGAAACTTCACCATCTTCCCTTTTGACTTGACGTCTTTGAAAGATTGTCATATGGGCCCATGATCTTTTGAGGGGCTAATGACTTCGTTTGAAGGCGGACGAACTGTTTTCGGGGTGAAAACTGCCATTCGTTAACTGATGCCTTGGGAATCAACGAACTGTTTCCCTAAGAGGAAAACTGCCATTCATCGACTCTGTGGGGAGTTAAACATCCCAGAAACAGACAAACTGTTTGAAGAAACTGCCATTTGTCGACCTCTTGAGTATTTAACAGACAAACTGTCTTTCCTTGGGGAAAGGCTGCCATTTGTCGACCTTGTCATGAAAGAAAGTGAGCAAACTGTCTTCTGCTGAAAGAGACTGCCATTTGCTGACTTTGTTGTGATAGAAAGTGAGCAAACTGTCTTCTGCTGAAAGAGACTGCCATTTGCTGACTTTGTTGTGATAGAAAGTGAGCAAACTGTCTTCTGCTGAAAGAGACTGCCATTTGCTGACTTTGTTGGGGAATCTGAACTATCTTTTGGATGAAGACTATCATTTGCTGACTCCGCTGGGGAATCATTTGTCGATCTGCTGGGAGATTCTGAATTATTTTCTTTGACGAAAAAGAAGGTGGCATCTCTCGACCTTGCTGGGGAAATACCAGACCTGTAGGGAGTTCCGGAATGTGAAGCAGACTATCTTACCTGAAGAAGACTGTCGAATGTCGCTCTGCAGGAGATTCTTGGCTGAGGAATTCCAAAAGTGAACAAACTATCTCTTTGAGGGAGACTATCATTTATTGACTTGCTTGGGGAAATCTCTCTACATGGATCGTTGTCTTGAAGGAAAAAAGTTTCTCCAGGACTTGCAGGGGAAACTTGAGTTCATGCCCTCATGACTCGGGCATTCTCATGATTAAAAGCCTAATTTGACTATGCAGTTGTGATGTAATGTATGCATGAATATTATGACAATTATAAAATGTAAAGTGAATGTGAATAGAATTGTCGCGGATGTAAAATCCTATGATACGACTGAAATTCTTGTGGATCAGAAGATGTCCTCTTCTTGGAGTTCGAACTCTCTCGGGGATATCTGGTTATCAGTTGTCCGCTGTTCGAAATGAGTAATATGAATTGAAGTGAAGATCCGTCATCGGGAGATGTTCGCAAAGCGACCTCATGGGGAAATCTTGGTTCCCGGAGTCTCACCCGTTCTCGGAGAAACTGTTTGCATTCTTCCTATTGTTTGTAAACCTTAGAAAGAACTTTCACCTTTATTTTTGCAAGTAAATTCATTTTTATTTTATGAAAACATTTGTTTCAAGAAATTGACTGTTTAAACTTAAAATGTATTTCAAGAAACTGAATAAGACTAGATTGCAAAGGAAAAGCACAAGGCTCAAATTATTATATATGGAATGGTAATCAGCCAAATGCTTGATTCCATGGAGTATTTACAAAGTTGGAAATTGGTAATTTTCGGGAAAAGGGCTACGATGAAACGTGACGACCGTTATCTCTCCCTTCCACTCCGAGTTGCGCTGTATTCGTGCTTCGTAGAAGATGACCTACTGCTGATGAACACTCCGCTATGGATTTTGAATGATCAAGTTTGTCCTGAACACAGTTACTTGCCATATATCCCTAACTTTTGCGTAAACTACCCCTTTCGGGTTTTAAGTTTACCGGGATTGATTATTTATTTTTTTATGTCTCTAACTTTTGCCTGAATCGCCCTTTCGGGTTTTCGATTCACCGAGACGCTCTTTTTTGCCTAAGTCGCTCTTTGCGAGTTTTCAACTTAGCGAGCTGTTCTTTTTGTTTATTTAGGCGAAGTATTTCTTGACTGCGTCGACGTTCACAGGACGGGTGAATTCTTCTCCATCCATAGTCGTGAGTATTAAGGCTCCTCCTGAGAAAGCTCTCTTGACCACGCAGGGGCCGTCATAATTGGGAGTCTGTTAGGGACCAAATAGTATTAATTTTTATACTACTTTTATTGGTCTCTTTAACCAAATTTTATTTAATTCACATGCTTTTATTCACATAATTTACAAATATGCAATTATTCTTATTTTTATTTTATTTGAGTAGTTATTTCACTTTGTTTGTTAAATTTTGTAGAATTTTAGTAATAAGAGTATTAGATGAAAGATCATGGAAAAATTCAAGGCAAAAACAAAACAAGTCAAGAAAAGCAAGGAAAGTCATGTCTTGGGACCAACTTTCTTAGGGTGGAGTGAAAGCAACCTCAAAGATACTTTTGGGACATGTGTACTTGGAGTGGAGTAGAAGCTACATCAAAGACACTTTTTGGTCCATATATTGTGATTGGTTGCATGTCTTTAAAAAACAACAACAATCATTACCTTTTGTTTTATTTGAAAAAGTGAAATGATGAGATTTTTGGTTTATTGTTATAAATTGAGACTTAGAGATATCACTTAAAAATATCACATTTCATTATCACTTAGAAAAACCAAAAAATAGTAACAATGTAGATGTGAAGCAAAATTCCATTTTCTTTTGTCAAGGTTGGAGGTAGCTATTCGCACTTTTCTCATGTATTCATCTTAAACTCATTGTATGTGAACAAGATTATTATGTTGAATGTAGAAATAACTTCTTTGTGTCACTTTGAATATTTTAATTATATTGTTGTCGAAAGAGATGATATAAATTAAGTTCTAAGAGTTATTTTCAATCAATTTATGAATTGTAGAAATAGATTCATAGTTGATTTTCTATTTGAATTGCTAGCTAAAGATTGTTAAAATAATGTTTTGAGTGAAGAAATTGCTAAAAGATTAATTTAACAAGTATCACAATATTTCTTAGACATAATTGAATTCACATTATTGAGTTCACATGCATGGTTTAGATAATACATTCATTATGTTTCCTTTAACTCTTGTATGCAAATAATTGATTATTGAAATAGATTGGTACTTTTGTCCTATTTTGAAAATTAGATTTGAATTATTGTTGAAAAAGATTATTCAAATCATGACCTAAAGTATTCTTTCAAGTAGTGGATAAATTGTAGAAATAGATTTATACACTACTTTTCTTTTGTATCAAATATTCAAGATTGCTATATTGATATTTAGGTGGAGAAATCGGTTAAATATTGATATAGTAACTATCACAATAATATTTAGAAATAAATATTATTGAGAGGATACAAGAATATTTTCAATAATCTTGAGTTCATATATTTGTTCTAAGGAAACATGAGAAATTTGGAGAGTGAATCCCAACCTTGGCAAAACTCTTTTATTTGACAAAACTCTTTTATTTAATAAAAACTTAATTTTTAGTATTTTAGTCTTATTTCAAGAAGCAAAATAATTTCTAAAACACCAACAAAAACTCATTTTAATTTATCAAACTTAAAACAATTATGACTATTGAACGGCGGTAATATCACCCAATCCCTGTGGATACGATAAAAAAAAATATTTGCCGAAAATATACTTTTCAACAAATTGGCGCCGTTGCCGGGGATTGGCGTTTGATATTGCAAGCATTGCAATAGTTCATTGTTTTAAGTTTTGTTATTTTATTATTAGTTCTCTTGCATTTCACTTGATTTGTTAGTTTTGTAGATTCTTGTGTTTGTGTGAAAAGGCTACCGAAGAACAATATCCATTCAAGTCCGGAATTGAAAGGATGATTCGGAAGCTCAATAGCATGACACTTTCCAAATCGATGTTGCCAAGAAGGAAAGCATGGAGGTGTACCGTCGAGCTCTAACGACGTTAAACAAAGCGCTTGTTGGGAGGCAACCCAACGTTGTAAGTTTTTATTTCATAAGTAAATTTTTTGTTTTTGTTAATTGCATTTTTTGTTTAATTGTGTGTTTTAAAGGTGTGAATTTTATGCAAATTGTGTTACCCCACTTTCCAAAATTTTTGTTTAATTGTTTCTATTCATTAAGAGAAGCTTCAAGGAACAATGTGGCAATTACAAGAGAGGATTGCAAGACAATTTGGTTGGTAATGATAAGATTGGTACTCGGCACTTCATGGTACAATTTTACCGATTTCTAGACTTAACATGAATAACTTGATGGTTTGTGCAAATTTCATATCATTAATTCTTTGAGATACATGTCAATTTTGAATCAAAAATAGAACTTAACCATGTGTGAGATAGCTTTCCATTGTACACTAAATGCGGATACCGAAATTTATTTCAACTCATTCTTATCATGCTAAATCATACATTGGTCCATTTTTGTGAAAATTGTGAAAGTGATAGAGGTATTGTTTGTTATTGAGAAAAAACACTTTAAAAAAAAAATTGATTCAACTAACCTTGTGAGAAGTGATCCTTAGTCAACCCCTTTGAGCTCATTTTAGGATTCATTCTAATGCATCAATTTAGTGAATGAATGAATCTTAAATTTTTTGTTTCATTTTGAACCTTCAACCAATTTGGTTGCAATTCTATTTCTTTTCCTATAGGGAGCATTATTGCAATTTGAGTTGGTTTGAAAACCAAAGTTGGGGAGAAAACAAGTGTTGGTAAAAAAAAAAAAGTGGTTCATAAAAAAAAAGAGAAAAAAAAAAGTGTTTCTTGTTGGAAAAGAACAAGTAAACAATTTTGAAAAAATAAGGAAAGAAAAATAAGGATAAAAAAGAAAAGTGTTATTGAGTGAATTGAGAAAAATGCTCCCTTAGGATTTTTGTTTAATTTCCCTTAATATTACCCTTTCTTTGTAACCCAAGCCACATTACAACCCATAAAAGACCTCTTGATTCTCACTTTTCATATTATTTGGTATTTGTTTTGATGATTGCATGATTTGAGTGTTGTTGATTTAATTGTTCGGATGAGTGAAAGAGAACCTCATATTTATTCATCATTATCATGATATGTGTGTAGGTTTGATTCAATTTTGACATGTATTACTTGGAATTTCTTGATATGTACTATGCACCCAACCATTTTGGTGTTCATATTTTGTCCTAGTATTGAGGTAAGTGAACTATGAAGTGCCATGTACTTTTGAACCAACCGATTGTTTTGATAAATTCTTAATCATTCTCTTGTTATGTCACTTTGGTTTCTTTGGTGGAAAATTTTTGTTTAGGGACAAACAAAATGGTAAGTTGGGGAGAGTTGTTAGGGACCAAATAGTATTAATTTTTATACTACTTTTATTGGTCTCTTTAACCAAATTTTATTTAATTCACATGCTTTTATTCACATAATTTACAAATATGCAATTATTCTTATTTTTATTTTATTTGAGTAGTTATTTCACTTTGTTTGTTAAATTTTGTAGAATTTTAGTAATAAGAGTATTAGATGAAAGATCATGGAAAAATTCAAGGCAAAAACAAAACAAGTCAAGAAAAGCAAGGAAAGTCATGTCTTGGGACCAACTTTCTTAGGGTGGAGTGAAAGCAACCTCAAAGATACTTTTGGGACATGTGTACTTGGAGTGGAGTAGAAGCTACATCAAAGACACTTTTTGGTCCATATATTGTGATTGGTTGCATGTCTTTAAAAAACAACAACAATCATTACCTTTTGTTTTATTTGAAAAAGTGAAATGATGAGATTTTTGGTTTATTGTTATAAATTGAGACTTAGAGATATCACTTAAAAATATCACATTTCATTATCACTTAGAAAAACCAAAAAATAGTAACAATGTAGATGTGAAGCAAAATTCCATTTTCTTTTGTCAAGGTTGGAGGTAGCTATTCGCACTTTTCTCATGTATTCATCTTAAACTCATTGTATGTGAACAAGATTATTATGTTGAATGTAGAAATAACTTCTTTGTGTCACTTTGAATATTTTAATTATATTGTTGTCGAAAGAGATGATATAAATTAAGTTCTAAGAGTTATTTTCAATCAATTTATGAATTGTAGAAATAGATTCATAGTTGATTTTCTATTTGAATTGCTAGCTAAAGATTGTTAAAATAATGTTTTGAGTGAAGAAATTGCTAAAAGATTAATTTAACAAGTATCACAATATTTCTTAGACATAATTGAATTCACATTATTGAGTTCACATGCATGGTTTAGATAATACATTCATTATGTTTCCTTTAACTCTTGTATGCAAATAATTGATTATTGAAATAGATTGGTACTTTTGTCCTATTTTGAAAATTAGATTTGAATTATTGTTGAAAAAGATTATTCAAATCTTGACCTAAAGTATTCTTTCAAGTAGTGGATAAATTGTAGAAATAGATTTATACACTACTTTTCTTTTGTATCAAATATTCAAGATTGCTATATTGATATTTAGGTGGAGAAATCGGTTAAATATTGATATAGTAACTATCACAATAATATTTAGAAATAAATATTATTGAGAGGATACAAGAATATTTTCAATAATCTTGAGTTCATATATTTGTTCTAAGGAAACATGAGAAATTTGGAGAGTGAATCCCAACCTTGGCAAAACTCTTTTATTTGACAAAACTCTTTTATTTAATAAAAACTTAATTTTTAGTATTTTAGTCTTATTTCAAGAAGCAAAATAATTTCTAAAACACCAACAAAAACTCATTTTAATTTATCAAACTTAAAACAATTATGACTATTGAACGGCGGTAATATCACCCAATCCCTGTGGATACGATAAAAAAAAATATTTGCCGAAAATATACTTTTCAACAGAGTCCATTTCCCTCTCGAATCTGTGAGAAAAGATTGAATCTTTTTTAGTACAAGGTCGCCTTCTTTGATTGTGCGAGGTCGAACCTTTTTGTCGAAAGCTTTCTTCATTCTTTGTTGGTATAGCTGTCCGTGGCATAAAGCTGTCATGCGCTTTTCTTCGATTAAGTTCAATTCATCGAATCTGCTTTGACACCACTCGGCTTCTGTTAATTTTGCCTCCATCAAAACTCTCATTGATGGAATCTCAACCTCTATAGGTAGGACTGCCTCCATGCCATATACAAGGGAGAAAGGAGTTGCTCCAGTCGAAGTACGTACTGATGTACGGTAACCATGAAGAGCATACGGGAGCATTTCATGCCAATCTTTGTAAGTGATGACCATCTTCTGAATGATTTTCTTGATGTTTTTGTTAGCTGCTTCTACAGCTCCATTCATCTTTGGTCTGTAAGGAGATGAGTTGTGATGTTCGATCTTGAAATCTTCACAAAGTTCCTTTATCATTTTGTTATTCAAATTTGACCCATTGTCAGTGATTATCTTGCTAGGAATGCCGTAGCGACAGATGATGTGATTCTTGATAAACCTGACGACAACTTGTCTTGTAACGTTTGCATATGAAGCTGCTTCAACCCATTTGGTGAAATAGTCTATGGCTACCAAGATAAAGCGATGTCCGTTGGACGCTTTTGGTTCGATCATTCCAATCATGTCGATTCCCCACATGGAGAAAGGCCAAGGGGAAGAGAGTATGTTGAGAAGAGATGGTGGCACATGAATTCTATCGGCGTAGATCTGGCATTTGTGACACCTCTTTGCGTACTGGTAGCAATCTGACTCCATCGCCAGCCAATAATATCCTGCTCTCAGTATTTTTCTTGTCATGGTATGTCCATTGGTGTGAGTACCAAAGGAACCTTCATGTATTTCTCTCATGAGTATTTCTGCTTCTTTTCTGTCAACGCATCTGAGCAGAACCATGTCGAAGTTTCTCTTGTACAGAACATCTTCATTCAAGAAGAATCTACAAGCTAACTTTCTCAAAGTCTTTCTATCTTTCTTTGATGCCCCAAGAGGGTACTCTTGCTTTTGAAGAAAGTTCTTGATGTCGTAGTACCACGGTTTGTCGTCGATGATTGCTTCTACTGTGAACACATGAGCGGGCCTATCCAGGCGCATAACATCGATCCGAGGAATGTCATTCCAATGATTTATCCTAATCATGGAAGAGAGTGTGGCTAATGCATCAGCCAAGTTGTTTTCTTCACGAGGAATGTGATGAAAATCTACCCTGTCGAAGAATGGTAACAATCTTCTTGCGTAGTCTTTGTAAGGGATTAGCCCTGGTTGGCGTGTTTCCCATTCTCCTTTGATTTGATTGATGACCAAAGCAGAATCTCCATATACATCCAAGTGTTTGATTCTTAGATCCATAGCTTCTTCGAGACCCATGATGCAAGCTTCATATTCGGCCTCATTGTTTGTGCATTTGAAAGTTAATCTGGCAGTAAATGGAATATGGGTACCCTGAGGTGTAACAATGATTGCCCCAATTCCTCGTCCATAAGCATTGACAGCTCCGTCAAAGATTAAGCCCCACTGGGATCCTATCTCAGGTCCTTCGTCTGGTAGTGGCTCGTCGTAATCTTTCATCTTGAGGTACATGACGTCCTCGTCTGGAAAGTCAAAACTGGTTGATTCATGACCATTGAGTGGGTGGTGAGCCAGGTGCTCAGCTAGAATGCTTCCTTTCACGGCTTTCTGTGCGTGATACTCAATGTCGTATTCTGATAACAACATCTGCCAACGGGCAATTCTCCCGGTTAAGGCAGGCTTCTCAAAGATGTACTTGATTGGATCCATATGAGAGATCAAACAAGTAGTATGTCGAATCATGTACTGGCGGAGACGCTTGGCAGCCCAGGCCAAAGCACAACACGTCTTCTCGAGCATGGAGTAGCGGGATTCACAGTCAGTGAATTTCTTGCTCAGGTAGTAAATGGCATGCTCTTTTCTCCTTGTCTCATCTTGCTGTCCAAGGACACAACCCATGGAGTCTTCTAAGACGGTTAAGTACATTATCAAAGGTCTTCCTTCCACTGGAGGAGATAAGATGGGTGGTTCGAGCAGATATTCCTTAATGCTGTCGAACGCTTTCTGACAATCGTCTGTCCAGACGCAACTTTGATTTTTCCGTAGAAGTTTGAAAATAGGAGCGCAAGTTGCTGTCATGAGATATATGAATCTCGAGATGTAATTCAGACGTCCAAGAAATCCTCTAACTTGTTTCTCGGTTCTGGG